>NC_138884.1:124806296-125257956 GCF_965194825.1 Balaenoptera physalus
TGGCAGCTAAAAACTAGGGTGGCTAAAAGGAAAAATCTGTTGCATTTGGCAAATTAACACTTAATTGAACATTTGGCTTGAAACTTTTGCATAAAAGAAGCAGTCATAATCATTAGAGCCACACAAGGAGTTAGTTTATCAGTCACTTATTCCCATCTATCCACAGTTAAATCACTTTTCCTGAGGTGATGCTCCTGGCCCACCTGCTTTTAATATTTTGACAGCCAGTTTTTCTTCAGCTTTATATCTCCCTGCCCAACACAAGAGTTCATTCAGTGATGAGATTCACTTCAGTGTCATGGAACGAGCCATGTTTCGTGACGCCATTTTCAGGAAGCTTATACAGTACTGACGTAGTAGAAGGACTTGTAGGTGATAGATTAAAGAATATAGTTCTTCACACACGCAGTACTGCATATAAGAGAGAGAACCAACAAGGACCTACTGTATAGCACAGGGAACTCTACTCAGTACTTTGTGATAACCTATATGAGAAAAGAATCTGAAAAAGAATGAATATATGTACATGTATAACTGCATCACTTTGCTGTACACCTGAAACTAACACAACATTGTAAGTCAACTATACTCCCATTAAAAAAAGGAAAAAAAAATTTAGTTCTTGAACTAGTTGTAGATATTTGTTGCAGGTACAGTATTTACATAAGACCTTTTTTCTTAAACTTTGAACCTCATTAGAGAGCAAGGTATTTAAAACATTTTTAAATTCAGCTATAAGACTATTATGTGATTAGCTAATATGTATCAAGTAATTATTGACAGGTGCTGATCTAATTTAGAAGTGCTTTTTTTCATTATTAAAAGTTTAAACATTATTATAGAATGATAGAGTAGAAGTAGAAAGTAAAGTTTTTTGTAGGTTGGGTTTTGTTAGGATACTCAATTAACATGGGCTAATTGTTCCCTTCCCCAAGATCAACCCTAACAGAATATAAAGACATGTCAAAAACCTATGAAAAATAAAACTGAGTAATTGATGAGGAGAGAGTGTACTACTTAGAATGGTATGTGTGTGGAGGGGAATGATAGTAGCTATGGCCTGGGGAAGAAGGAGACTGCAGCTGGTAATGCAAGGATAATTTAGGAAGAAGAGTTTGAGTTCTGCTTTTGAACATTTTATCCACCATGCTACTCACTACCACCATCCTCATGTTGCCTTGGGCAGTTAAAATGTCTATGCCTCGCCTCAGGACTTGGTGGCAGAGGCTCAGTCATCTGATACAGGAATCCTTAGGGGTAAAATCTGACCAATGACACAGGCCCCGCTGGAGAGAGGAGTCAAAGACAGTGGGTACTGACTAGGCCAGAGTTAACTGCCCCACCTCTCTCCATCCAACTACCCAGCAGTGCTGCATCACAAATTAAAAGAATACCTTTGTTAGTGCTGCCTCTCCCTGGGAGCGATTGAAAGAGGCTGGGAGTAAAGCCCTGTCCCAAGGGTTGGTGGTGAACAGGACTGATGAACTGTGGTTTCCTGGTCCTGGGACTCTCCACCCTGAGTCCTTCCCCCTATTCTCTCCTTCAGCCCATCTGGATTGTCATAGGTTTAGGTCTTTCATGTTCCCCAAATATGCATTCTTGGACAGAGTAGCCAATATACCCAGAGGAACATGAGTTGACCATTCAAAATAAAGAGATGTCTAGGGAGTATATTTTTATTTCAAAATTTTAAAATATTAACTTTTTACAGTTATCAACAGAAACAGGTGTTTTTAAATAAAGAATTTTATTTATTTATTAGGGCATGCCCCACGGCTTGTGGGATCTTAGTTCCCTGACCAGGGATGGAACCCAGGCCCCCTTCAGTGGAAGCACAGAGTCCTAACCACTGGACTGCCAGAGAAGTTCCTAAATAGAGAATTTAAAATAGGTATAATAAACACTCGCGGTTTAGGAAGATAACAATATGAAAAGAATAGACACTATTAAGAAAATCAATTGGCAATATTAGATGTGAAAAATATTAGATATGAAATGAAAAACATAATAGATTTTTAAAAATAGAATGATGCAGACAAAAAAGAAATAAGAAAGCTGGAAGATCAGATTGAGCAATTCTCCCAGAAGAGAGTAGATAAGGAGAAAGGAAATGTTAACAAATATGGAACCTATATGGAGAAATATTAATATCCATATAACAGGGATCACAGAAAGGAAAAAAATGGGAGAAGGTAAAATTTTTTTTTAAATAATGAAGAGAAACTTCTCAGAACTAAAGAAAAATGAAAGGTCTTAGGTTAAAGAGATCCACTGTATACCAAAAGGAAATATAAAGAAAAGCTACATCTAGATATAGTAAAAAATTGAGTATTGAAAAATTCTAAAGTTTTCTGTAGAAAAAGAGATCACATTTAAAGGAAAAAAAAGGAGATGCAAGAAAACAATGGAGTAATACCTTTAAAGTATTAAAGAAAAAGAACTTTCAATCTAGAATTTATATCCAACCAAACTATCACTTGAAAGTGAGGGTACTGTTAAAAACCTTGTTAAGCATAACTAGGAAGCTTTGTCTCACAAAAATTCACATTAAAAACACTTTTGAGGAAGTACTCAATATGAAGAGAAAAAAGTCTCAGAGATGCTCTAAGAAATATGCTAATTAAAATGATTAAATAGCTAGATAAAATTCATAATTAAAAAAATAAGACCAAAAAAGAGAAACAATAAACCCATAAGAACTCATAAGAACTCAGAAACAAAATTCTGGACAACCATCAAGATGAGTGTTGGGAAGTGAGAGACCAACATAATATAAACATAAGAGAATGTTTTTGTATTTTTAGAGAGACTATTTAGATTTTTTAATACAAAGAAAGCAGTAAGAAGAGTTTAAAAAGAAATGTGAGGTGTGAGACAAATTATAAACTAAGATTGGCAAAACCAATCTAAATATACCAAAATTCAAAATACATGTTAATAAACTAAACTTGCCAGTTAAAAGACAGTGATCACCCACTGGGAAAACTAATGCAGCTAAATGCGGGGTGTTGGGTTGCCTTGTGCCTTGCCATAACAAACAAAGTCCAAATCTCAGTGGCTTAATATAATTTTTTTCTTGCTGACATTAAAATCCAAAGTAGGTCTTTAGAGAGTGGAGGGAGTGGGTTGAGAAAGGAGCAGCAGGAGGAAAATTGTGTTCCACACAGTTGTTCTGGGCCCAGGTTCCATTCAGTTGTGTGGAATTCTCCAGCGACTCTTCTCTTTCCAGCCAGCAGGCAGGCAGAAAACAGACAGCATGCAGGCTGCCAAGGGAGATTTTAGGGGAGTTTGTAGGGGCTTACATTCTATTTGCTCACATTCCATTGTCCTGAATTCATTTTCGCAGCCTTCTAACTTCAGGGGAGACTGAAATATGGTCAATTTTTATGCTAAGGAGTAAAAGAAAATGTTTGAACTGTTCTCTATGCCTGAGCTGCTCTTCTGGTCCTCAAATACGTTTCTCCCTTCCTTCCAGAGAACACCCAAAAAAGAATCCCAGGGTCCTTCCAGTTGCTGCAACTATCATAAAGTCCAGGATATCTAGATGATAAACAGCTTGCTCCCTCAGATCCATCTGCAGTTCTTCTTGGTCCAGAAGTTATGAACTAAAATAACAGACTACCTACTGCCACCAAAACACACACCTAATGTGTAGTGAAGAAGAATGGGCAGGAAATCACAATAAAATTCTTATTTGGCAAATGGGAAATATGTCAGACAAATTATCCTGAAAAAGCAGACATGGTTATATTAATATCAAACAAAAAACTAAGACAAAAAGCACCATGAGGAATAGAGACAGTTACTACATTAAGAGAAAATGTATAACATCTCTCACCAATATAACATCTCTAAACAGATATGCATCTAATACAAATAGTCCCAAAACATATGAGGATTAATGGGTTAAACTAAAGGAAGTAATTGCAAATCTACTTTCATGTTGAAAGATTTCAGATACGTCTCAATTATTGATAGGCTACACAGATGAAAACGTTAACAAGGATTTAGAAAATCTCAACAAAACTACACAATAAGCTTGACCTAATAGACATATATCAAAATCTACATCTAGCAATGAGAATACATGTTCTTCTCGACCACACATGGAAATTTTTAAAAAATCATATACTAGGACATAAAATAAGCCTCAACAATTTTCAATGCATATATAATGTGCAGACTACTCTCTTTGACTGCAAAGGCAATTAAGCTAGAATTTAATGACCAGATAAATTAAAAATCCCATACATTTAGAAATACAGAAACACACTTGTAAATAATACATAGATTAAATATGAAATCATTCTAGAAACTAGAAAGTAGCTAAAACTGAATAATAAAACACACCACAACAAAACTAGGTGCAGCAAAAGCAGTACATTGAAGAAAATGTACTGGTTTATATTAAGAGAGAAAAGAAAAGGTGAAAATTCCAACTTAAGAAATTATAAAAAAAAAATATATAAAACCAAAAAACATAGGTGAGCCAGATATGCTTACTTTAGTATAGCTCTGTATTATTGGACTATTGAAGTGTGAGAAAGCCATGCAATGCCTTTCAAGAGGCATTAAAGTACAGCTAATTAACTTTAATAAATTATAGTTGAATCATTAACCTTGTGAACTGCAAGGTCAGACAGTCCTCATGGAATTTCCAGACAAAAACCCTAAAGGGAAAGATTATTTTGTTATGCTGTTATGTGGAAATAAACTATGATAAAAACAAGAGAGAGAAGGGATTTTTCCATCAAATTTTTTTTTGGACAGCCAAATAAAAGCATACTCTAAAAATTACCATTATAAATTTCAACTAATGTTGAAGTTAGAAAAATTCCTGTATAGCGTGACTGTGTTAATTCTCTCACTTCACCTTCACAAGTGCTGAGAAAGCAAAGGAAGTATGGACATACCGGATAATTTCCACTATTCCATCAGATCCACTCATTTAAAATTAAGTGGAAATACAGTAAGTCCCCTACATACGAACGAGTTCCATTCCGAGAGCACATTCCTAAGTCCAATTTGTTCGTAAGTCCAACAAACACAGTCTTTATAGCTTGGCACTTCTTACCAGTACCAGCTACATCACCACTGCTTTTATGCTTGCTTCCGGACATCCTGGGCTTGAAATAAAGATACCGTACTACTGTACTCTACACAGTGCTGTACAGTAAAGTACACAAAAGCACAACCACTTGTAGAGGATGCACACAAAACACAGCCACTTGTAGAGGATGCACACAAAACACAACCACTTGTAGAGGGTGCAAGTGACAATGTACACCAAACACGTGAACTAACTTGTGTGATTGGACATGTGAATGCATGTTTGCATCTTTGAAAGTTCACGTGAACTAACTTGTGTGATTGGACATGTGAATGCACGTTTGCATCTTTGAAAGTTCACGTGAACTAACTTGTGTGATTGGACATGTGAATGCACGTTTGCATCTTTGAAAGTTCTCAACTTGAAGGTTCATATGTAGGGGACTTACTG
Source organism: Balaenoptera physalus (assembly GCF_965194825.1). Taxonomy (NCBI): domain Eukaryota; kingdom Metazoa; phylum Chordata; class Mammalia; order Artiodactyla; family Balaenopteridae; genus Balaenoptera; species Balaenoptera physalus. The sequence goes on from NC_138884.1 coordinate 124,811,797, forward strand.
TGTCCATATTTTTTTTGTTGTTTTTTCCCTATATTTGTTTTATATTCTCACTGAGTGATCAAGGATTCAAGAGACAGTGGAAACAACATGGGCACAGACCACTCTCAAATAGACTTCAAGTCTGATCCAAGCCCTGCTATTTCCCAGACAGTAAACCTTATGCAAGTCATATAACCTTTCTTAGGCTCATATAATCTTACTTTTATAGGCTTCCTTTAAAGTGGATGAAAGTGTAACCTGAATCATAGCATTCTTGTGAAGGTTAAGTCAATTAATGTTTATTAAAGTTCTTCTATGTTGCAGACAGGATAGCATGCAACGATATATTGAATATTCTTGGCACGTGGTAGTCGTTTTATAAGTAGGAGTTATGAAATGATCATACTATTCTAATAATGCTCTGCCATTTTAAGGAAAGAATGTAAAACCATGTTTCTAAGGGAAAAAATTTCTAATTTTTTTTCTAAATATTATTTGCCAATCCATTAAAATATGAATATTAACCAATTAGATTGTTATATCAATAGTCTAATAAAAACCTAAATAACATATATAACTTAAAATATAAAATCCCAGCCCCATTTTTGTTTAATTAGTATCATACGGGTGATGATTTCTTGAGACACATGAAAGAAAACATTGCCATAATTTTGCCTAAATAACATTACCATGTTAATGCACTTGATTAGGAAATCTGTTATCATTAAAATGCCTAGCACAGAAAGTGGCACGTAGTAATTGGTTAATTCTTATTAGCTATTACCATTCAAAACTAAGCCCTTTCCACGTTGGTACCTCAGTCAGCTGGTTGGTTCTCTGCTTCTACATCAACTTCCGTCCTCCTTAACATACCTCTCGGATTACTTTTCCTAAATTTTACTTTCACTTTTTCATTCTCCTGATTCAGTCCCTGGAATAATTTACAGATACCTCCTGCCTCAAATTTAGAATTCTGATCTTTGTTTTTTGGAGCTTCAACTCAGTGTGCTGGAAATAGTAAATGATTCAGAGCCAAGAAGAGCTGGGATCCAAATCAGGCTTAGCTGCCTGCTAGTTGTGGGCCCTTGGGGATTCCTAATGTTTCTAAGCATACATTTCCTCACTTATAAAATAAAATTGAGATAACAATGCATTTCTTATAGGCTACTGTGATGTTTTAATAACAAACTGCTCTGAGCATAGTAGGCGGTCAAATCCACTACATTCCCATAACCTGGCTCCTCTTTATTCAAACTCGACATAGAATAGATTTGGATCTTCCTGAAACACATTTATGTAAGCATGATTAGGTTATCGTGTTGTACTACAAGAGTTTGTGCATCTAACTTATTGGCTGAAAGTTACTCAAAAGTAATTGTATCATTTATCCCATTTTTTAAAGCCCTTGTACCTACCCTAGTGCCTATTAAAAAATAATACATATCAATACAGAAATATTTGTTGAATGAATGAATGAACAAGTTTTGCTTGCTAAAAGCATCATAAAGATTTAATTCAACATTCTCATTCTCATTTTACTGAAATTAAAATACTATACAACAATCAGTATCAAGTTGATTAAATTTAGCTTAAATATTTCTTCAATAAATTCTCAAAGTTAGACTATTTTAAGCATAGCTACAGTCATTTTTATAGAAGATAAAGGAAAGGAGAAGAGATACACAATTATTTGCAAATTATTTATCTAGAACTACCACACCTAGTGATTGGCTTTAACTTAGATATAATAAAAGCTTATGTGATTTATTCTCATTTTTCAAATATTAGTGAATTAGTCCTGACCCATTGGTAAAGTGAAATTTTAATTTCAAAGTTCTTTCTAGGAGTTTTCAGGAGTAGATGTTTCTGTTTTTGACAAGGTACTCGGCTAGAGTCTCCCTACTAGTAACGGTATGAACCAGAAAATCTCTTAGGCTGATCTAGAGATAAAATAGAGAATCAAACGAATCTAGGTGATAATGTGACTCTCTATCTTCACTGTGGTTAGGGAAAATCTTTAAAAATAGTATTACCTGAGAAAAAGTGGTTCTCTTTCTTTCTGAGTATCATAGCTATACCACCTCTGAAAATTAATGTATGTTCTTGGGAGATGTAGATGTTTGTGTGTATGTTTGCTTACACCATTGGAAACACCACCAATCCGCAAATTTGGATTGTCAACACCACACCTGGCATTTTCCGCTACTATGAGTACTAAAGATCATCCTAGTGACTAAAAACAGCTATGTCAATATGACTTAGTTGTTTTCTTTGGGGAAAGGATGGGGAAGGAAAGGACAACACTAAACCGATAAATAATTTTACTATTGGCTTTAAGAAATTCCTACCAATTAATTTATCAGAGATAACACTGCTCACCTGAGTAAGGAAATAGTTTATTAAACAACAGTTTTACTTATCACTTCAGAACCCTCACCTCCCTGTATCCAACAATCCTAAACTGTTGTATCACAAATGTTGTCCAGTCCTAGTCATTTCCCTGCCTTCAAAGATCTGCCTAAGGACTTCCCTGGCAGTCCAGCAGTTAAGACTTAGTGCTTCCACTGCAGGAGATGTGGGTTCTATCCCTGATCAGGGAACTAAGATCCTGCATACCTCATGGTACAGCCAAAAAAGGGATCTGCCTAGACCTCAAACCTTCTAGATTTTCTCCTTCTGAGATACTGCCAAGAAGACTCTGACTAGCTCACTACACTGAGTTGGAGTAAACTTAGTTTGTCTTTACTAACAGGCTGTCTGATGGTACCTTTGGGAATTCAACATCAGGCATTTCTTACCAAAGTCCCAGCCAATGCTCTCTTATTATTTAACCCTATGTATTTCCCTAATAAGGAAAAGCAGAAAAGACCCCAGATGTATCCCATATGTGTTGGTACTGGTAGTTATTTTTCTAAAGTGATAGGAAAATTTATTCTCTGAATATCTGATAGAGGGGTTCTCTTCTTGAGAGGTGGAACAAGATGAGCAGCAGGTCTGTGAACTGGTTTGTGACATCATGCTTTTCCTTGGACTCTGGCAACAGTCATATTTACAGTTGGATTCTCCTCCCATATCTATTACCCACCTACTCTCTCTAGTTATGCCTGTAACCTCAGATCACAGCTACACACTGGCTTAATGGTGTCGTAGGGAATCAAGGGGGCAGATAGTAAAGGGTAGTGTTGTCCACTGAAGGATGGAGAGCATGAAGGGTACATGCTCTCCACTGAAGCCAAGGCAGCAATAATGCCACTGCTCCAAGGGAGCTGGTCAAAAATGCAGTGATCAGAGGCCCGTGGAGAGCTAACTGGTGTGAGAAGCTGTAGCAGCGTGGATAGGCTCAGAAGAGGATGGCAGAGGACTCCTTCCCCTTTCACAAATATAGTAGGAGAGCAGTATTTTCACCAAAGGCAGAAATAGAAATTTGGAATACAGTTACAGAACGACAATTAGAGCATTTTGTCTGAAGTTTCTTGTTCCTTTTGTCTGGGAGAGAATAAACAGGGGACTGCTGCAATCCCTGCTCTTAACCTCTGTCTCCCTACAGATCTGTAGATGCCTGGAGGAGACACAGCAGTCACTGCCAAGGTGAAGTCAGGGGAAGGAGGTAGGTGATCAGGGCAAGGATGTCGAAAGGCTGCTGGATTGTTCTAGAGTTGTAACTACTAATAAGAACACTAATCAGCTCCTCAGCCAGGGGCACATAGACAGCTGCTATTTTGATCAAACAATTATTTATCCTGACACAGGTGGAATATGTGGGAAACATCTCGGCAGCAGAAATTATTTTTCTTCGTTTAAAAGCAAGATAACAAACTATCTCAGAGAACTGTTCTCATCTTCTTCTAAGAATATATGTATATATAAAAATAACATGTTAAATGCAACACTATAGAGTAGACTATTAATGCAACTCTGCCTAACCAGAAAAAAACGTTGATTTTTTAAAAAAGTCTATTGGTTAGTGAAGGTATATATAATCTTTGCTACCAAATTAATTATGCATTGTGCAATAATCCTTGTTTCAGTAGTCATCTAAATGTTGATCTCCTATGTGGTGTCTTTTGTAACTGACTAATATTGGAAATGTAGTAGACCTCAGGAAAAGTTGTATTTCCCCTCATTTTTCAGTTACAAGGTTAACTGTATATTTTAAACAAGAGGGCTGCGTATGATACCATGAGGAGACTGCCAGTCAGTGAATGAAGGAATCGAAGTTCCTGCCCTTTCTCAGAAATAAATTGTCATGACCTTGGGAAAATCATTTAACTTCTGTGAACAACAGTTTACATTTTTGTAACACTCAGAGGTCTGATCTAGATCGGGGTTGGCAAACTTTTTCTATGTAATTAATATTTCAGGCTTTGTAGGCTATCTGGTTTCTATTGCAGGTTTTTACTCTGCTGTCGTAGTGCAAAAGCAGCTGTAGACAAAATGTCTGAATGGGCATGGCTAGATTCCACTAGCACTTTATTTATGGACACTGAAATTTGAATTTCATACAATTTTCATATGTCATGACCATTATTTTCTTTTGACTTTCTTTCCAACCATTTAAAGATATAAAAACTATTCCTAGCTCATGAGCTGTACAAAAACAGGATATGAACTGGATTTGACCCAAAGGCCCTGGTTTACTGACCCTTGAACCAGATCCCTCTTGAGAACGAAATTCCCTTTGGCTTTCTTGGGGCTGAACTGGAAAAGGAGCAGGCCAGTCCTGAGGTAAAGAGTTAAAATGAGAATCAAGAAGCTTTTAGAGAAGTTGCGGAAGACAGCATAATGGAGGGATGTTTTTGGAAGGGGGCAACAAGAAACTATCTGAGGAAAGAGATGACACAGAGAAAAGGAGTAACTCAACAGAGTAGACTTGCCTGACTGATGGCTAGAATAGGTAAGTAAAATATCTCTGGCTTGAATTGAAACAGAAATAAAACTAGAAAAACAATAGGGATAGGTAGAGATGACAATAGATAGGATATTATGTTTTTGTGCATGCATGTTTGCATGTGTTAGCAATAATTAATACACAGAGCTACACAGAAAACATTGTGAGTGAGTGTGGGGAAGGTCAGATATGCCCAATATGTGCAAGAAAAGAGGAACAAGGACGTGAACACAGGATGAATAAAAATCAAAACATTTTGAGTGAGTTTATAAATGAGTTGCCTTATTGTACTGCAATTTAACTTGCTTGAGAAACAAGTAATATGGCAATAAGGCGTGTGCTAAGAGCAGGTTGGCATATTGGATAATGATTTCTGTATATGTCAACAAGAGGCAAGAATAAATATTATTTAAATGGTTAATATCAAAGCAGACATTAATTAGTTTCATCTACTGGCTATAAAGGAGTTGACTCCTATTATCCCCATCTGGGCAATGTGCTAGGTTATGCTTTCAATATGTTTATTTTTAATAAACTTACTAGAGTGTCTTGGGTCTGTGACTTGCCTTATTCATTCTGGCCAACGACTTCAAGGGTTTCAGCTTGACAAGCATAGATATGGATAGATATTTATCTATTTTTCTATCCAGCAGCAATTATTTTTCCTTTTTAAAATTTTTTTATTGGAGTATAATTGCTTTACAATGTTGTGTTAGTTTCTGCTGTACAATGAAGTGAATCAGCTACATGTATACCTATATCCCTTCCCTCTTGGACCTCCCTCCCTCCCCCCCATCCCACCCATCTAGGTCATCACAGAGCACCGAGCTGAGCGTCCTGTGCTGTATAGCATGTTCCCACTAGCTATCTATTTTACACATGGTAGTCTATATATTTCAATCCTAATCTCCCAATTCGTCCCACCCTCCCCTTCCCCCGCTGTGTCCACATGTCTGTCCTCTTCGTCTGCGTCTCTATTCCTGCCCTGGTAATGAGGACATTCCAAAGAGATGTCCTGCTCTGGCCACATATGTAGATAAACTATGTTGCAAGGGAGTGAAATAGTTCCTCACTGATTCAGGAAAACTGTATTCACTATGACATTATATTAAGGATGAAGAAAATGTAGACACAATGGAAATGTTCTTACAAATGTATTTCATAAATAAAAGTAATAAAGAGCACTCGAACGTGTACCCTGAAGGAAGTTGTTTAAAGTAGTAAATAAGTAGGATTTTGCCAAGTGCTGATTCAGTGAAGAAATAGTAGCAACCTTTGTAAGAATCATAAACATTAATTTAACTCCCTCTTTACTCATCACATATACTCAGATGTGTAATAAGAATTAATAAGATGTCATTAAGAAAAAATTTTTTACAACTTCACAGGGAAAAATTGCTGACAATAGATTTGTCTTAATGCAGGAATTCTTTTAATGAACTCTTAAAAGTATTCATTAGGGCTTCCCTGGTGGTGCAGTGGTTGAGAATCTGCCTGCCAATGCAGGGGGCACGGGTTCGAGCCCTGGTCTCGGAAGATCCCACACGCCGCGGAGCAACTAGGCCCGTGAGCCACAACTACTGAGCCTGCGCGTCTGGAGCCTGTGCTCCGCAACAAGAGAGGCCGCGATAGTGAGAGGCCCGCGCACCGCGATGAAGAGTGGCCCCCGCTTGCCACAACTAGAGAAAGCCCTCGCACAGAAACGAAGACCCAACACAGCCAAAAATAAATAAATAAATAAGTAAATTAAAAAAAAAAAAAGTATTCATCAAGGAGAAGAGTCATCAACTAGACAATAACAGGTACTATATTAAATAAATGCATTTATTTTCCCATTTTAGAACTCTGCTTATAAGATTTAGTGGTATGATATACTGGGTCTCTAACTCATTCATATCTCAGCCTTATCTAGATTTAAAATGGATGAGAGCTCAATTATGGGAACGTTTGCCAAGGTACACCTTTGTTCTTTAGCATCTGCTGAGTGAAGGAGCACCTATTAGGTTGTTGAGTCATTAATGTTCTTGGAATCCTATTACTATGTTAAGTTGTGGTGTGTAATGAAATCATTTAGTTCTCTGCCTATGGTTTGTGTTACAACAACACGACCATCCCTAGAATTCTTGCTTCCCTACAACATAATGTTAGTTATGTATGGCTAACAGACAGAAACTTGTATTTCTCCTCTAAATTTTTCCTCGTCCAGTCTATTAGGAATACCTACTCCTGGTGTTGATCATTCCTGAGATATTTGATGAAAAATATTTCATAGGAGAATGATTTATAACATTCTAGTCCTTAAAACATTTGAATATTATAATGTGGTAAATCTGGAAGTCATATTCTTCACCCTTCTCAGGATATGTTTTCATTGTTTGCTGGGGGTTGTAGTTGGTTGCTTAATGACTTTTCTAATTTTTGTAAAATATTTTTTGTAAACTAGTTTTTGTCATGTGTGGTGTCTGAAGTCTCTGTTCCTTAAGCTCGTGTTCAGCTAGTGTTTTGACAGAAATTTCCTTGAATACTTGGATTTCCCCCCCCCCATAAAAAAAAGGAAAGAACAAAAAGAAAGAAAAGGGGGAAAAAAGCAAAACAATTCTACCATTCTCTGTGGATTGGCTCTATGTTGTGGCACTCCCTCAGTGTTTAGCCAGACTATTTACAGCTATGCCTTAGCGTTAGTTCTTGCTTGTGCTGAGCATAAGGAACAGCCAGAGGTAAAAGCTTAGGGTCTTGGATTTTTCCAAGCGAGCATGTCACCGTGGGTATGTGTGTGGCTCTCTAAATTCTTTGTATATGCAAGTGCTTTTCAGTGCCCTAATTTCCAAAAGAAATTCTCTTCCCAGCTTTTCCTCCCATGCATGCCTATTGTTTGCCTCAATTATAACCTTTTGTCCCATGCAGCAGAAGCAGTGAGTTGTTAATTTGCCTTGCAATGTTTTCTAGGAATGCCTTCTCTGACACTTTTCTGCCTGGAGACAATTCTGAGTTGGGAGAAACAAAGATAGGTGCCGTGCATCATTCCTTCAGGTAGCCCCAAGGCAGGTAGAAATAAAACACTGTTCTTTGAGAATAAGGTCTGCTCTGATCACTCCAGAGCCAGGGACAAAGGTCCCACACTGGGAACATAGGCTGTTATACTTAAGACTGCTAGTGAGCTGAGGAACAAGTGGGGCAAGGTCAAGGTAAAATGCCCAGAGTTTTCCTGCTATATTAAAGTTGCCTTTTCTTGATCAACATTTGTTTTGTTGCTGTAAAACCTTTTACTATTTCCCAGAGTTCTTCCATTTGATTCTGGAAGTTTTCACTAGTTTTTCAGTGTTTTTGTGGAGGAAAACTTGGAGCTACCATCTCTGGCATGTTTGCTGATGTCACTCTGTTTTCACTGATTCTTAAAATTTTCTATCTCATATAATCATTTAAGGCTACAAATTTCCCTTTAAGTGTTTCTTTCACTATGCCCCACAAAATTTGTTGCATTGTATTTTCCTTGTCAATCAATTGGAAATATTTTCTAATTTCTCTTGTGACTTATTAGTTGATCCTTAGGTTATTTAGAAGTATGTTGTATAATTTCAATATATTTGGTGCTTTTCCAGAAATCTTTTTGTTATTGATTTTTCACTTAATAACTTTAAGGGTATGGGAACATGCTATCTAAGGTTTCAACCTTTTGAAATTTACTGAGATTAATTTATTACCTAGCTTATTGTCTGTATTAGTGAACATTTCATGTAGAAGCCAAAACCAATGTGTATTTTTTTAAATCACATGCATATTTAATCAAGAAACTAAAAATGAAATATTACCCAAATAAAAAGTAAGCACATGCTCAATTATCACGTTCCATATTTCAGAGAAGAGGCATCAAGCATTTATACCATAAGTTTATTTACAAGCATATCTAGTATGTTGAGTTCAGGAGTTTGATCTTTTTTTTGCAAAGAGGTTGCACCTCTTAAAATGCCCCTCTCCATAACTGTTACATGGATTACAGAACAACATTCTATAAATTTTAGTTAGATCAAATTGATTGCTAATGTTGATCAAATCTTCTATAACCTTATTCATGGTTTGTTTATTTATTCTATCAATTACTGAGAGAAAGGAGTTGAATTCTCCACATAAGTTTATGAGTTTGCACAGTTCTCCCTTTATCTCTGTCAGTTTTGGTTTCATGTATGTGTTTAAAGTTCTGGTATGATGGCTGTTATATCTTTCTAATGAATTGTCCTTTTTTATCATTATGAAATGTCCTACTTTATCTCTGGTATCACTCTGTGTCCTACAGCCTGCTCTTTTTGATGTTAATATGTCCACACCATCATCTTTATGAACAATGTTTATACTGGTATATCTTTTTCCAACCTTTTACTTTTAACGTGTCTATGTTTTTATAGGTAAACTGTGTCTCTGGCACATAGCATATAGTGGGTTCTTACTTTTTTATCTAGTCTCTCCATCTGCCTTATATTTGGAGGTTTAAATCTTATACCCTAATGCATTTGTCAATAGTTGGTAAGAGCTTCCTGCTGGGTTTGCACAGCTGCGGCTGACTTGCCTCCCAGGTGTCTTCTGTGTCTGCCGGTTGTTCTTCCTTCCTTTTCTTTGAAGGTTATTGATCCCTAATAAATACCTTATACCTTCATCTGTATCACAATGTCTGCCATATAAAACTTTCTAGTCTTGTTTTAATGCCCCCTTAATTACTGTATCCACAGACTAAACGTGGTGTTATATGTTTTTCTTCTTTAAAATCTGAATGAAAAAAGCAAGATGTCATCAAATGAAACTAGTATTTATTAAATATCTATTAATTTTAACTCGTAATACAGTTGGATTTGTTCCTTAAGGTAGCTTTCTTTTGAACTTTACTTCGACCACTTTTTAGATGACATACTGGGAAACGTATCATACAAAAGTAAGTTTGAGTAAACAGTTGAGCGTTGTGCATTATAATAGACCAAGCTTATTTTAAATGCAGATATTGCTTTAATGGAGTTGATTATTTTAAGCTGAAGAGAGTTTGAGAAAATGGCAGAAACAGGAAGAACCCTCTGACCTTCCCCTGCCCTTCTCCCCTGAAACAGGTTATAAGACACTCACGTTAGAGGTGCCCTCCCTACACTCAGAGGAAACGAGCATCCTTAGCTCCAAGATGGAGGGACACCAAGAAGAATCAGAATAAACAGGCCTTGCTAAGCTTCCCCCAGTTTACTTAGCGCTTACTCTTTGTCCTATCATATCTTTCCATGACTTTCCACCATCCGTCAAAACTAGCATAAAAACACTCATGCTTAACCATTTCTTTAGGACTTCGTTTTCTTATGAAGACTCCCGTGTCATGTAAAACTTATTAAATGAATTTGTATGCCTTTCCCCTGTTAATATGTCTTTATCAGTTTAACTTTCAGACCTAGGCAGGGACGCTACGAGGGTCTTGGAAAACTTATTTTCTCTCCTACAGCTTATTAGAGAACACATGATGTAACAGAAGACCACCTGAAATCTATTCTCACCTAGGCATTTATCCTTTCTGATCTGCAGTTTCATCTATAACAAAGACAAGATTAAAGAACAATAGCATCTATCTAACTTTACAGAATTGTTGTTCACATTTGATAAGATAATATTTGTGAAAGCATTTTAACAAAGTAAAAACACCATAGAAATGGTTATAATTTTTAATGTTTTTTTATTTAGAACAAGAAAGAAAATTAAAGGCAGCTGTATCTCCACTGATCCTTAATCATAAGTTACTTGAGGGAAGACTGTAAATTTTAAAAATATTTCCATCTCTAGTAGCTAGTAGAGAGTGCCTAGGAGCATTTAGGGGAAAATGATCCTACCCACTTGAAATTATCTATTTCATAAGTGAGATAATATCTGAGACAAACCTTAAACACTGAGCAGAATTTTGACAGTTGTTAGGCAGGTCTTTCCAGAGTGAGGGAATAGCATAATAGAAGCAGGATAAGAGAGAATACATGGGTACAGCAGCAAACTTAATGAGGAATTCACCATAGATATTCTGAGATATTTCCTAACCACTTTTTCATTATTTCTAGACTCAATATAAGTGGGCCTAGGGTTATATGGGGATCTTCACGCTAGATCACCACAGAGCATTTAGCTCTTGCCCCATTAAGGTCCCTTTATCCAGGACTCAGCTCTCTCTCTCTCTCTCATCTGTCATTCCCTGTTAAGTCAGTTGAACCAGAACTCCCCACCCTCAATATCTGATCATCCTGTCCTGTCTTAAGCAGGAATCATGTTAGGTAGGCTTAGATAGAGGCCCCCTTACTCCTGATATTTCCTCTTAGTAATTTTCCATCCACTGACCTCCATCCAGCTCCTTGTCTAAAAATTCCCACTTGTCCATGCTGTACTCAGAGTTGAGCCCATCTCTCTCTCCAGCTGTAAAACCCCATCGCAATGTTCCCTATATCTACCATGATAGTCCTGAATAAAGTCTGTCTTACTATCTTTAAAAGTGTCATGGAATATTTTTTTCTTTAACATAAGTTATTCTTCTCTTTTCTTCCCAATCTCCCATTTATGCCTCATCTATTCATAGGCAAGGTCAGGAAGTTGAGAGATCACAGTTTGGCTAAAGAATGAGATTCTTGAGGAAGATCAATAGTGATAGGGTGGAAAAATAGGTGAAGGAGTCTTAAAAAAATTAGGCAAGTTAAGGTAGACCAGCTATATTGATTGGTAAGTGGGAAATTGTCTTCAACTGAAATGGTTACATTTTATCCTAAGAGGCAGAAGAAGATGGAGAGCATTGAATTCTGCATCCTAATGGCTTTTCACATATTTCCCCTGTCTGACTTTACAGAGAGCAAGCAGTCAAGTGTCTCAGGTCTCTCCAGATGGGATCCTGTTAACACTCAGCTGCTATCAACCAGAGTTGGATGAAGTGTAAGGCCAGCCAAACCACTGCAAGGTGTGCCAGTCAGTCTATGAGGGGTGTTAAAACAACAAGAAAGCAGTAACAGTGCAGCTAGGGCTCTACAGAGAATTCTAGTTAGAACATGGAAACATAATCCAATCCTTCATCTACCAAAGTGGAAGTGGTAATAATAGTTCTTATTAGTATTATGCTTTTGATTTATAAAACCTATTTGTCGGCACCATTGCTCTTCTTATTAAGTAAGTATGGAAGAAGTATTTACAGATTATCAATTTGAAATAATGTGAAATGATTTTTCTGCCTAAGGGCAATCATAGGTTCTCCCTTCATCCAATTACAGGTTAGAAAAGGGGGTTTGACATGCTTCCAGTTGAAAGAGAGCAGGGAAGTTCAAATTCATGATCCTTTTGAAAAATACCAGGTCTAAATACGAGAAAACAACCCAAATGTCTAGACTTATAACAATTTTTATAGAACAAGATAAAGGGAGTATCAAACAACACTCTTGAAGCAATGCAGACCCCTAAAAAGACTTATCACAGAAACCAAACTAAATTTTTAGAAACTGTTCAGCAGATGTTTCTTAAAAAATCATGTTCTCTATGAAGAAAGGGCAGTAAGTGAAAAAAGAATGAGATTCAAAGGGATCTATTTAAGGCGCTTGTGATGAGGGAAATCAGTTACATTATCGTCACCTCTAGATTAAGCCTGATGTCTTAGTCTTCTTTCTGTCCTCCCATTCCCAACGAAACACATTATAAAAATATAGTAAATATCCATCTATTTGAATTAAACAATAATAAGTGAAAAGGAAGAAAATTATGCCAGAGAAAAAAACCAACTTTATATGATCTCATAGCAAATGCTTTCAGCTTGCAGCATCTAATCTTTTCTTTATTTAGCATCAGAAATAATGTCAAGCTCACTCTCCTGGGGGAAAGTAAGATTCTGTTTTCACTATTTAATATTAAGAATGCTCATTATTTTGCATAAATTTTAGTTCAAATGAATGTTAATTGAACATTTAGGTGATGGTGAAATTGCTGGGCTTCCTTCATTCTGAGACTTCTAAAACTTGTATAATGGTTTCTGAAACAAAAGAGCAGCTGGATTTAAAGTTCTCAAATAAGCTCAGTGATAGTTTGTATCAAAGAACACAAAATATTAGTAAAATTTTGGCTCCCTTAGTTAAAAACACCATATGGCACTCTTGAAGAGATATATGTGGGGACATTGAGCAGGTGAGTGTGTTAAGGATAAAAGAATAAAAAACAAAGCATAAAAAGTTTTAACCTTTACTTCTATCCATGTCTTTGTGTAATCCTCTTCTACTAGAAAATTTAGATGTCGGTAAAGTATCATCTAACAAGTTACATATTAGTAACAAGGTCGATTGTTACTTTTCAAAGTAGTTAATAAAAAAGTAGGTTACTTTATTTTGATGATATTTTCTGAATTCATACTACTAATATCTGTACAACTATGAACAGTTGAATAGTGAGCTTAAATATTTAAGCTGCCTTGCTTTGATTAAAAAATAATGGTGTGAGGGAGGGATAGTAAAGAAAGCAATTTTAGGAGATAGCCAGCCAAACATGTATTTAAATATGCAGACACTGACTCTGTATTTTAGCCTCTAATCCTTCATTCAAGTTAATTTCATTGTACTCAGAGTGATACTGCAATTTCTCTAGTAGACTGGATTTTTCATCCTTTAGATATTTCTCAAATATAGATTCTGATGGATACTTCAGATGTAAAAAGCATTAAGAGTTGTCATTGATCCCCTCTGGGTATATGTAGCCTATAACAAATGGTTCATTCACTAATTAGTTGGAAAATGTAGATACAACTACATCTTGAAAAGGATATATATATATATATATATATATATATATATATATATATATATATATATATATACACACACACATACATGTATATTACACACATAAATAGATATACATGATAAAAGAATTACAGAGCAATAAAATATAAAAATATTCAGCTAACCAAAATAAACATAAAAGGTGTTTATAGCTGTTTTAAAATTAAAAAGTATTGCCACTGCCCTGCCCAAACTGTAACTTTTTTCCTATCTTCAATGCATCTAAAGGACATAAAGTGAGAATGTGTTTGGTGCAGCAAAGCCACTCCTATGAAAGGAAAAACAAGCCAAATAAGCATCCTGGTATAGCAGGTACTCAAAAGCCTAGTGAATTAGGACACCCAGCTGTTCAGTGGCAGTGGTAGAAGCATCATGGACAATGTTGGGTGTTCACACAGAACGTGTTCTGTTAATAGGGAAATCCCAGGAATTATATGTTGCTAACTCTAAAAAGGAAAAATCAGGTGAGGGACATAGCTATCTATCTCTTCCTCCTCTCTGTGCTTTTCTCTCCTTCCCTCCTCTTCTCATGGAGGATGAATAAAAATTGGGTGGCAGTTGGACTAACTTGGAGAAAGAGACCCAGGTAAGCACGAAAACTAGCTGACTTCCATACCTCTCCTGAAAGCTCCCAGGCATTTTCCAGAGTGCAAGACCTGTGAATTTGGCAAGTCAGCTAAATTGCCTAGTTTGTTTTGTTGTGTCCCTTTTCCTATTCTGAGTCCTTCTCTGACTTCCCATTTTGAGCCCATTTATACTTTTTTTTCTTTCTCTTCCACACAGTCAAAGATCAAAAACCTGCTGACCCATAAAGTCCACCTTTTCCCTGTTAAATTCCCTTACTTTCAGCAAACAAAGTCACAGCTAATGTGAATATAGGGATCATCAGTAAGGTTAAATTGATAAAAATTCGCTTTAGGGGACAGTCGTCCATCCCTGTCATCCTACTGGCACATTATTTCTACTCATCTCCTTCTACTTCTTTTCACTTTCTTAGTTAACAAGAGACAAAATGAACATCAAAGTCAAATGCTTTCATTGCCTGCTGATCTTTTTCACTCTTGATAGTGCTTTTTTTTTGTAGCAAAAGACTCTAAAAACTATGAATTCATGATGGGAGTGAGTGGTGGTGGTAGGAGAATTTGTAGGAGTGGGCACAATAAACAGGGAAACTTGAAATCTTGAAATTTGTGACAGAGTGAATAAATGTGAGTAGGGATTTTGCTCTGCTAGAGTTTAGAAAGTGTAAGTTCTGTTTTATAGCCATCTACTCTGAGCAGGAGATAAAGCCAAAAAATATGTCCTAAGCATTGTGTAGTTGAAATCAAAGGGAACTCACTATATTAAAGCACAGAGCGATCTATTATTCAAGGTGCAAAAATAAAATAAAATCGTCCTACACAAAGAAGTACCAGACAGGTCTTGGGGTATCAGAATTTTATATGATGTTGATAATGAAAGCAACACAGAAGGAGTTATATAAAGAATTAATTTACATTTCCTTTTTCCTCAATAAAACAAGGAATTTTCAAGACATCAAAGGAGAAACCCATTTATTCCCTAATTCACTTGTTTATTCATTATAACATAATGTTTATGAGTACCTATTATATTATTGGTAGCACCTGATAGTTGAGATAGCCTTGGGGCCCATCCCAAGCTACCTTCTCACCCATTCACCTTGTAAACAAAATTTCTCTATGTAAATCAACATAAAATGAAAATATACAAAATAATATCAAGGAGACAAATTCTTCTTCGTGCTTGTTATATTTTTGTTGAAAGTCTAACAGATTTAAAGAAATAGTGTCTGTCAAAGAAAAGTTGGTTTCAGTCATGGCATTATAGAAGACATGATCACAGAGGCAAACATTAGTCATTCACATCTAAGAACTGTCCAAAGAAAGGGAATCCCTAGTCCAAGAATTTGAGTTACTCAGTCTAGTGGCAGATATGTCTTTTGTGGGAAAAGATACATTGGCCTGATGCTTTTAAATATTCATTTCAAATAATCAATTTTCCCTGTTGTAATTTTTCTTTCAACATGCAGAAATTCTCTGTAATGCTACTTTTCCTATAACTTACTTACAGGGGGGGAATCCACTGGTTGAAAATTTTTAAGTGTTTAATTCTTTTAGCATTTATACTTAGCATTGTCCATTGATGAAATTCGCATTCTGATTTCTCTATATTTGTCTCATGAGCCTTATTTGAACTACTGATACTTCTAAAGTCTGATCAAGTCTGGAACACCTAAGGTGATATTTTTAGACTGTTCTGGGGAACACAACTGTCCCAAGAATTATAAAGAGGTGTTTCTGAAATTTGTATTCCATGCTCAGATAAGTTTAGAACTTGATTCAAATTCATACTCTCTGCCCACTCACTAGCTATATGACCTGCATCAAATACTTAACCCTTTCATAATTAGAAAAAAATCTTCATTTTTATCATTATATACATGTGAGAATTGTGAAAACTAAATAATAATGAAAAGGTAAAGTACTTAGCTAGTATGTAGCACTTTGTAAGTGCTCAGTAAATGGTAGCTAGTAGCCATAACAGCAGTAGCAGAAACAGCCCTTAAGTTTCTCTACTTATGTCATTATAAGCCATTGATATTATCATCACTAATACAGTTTTGTGTGATATTTTATTCATTTGTACTTACAGTCCCTTATGTAAGCTGGAAAATAATATTAAGCTTATTTCTAGAAAATTCTTCTAACAGATTTCAATTCACCATCAAAAAAACCTTCTGGTAATTAATCAGAGACACGAATGGTAGTGTTAGCTTATAAAGCATATTAATAAATGTATGAAGGAAACATGACTCACTGAGAAAAGTAAACAGCTCCATTGACTAAATTATAGTGATAAAACCAAACGCTAAAACATTATATGGAGTCATATGATAGCATTTATTCGGGCAACTGTACATACAACCACTGATGATAAAAGCAAAATATTAACAGAAAATATGGGCAAGGATTATAGTTTCTGAAGATTGGGATTAGAAAACTCTAAAACATCCCATCAAAACATTCACTTCAAATTAGAATGCTGTTTAATAAAAAGCCGGTTTGCATTTCGAACAATTACTTATCAATCAAGATTTCTCCATTAGTAGGCTCTTTGACTCATTATATGAATCATAAATACAGTTACATCGTCAAAACAAGAGTGCTGAGTACAAAAGAAACATCCTCACACCTTGTAATATTGCCACTTTTTCCTTAATGCCCTTGTTTTTTTCACATCAATAAAGGTAAAGTGCAATGTGTTAATCTGAATTTGTAACTCTTATAACCAAAGTTTAAAAGCAAACCATAAAAATGTAAAATTTGCATTAAGCAAACATTAACCAAAAACTAATAATTTTTCTATACCTTGATCTACAGATTCTGTAGTTTAGTAAGAAAATCATCAAAATAACACTAGTCACAAATGACTAAAGCACAAGAGCAAACAATTGTCACATGAAGAAATACAATTATTAAAGAGAAAAAAATTTTCAATCTTGTTCTATATTAAAAACTGAAAATAAACATAACAAGGTATGAAATTTACTCATTAAATCAGCAAAAATAATAGAAACTTCTAGAGTAATAGTACTCAATAATGGCCAGATTGGCTAAAAAGAACATAGGCTTTGGTGTCTGACAGTTTAGATTTGAATCCTAGAGCCCTAGAGCTTTCAACTGCTGTGTGATTTTTAATAAATTCTTAGCCTGTCTGAGCTTCTTTTTTCTTTTCTGCAAACCTGGGGATAAAAATATTTTCTTCCTAGGACTGTGATAGGAAGTTAAGAAGACGAGGATCATTTCTGGTTTTTTCTCACCGGTGACTATCAGTATGTGGCATATAGTTGATACTCATTCAACATTTGTTAAATGAATAAATGGATAAACAAGCAAAGAAACATGAAAATTAAGAGTGGTAGGCAAAGAGATCCCATAAATATTTATTACTATATATATGTATATACTTTTTTGTAAATGTTGCAATAAAACTTTATATTGCTGATAGCAATGTAAGCTGATTCAACACTTCTGGAAATTAATTTGAAAACTTGTGATAAGTGACACACAATTTTTCAAATGCAATAATCATTCCTCTGGGAATTTACACTCCCAATTTATCAAAATAAGACAAATTTTTTTTTAATTAATTAATTAATTTATTTATTTATGGCTGTGTTGGGTCTTTGTTTCTGTGCGAAGGCTTTTTTTTCCTCTAGTTGTGGCAAGTGGGGGCCACTCTTCATCACGGTGCGCGGGCCTCTCACTATCACGGCCTCTCTTGTTGCGGAGCACAGGCTCCAGACGCGCAGGCTCAGTAGTTGTGGCTCACGGGCTTTGTTGCTCCGTGGCATGTGGGATCCTCCCAGACCAGGGCTCGAACCCGTGTCCCCTGCATTAGCAGGCAGATTCTCAACCACTGCGCCACCAGGGAAGCCCAACTTTTTTTTTTTTTTTTTTTTTTAATACCAATGCAATGCCTTTTCCTAATCTCTGCTAATTGTTTCTCTTTCTTGTTTATAACCAACAACGTTAGCATGAACTAATAAATAAATATACAAAGGATAGGGCTCCCTTCACTTAATCACTTGAATCATATCCAATTCTAGTAGCGAAATGTCCCACTTAGGGAAAAAAAAAATGCCTCAATTGGATTTATATTAGATCTCCATTGGTATTAGTTTATGGTGAAGGCTACATAGAAAAGAGGTGCAAAAACGCAATGGCTCCAATGGAGATAGTTTATTTCTCTCTTACATGTAAAAGTCCAGGAAGGGTAGTTGGACTTTATGACGTCACCCAGAGATGCTGATGAGTAGGGCTTGCTCTACCATCCTCCGGGGCATTGTCCTCATCTGCACATTGACGTCTGATTGCCATTATATCCAGTTCCCCCAGTGGGAAGAGAGGAGGTACAAAGTAGCACTCGTGGTGTGGTAAGACCCAGCCTGGAGGTGGCACAGTGCCTTCTGCTAACATCCCATTGGTGAGAATTCAGTCACATGTTTCCTCTGGCTGGTGAGAAAGAGTAGCTCTGAGTGAACTACTATGGTTTTAACTCTTCTTTCCTATGGAAGAAGAATAGAACAGATTCTAGGGGATCAATGGTCTCTAACACTCTTTATAAACATTGATATTTTGCATTTATTTTGTCATATATCTGAATGTGAGAAATAAGACCTTGGATTCTGTAAGTCTGAAAGAAAAAAATGAATTTAATATTGGATTATTTTTGTTAACTTATTGATCATTTCTTTTTAGCTGTGATAGTATTCTTTGATGAATGTGAGTTCTGAAGAAGAAAACTACTAGTATTTGTCGAGAACTCACTCAAAATTTCCTTTAAGTTTAAAAATGGAAGCACTTTTAGTTTATAAGCAGAGCTGAATGAGTAAGTTGTCTAACTACTCAAAATACACCCCCTGCTACTCCCGTCATGAGTGTGGATCTAGTCAGGTGTGGTGATAGCTTCAAGGCAAATACTTTGGATGCACAAACCATTTCAATTTCCCTGTTTCTCCCAACTCACTGCTTTATAATCCCTGTTCCTCAGATATAATTTAGTTTAGAAATGTATTTATTTAATTTTTTTAGCATTTTTTAAATTAATTTTTATTGGAGTATAGCTGATTTACAATGTGTGTTAGTTTCTTCTGTACAGCAAAGTGAATCAGTTATACACATACATATCTCCACTCTTTTTTAGATTCTATTCCCATATACGTCATTACAGAGTATTGAGTAGAATTCCCTGTGCTATACAGTAGGGTCTTACTAGTTATCTATTTTAAATATAGTAGTGTGCATATGTCAATCCCAGTCTCCCAATTTATTCCTCCCCTCCTTTACCCCTGGTAACCATAAGTTTGTTTTCTACATTTGTGACTCTATTTCTGTTTTGTAAATAGGTTCATTTGTACCATTTTTTTAGATTCCACATATAATATGATATGATATTTGTCTTTCTCTGTCTGACTTACTTCACTCAGTATGACAATCTCTAGGTCCATCCATGTCGCTGCAAATGGCATTATTTCATTCTCTTTTATGGCTGAATAATATTCCATTGTATATATGTACCACATCTCCTTTATCCATTCCTCTGATGATGGACATTTAGGTTGCTTCCAAGTCCTGGCTACTGTAAATAGTGCTGCGATGAACATTGGGGTGCATGTATCTTTTCAAATTATGGTTTTCTCCAGGTATATGCCCAGTAGTGGGGTTGCTGGGTCATATGGTAGTTCTATTTTTAGATTTAAGGAACCTCCATACTGTTCTCCATAGTGGCTGTATCAATTTACATTTTCACCAACAGTGCAAGAGCGTTTCTTTTACTCCACACCCTCTCCAGCATTTATTGTTTGTAGATTTTTTGATGATGGCCATTCTGACTAGTGTGAGGTGATACCTCATTATGGTTTTGATTTGCATTTCTCTAATAATTAATGATGTTGAGTGATGTTTAGTGATGTTCAATTTCCCTGTTTCTCCCAACTCACTGCTTTATAATTCCCTGCTCCTCAGATATAATTTGGTTTAGAAATTTAAATTATTACATCTGTGAAAAACTGGATTTTATTGAATTTTTAGTTCAAAAGTAGACTAGAGCAAATGCTTTTCTACAGTAAAAAGGTGAAATCGAGAAAAGGGATAAAATAATAAGCAAAGTATATTGAATGGACAATTCTGAAGAAACATTTCATTTGAATTAAAATTTGATTGGGAGAACAGACATGTGTTTAGAGGAGGGGTTTGGGAGAGTCAGGGAGGATAATCCCCCCATCCCTGGGCTAATAAGAATAGATATCCTTCTAAGCAACAGTGAATTGAGGTTCAAACACCATTCTCATTAGCTGGAACCCTTTTAAACCTAGAACAAAACTATGTAAAATTAGAAGGAAGAGTGATAGGGATTCTAGCATAGAATTTCTAGAATTCTATTGCTCCAGAAATCATCTAAGGGAATATACTGGACCTCTGTCAGCAACTCTGCTTTTATATATTTAGCTTGAAGATGTGCAAAAATTAAACACACATACACTATATTTTTTTTAATAATCTTTTACCTCACTGTACTTTGCTAACATCACTTCATTGACAAATAGTTTACCTTATTATGAAATACTAGGAAACAGTTCTTATCTTTGCAGTTTAGAAGGTTAATAATGATTAAAATAAACGTTAGTGAACTACCTTTCCCAGTTACTCAGTATCATCCTTTGGCATAACATTGGCGAATCACAACAAGGAAAGGGAGCTGCAGTCAGGCCCTACCACTAGTGAAATGTTCTCCTTTATGTTTCGCATACTTCCTATACTTTGAATCTACTTCTTTCTGTTATAACTACAGCACAGAGAGTGATCAGTTTGGCAGTTTTCACCTTTATAATGAACCATCTATGTACCAAGTCATTGTTATTAAGCCACTCAGCTTTGCTCAGGCTGAAGATCTTCCTTGCGTTGAGAGATGTTCTTTTGGCCTGCTCATTTGAACTACGTATATAAGCAGTGTGAAGTCTATAAGAACCCACAGTATCTTAACTGGACTTCAAAGAGCACATATTTCTTTTAATCATCTTTTTAGAAGAAAAACATGTTACAGCTTCTTTGGACTGAGTCCCTGGCAAAGGGCAAGAGGGAAGTTTTTCCTGGTCTGGCATGAATTCTGAAAATTCAGGATCTTCCTGACTAGAGACCCGTATTGTTTGCCCAAGGAAATGCCCATAGCCAAGTTTCAGGTTCTGCAGGGAACACCTATGTCTTGGTTGTACTCCAAGATGTTCTAGAAACCTTGGGAAACACAGCTAGTCCTAAGCAAAGTTTCAGACTGAGAATTGTCTGACAATTTTTCATTTCCCACTTATTTTTTTCTCTCCTCCATCATATTTTATACCCCAGAAACCCCAGGCTCTCATCGTAGTTCTCATTTATCCCCACTTGTACTATGTCAACCTGTTAGAGGCTAGTTTTAATTATTATATTGGAAAAGGAGTGACAAAAGATAGCTAATTTTAATGACTGCATCATTTGCTATCACATATTCTAAAGGCAAACGTGATGAGCACAGATCTATTGCTTCACTCAAAATAATCGAAATTAGAGGTTAGATTTCAGACAGAATTACAAGCAGGTGAAGAAACATCCTAGAGATAGAGTCCTTTTCCTTATCTTTTAAGCCCAACCACATGGGCTCTGACTTCATCTAAGCATGCATTTGGATCTGCATTTGGAAAACGAAGTAACTTATTTAAGATGTGGTTGGTATTTCATGTTATCACTATGTTAATCTAATTCAAGCAAATTGCAGGGATACAGGGACCCTATTAATCTCTGAAACATCCTCCTAAAGCTCTAGCGAGAGAAAGGATCCTGTTGTCCAAGAGAAAGGGTCCTGTTCTTTTGGTAAATCTGTGGGAATACTGAATTTGGGTCATGTTGAAATAGGCAGTTGCCAAAGTGGCCAAAATAATTACTTATTTATGGCTTTCTTATTAAGATGTATATTTAGGCAAGTGTCTGATTCTAAGGTACACATTCAGGCACCACGCTGGGCATAGGGGAATGTGATAGATGCCTCCTCAGGAAGAAAATAGAAGGGTGTTTCACAGATTAAATTCAGAAACAACCAACAAAAAGGCTTAGGGAGACATGGCTTGTCCAAGGAAAAGTGATTTATTAAAAAAGTGATTTCATAAAACTGGACACCAAAGCGCTAAGGGGAGGTTTATATAAAATAGTAGACGTGGTCAGTATCTGTAAGATAGAAGTTTGGTAAGATAGGACATATAATGTGATACGAAGACATGCAAAACTGACTATAATCAAATCTAAACTGTAAAGTTCTCAGGGGTGTCTTCTAAAAGGGTATTCACTGAAGTTCCATGAGTTGGGAAGTCTCACTGTAAGAAGTTATGTGATGGATAACAGGTTATTGGTATATGAGAGAGAGTACTATGTTTTAAAAAATGCCACAATGCCATCTGACGATTCAAGTGGTCTGAGACTCTGTGTTAACGCTTGTCACTATTTACCTTTTTGAGCTGTCAGAATTCCAAGACAATGAGGTATAACAGAAAGGACGTGGAAATTGGAACTGGGAGGCCTTTCCATCATAAGCTGTTCAGTCTCTCTGAATCTTAGGCACAGGACTAGAGTGTGTAAGAGCCTTTCAGTTGTATAATTCTGTGATTTTGTGAATATGACGTACATGAAAGCACTGCCAAAATATGCTGGCATAAAATCACAGAATTTTAAAGGAGTGTTTTATCACGGTATGGTGAATGGGTAAATTTTAAAATGTGCTTTATTTGTGAGTTTATTCTCAACAAGTTTCTAGTAATGATTAGATATTTCTCCTGATACTTTGTCTATCGTTTGTTAAAAGAAAACCATAGGGCTTCCCTGGTGGCGCAGTGGTTGAGAATCTGCCTGCCAATGCAGGGGACACGGGTTTGAGCCCTGGTCTGGGAAGATCCCACATGCCGCGGAGCAATTAGGCCCGTGAGCCACAATTACTGAGCCTGCGCGTCTGGAGCCTGTGCTCCCAACAAGAGAGGCCGCGACAGTGAGAGGCCCGCGCACCGCGATGAAGAGTGGCCCCCACTTGCCGCAATTAGAGAAAGCCCTCGCACAGAAACGAAGACCCAACACAGACATAAATAAATAAATAAAACTAAATTAAATTTAAAAATTAAAAAAAAAAAGAAAAAGAAAACCATATATGTGTTGCTACATAGCTAAAAAAAAAAAAAAAAAAGTGGTGAATGGATAATTGGGGCAGTCTGAGTCTTAACCCCATTCTGGGAGTTGAATTGCCTGCCAGGGACCTAAATCTCTGACATCAGAGAGAGTAATGTCTTCGTCTGTGTGACCATAATAAGTCCCGTGTCAGAGTCTTAGGGAACGTGAACAAACACAGAGATACCGTCCATTTCATTTTTCTGTGTAGAGATCCCCATCCAGTTGGGCCTCATCTGGCTTGCTCTTACTAGGATAGAGAGAGCTTTCAGGCTGGAGGGCTCAAGCGTCTCAAGAGGACCGCTGCAGCCCACAGAATGGAAGTGGGTGGAGGGGAAGATGGCTGTGTCTAGAGCAAACTCTGCCTCCCCCTTAGCAGGTTAGGACAACAGATGCTTATTAGCAACAACAGGAAGAACTGGCAGACACCTTGGGGATGAAGTACAATAACTTCCACATGCTTTACATCATTCCAAGAACATCACTTTTAAAAACACTGTTGAGGTTTTGCTTTTGTTTTTTTTTTTTGGTTTAGAATTTGTTTTTAGTTTTTATTAGAGTATAGTTGCTTTACAGTGTTGTGTTAGTTTCTACTGTACAGCAAAGTGAATCAGCTCTACGTATACATATATCCCCTCTTTTTTGGATTTCCTTCCCATTTAGGTCACCACAGAGCATTGAGTAGAGTTCCCTGTGCTGTACAGTAGGTTCTCATTAGTTATCTATTTTATACATGGTATCAATAGTGTATATGTGTCAGTCCCAGTCTCCCAATTCATCCCCCCCCTTCCCCCTTGGTATCATGCATTTGTTCTCTACATCTGTGTCTCTATTTCTGCTTTGTAAATAAGATCATCTATACCAATTTTAACACTGTTGAGTTTTTAAAGAACTCTTTTTGGATCTACTTTAAGATAATTTTTAATCAATGTATTATAGCTTAATGGATAAGAGTTCAACTCTGATTTGGAATCAGACTCCCTGGCCTCAAAATGCACTTTACCATTTACTTTGAGCAAATTATTTAACCTTCTTGTGTGTCAGTTTCCTTATTGGTAAAATGCTGATAAAAAGGATATGTACCTTATAGGATGGCAGAGAGGATAAAAGGAGTACTTAGCAAGTGCTTATCAGTAGAATGATCAATATTTATTAGTTATTATTATTGTTATTTTTATGTAAAACAGGTTTCTGTAACTAAAACCTCAGGCAGCTGATAAATGTGTTTATTAAATCCAAACTCCACTAGCATTTCATTTTCTTTTATTTCTTTTATAGTCAAGGTTCAGATGTACTATTCCAGAAATCTTTCAAGCTTCTAATTGCTCTCAGGGCCATCCACCGTTGTGCCTGTCATTCAATTTCTTTTGGTAATTCCCCATTTTCTCTGTCTTACTAGCTTTAAACGAAGTTGTAAAATGTGTGAAACCAGTAGACACTAACCCTAACCCCATTATCTCATACTCTGAATTATTAGCTTTAAGTGTTTTTCCTTGCCTGTCTTGTTCTTTATTAAGCATCCCACCCAGGGAGGGATAAATTGGGAGATTGGGATTGACATATGCAGACTGCTATATATAAAATAGATAATAAGAACCTACTGTATAGCACAGGGAACTCTACTCAATACTCTGTAAATGACCTATATGGGAAAAGAATCTAAAAAAGAGTGGATATATGTATATGTATAACTGATTCACTTTGCTGTACACCTGAAACTAACACAACATTGTAAATCAACTATACTCCAATAAAAATTAATTTAAAAAAAGCAAAAGGTTGAGAGTTACCAAAAAAAAAAAAAAAAGCATCCCACCCAAGAGCCTTCTAATGATATGGTATGGACCTTTCATTTTATTCTCTCAGTTATTATAAAAATTTAGATGGTAAGTATCTCTTGGAAATACGGAACTATAGGACACGCTCGCCTCCTCCACTGCCACCCGCTGCTGCCGGCGTCCACGCTGCACACAGCATGGCTGGCAAAGCACACAGGCTAAGTGCTGAGGAGAAGGACCAGCTGCTGCCGGACCTGCGGGCCGTGGGGTGGAACGAGCCAGAAGGCCAGGATGTCACCTTCTAGCAGTTCCATTTCAAAGACTTCAGTAGGGCCTTTGGCTTCATGATGAGAGTGGCCCTGCAGGCTGAGAAACTGGACCACCATCCTGAATGGTTTAACATTTGCGACAAGGCCCACATCACCCTGAGCACTCACGAGTGTGCGGGCCTTTCAGAACTGGACATAAATCTGGCCAGCTTCATCGAGCAAGTAACAGTGTCCATGACATAGACCCTGCCCTTCCTCTCTGAGTTCTTCAGGGGAAAGGGGGACTGAACTGGGGATCCAGAGAGGAAACTGGGGAGCCCCAAGATGTTGCTGCAGTCAAAACTGACAAGTCGATCCTGTTGCCTCCGTTTAGAGGCAAGTCTCTGCCATCGGAAAAGGCCAGCATCACTGCCAACACCAGAACTTAGACCACTTTTCCCCCCACCACTCTCTTCCTCCTTGGGGCTCTTTCACATGTACACTGATTTGAATAAGTTCTTCTCTTGCTTTACAACTTTCCAGCGACAGCAACGATTTCTTTCCAGGCAGTGTCTTGCTCCCTTCCTGATTCATTTCCCAAGAAGCTGTGATGGAAACTGTGTCTAAGATAAAGTCTGATCTTAGAAACCAGAACCCTAAAGTCATCCTCATCCTATGTGACAGACATGCATGTGCTATTATGCCTCAAATAAAACCACTGTTTCACTTGGAAAAAAAAAAAGAAATATGGAAGTATAAAGTTCAAAATTTCCACTCCTTTACTCTGCTCCCATGTCTGCCTGTGCCTCAGTTCTCTCCATCTCCTGGAGATGATCAATAAAAGATGATCAATAAAATAGATGATCAATTAAAGCCCCCCAAGAATTGAGACTGTCTTTCAAAGTCCCACAAATATTTTCTAGCTAGTGCTGTTATAAGATAAACTTCAGATTCTGTGGTTTTGCATATTTCTCTTCTTAATGCACAACCTGTCTTCTGCTCCCATTCTTGCAAACAGTTCTTAGAAAGCAGTGAGTAGAAAGCTCTCACTGGTGTTAACAAGTGAGAAATGTCAACTTTCTAGTGTTATCTCTCCTAGTAGATACAACATTAGCCTAAAATTATTCATGATGATCTCAACATGATGGTGGGCAGAGGAAATGACCAGTATTGATTCTGGCAGCTTCTCAGGACCATATCAATAATTATATGCAGGCACTACTTATTCTATCAATGATGTCTCTAAGCAAATTATCTCTGAAGATAAAACATGTTCCTTGTTTAGGTCAATTCTGCCTGAGGTGATATTTTACACAAGCTTTACAAAAGACCCTGTTAAGACAAGCTAGTTTTACCTGCAATAGTTTTTCACTGTAACTAACTTTTATGGGTGACATTGGTAACATATACTATGTGTTGATAAACGCAACGAATCACTTTTTATCATTTTAAAATCACTTCCACTTTTACAAAAGCTCCTCTAAAGCCATAGTACCTGGAATTTTATTTCTCTTTCACCTAGAACATCTTTCTAACAGTTAAAAAATTACATGGAAGGGGCAAAAAAAAAAAAATGGAATGAGAAATATCACTCCTCTGTTCTTCAGAAAGAAGAATAATAAGCATTTCTAGAGTGTCTATCACTCTCCAGGAAGTGTGTTTGGCACTAGAGATATATATGCATTTCAACCAGAGATTTTCCTTGTTGTCAAGTATTTTATAATTTTTAAGAGAAACTTAGAAAAATAAAAAAGGATACAATCATATGTTAAAGGTACATATAATCAAAAAAACACATATAATCATGTAAGAATGCAAGTGTGCTCAACATACTATAAGAGTTCAAATGAGGGACATTTAATTCAGACTGTAGATACCAGAGAAGTTTTTCAGAGCAGGTGACTTTCACTGAGCATGTGTGTGTGTGTGTGTTTGTGTGTGTGTGTAAAATTACCTAGACACAAAAAGTGGGATCTCATTCCAGGAGCAGGAAAACAGAACATAAGCATTGTCCATGAGAAAATAATTGGGCCCAATGGTTCCAGTATCCCATTAGATGCTCTAACATGGGTTGGAAGATAAAGATAGCAGAACAGAGACCAAAGACTCCTTAGGTGTCTGTGAAGCCATGGGTTGACCATAAAACAGTGTAAGATGAATGAGTCGTGTCATGGACCCTTCTTACTGTCATTGCTGCTCACTGATTCCACTTCTGCCTGTGCCTCACTTCTCTCCATCTCCAGGAGCCTGACAGTCTCCACTACTCTACGCAAATGCCATCCCTGCTAAAATGTCCCCCTTTAGCACCATCAGTGGCATCAATTCCACCAGAGTGGAATTATCTCAAGCTATGAAAAGAACCAGAATCAACTTACAGGTAATGTAAATCCCCCCAATTATTATTATGTTGCTTCCATTCTCTGCTATGTACATTCTTTATAAATACAACGTTCTTTCCTGTCGTGTTGGAAATGTGAGCCCACTGTGACTAAGGTCATATTTAATACAGACCCAACATTTTGTTGGCACTCCCTAAATGTTAAATAGTAATGAGAGGAGATGAAGTAGTACAAGAACAAGAAAGTGATTAAAATAGATCCCAATCGATTCCAGCTGCATTAGAAACATAAGGGGGAAAAGTGAACACTTATTATCAAATTATAAAACCGAAAATATGTCTAGGAAAGTGTGGGCTATTTAAAATCATTAGATAGTTTTGAACTGAAATCCCTTAAAACTATACAACAAAAAAGTATTTTCCAGATGTCCTTTATACCGATATGGAGAACGTAAAATATACTTCCCTTACAATTTGGATTTTTAAACATTTATTTATGATCATATTAAAATGTGAAGTTTTACTCATTGTTTTAGATATTTAGTCAGGTGAGTATCTGACTAATGAATAACACATGGTACAGAAAATATATATATACATTTTAATTTTAGCTTTTCTGAAGCCCATTGTTCATTTCAGGCTGCCTTACTGAGAGTCCTTGCACTAAACGCCTCTGGTTGCATTCCATTCAAGACAAAGGCATATTTTAGGGATGTACCTCTCACAAAGAGGTATTGATGGACCAGGAATCAGAGTTTGGACAAATGAACATTTCATTATAACACAGCCTAATTGTTAAAGCTCTTCTTATTGAAAAGAATAAAAATTTCATTAGTCAGTAGCTCAGCATGAACTCCTCCTCTTTTTCCCCACAATGCACAGTAAGAATGGCCGTTTTAAGCTTATCATTGAACATTTTGGAAATGTTGGTTCTTCCTTCCTTTTGCTCTAAATACACTAAGAAGTATTTTAGTAACAATTATGAAAAAAAATTGGTAATAATTTTAAGCTAAACTTTATACGTGGAATTGTGAAAAAAAATCTCAGTGATCACAGGCAAATGTAATTTAAGAGCTGCCTGGAAGGGCTGCTTTTTTCATTTTAGGGCCCTGGGATCGTTTTTATGGGATAATAAGGATTCATAGGACCACCGTAAAGCTCAAATAAGATGAAGACATAAGTACTTTAGAAACTATAAAGGATTTATAGAGCTAAGGGAATAAAATTTGCATTGGTAATTCTTATCTCTATACAGCTTTTAATTTTAGTATCTTTTCAGCTTCTCCAGGAAAGATATGTATTGATCACTGCCCTAAGTGTAAAAACTGAAACAGGGAAGGACCAAGATACAGTGAAGATCACTAATCTGGCACTCAGAATTCCTGTTATTAATTAGATGATAATGTTGAGTATGTCATGTAAACAGCTGAGAGCTTAGTGTGTCCTAGTGGTGAAAATGCGGTGGGTAGACTAGATGAAGAACACAAATGCATAGCAACCAATAGCCCTCACACCTGAGTGTGCATTGCTAATTTATCATAGAAGTGGTTCTGGCTAAGACAACGCGGTCTCAGAATCTTTGTTGACAGTACGCCAATCAAAGCTGGCTCTCCAGGAACTAGACAGTCTCTAAGAGTTTCCTTTTCCAGGCCTAAGAACCTATAGTTGTCACCTGTGAATGTAGATCAATCGCGTTATCCATTCTCACCTTTATTGCTCCTCCTCCCTCATCTCCTACCTCTCTCTCTCACTCAACCTGCTCCAGTCACACTGGAGGTATGTCTTTGTCTCACAAACTTTGCAATGACTATACCCTCTGCCTAGAATACTCTACTCTCACGTGTCCACGTGTTCACGCTGTTATCTTCCCCAAGTCTTCACTAATCTCAGCCTTTCAATGGTGTTCACAGGAGTTGGTAAACTATAACCCATGGGCTGAATCTGGGCCCCTGTCTGTGTTTGTATGGCCCACAAAGTAAGAATGGCATTTACATTTTCAGTTGAAAAATACATAAGTCAGAAGAAGAAATTATATTCTGTGGCACATGGAAATTACATGAAATTCAAATTTCAGTGTTCATAAATAAAGTTTTATTGAGACACAGGCTGCTTTTGTGCTAAAATGGTCGAGTTGAATGGTGATGGCAGAAACCACATGGTCCACAAAGTGTAAAATATTTACTATCTGGTCATTTACAGAATAAGTTTGCCTACCCCTAGGATACACTTAACATTTTGTTAATTACTGGAAGTACTCACCTGCAATCCTGATGCCCTCTCTTTCCCTCTCAATTTTTAAAAATAACATTTATCACATTGTACCATACACTGTCCTTGTATATTATGTATATTGTCTCTCCATAAGAGCACAAATTCCATGAAGTCAGAGGATTTTGTCCACTTTATTATCTGATATATTCCCAGTGCCCTGAACAGTATCTGGTACATAGTAAATATTCAATAAATATAATTCTGGAATGAATGAATTATATGGAAGATACCTGCATTACGTAGAAATATATTAGGTGGAGTAGTCACAGGAGACTTCAGGAGAAGATGATATTTTAGTGTTAAAGGGTACAAAAGACTTAGGGAACATTTTTCCTAGAAAGGGGTACTGAATGAAAGAACATGTGTGTAGGGTAGCCTAGATGTAATGCAGAGCCCGGGAGGTAGAGAGGAGGTGGAAAGTAGGCTGAGCCCAGGTTGTGGAAGACTTGGAATGTCTGATTAAGATGCTTGAGTATAATCTTATAAAAAATAGATATTTCAGAAAGATCTGTCTGATAATGATATGATATATACAGTATGAGTTGGAGCAGGTAAAATACATGTGAGAATTGTAATAGCTTGTGTTCAGGCTTCTAAGATTGGACAGTGGCAGATGAAGTGAAAGAGAAAGGACACAGGGAAAAAGGAAGGAGTAACCAATGGTACCTTCACTATTGTGACCTTTGGTGAAAAAAATGTTTTTGTTAAAAGTTGAAAGGCAGCAGAAAAGAGAAAGCATTAAAAAATAAAAACCAGTCTGCTTCAGTTCTTTGTAGTTTATTGAATAAATATGCATACAGTTCCCAGTTTAAGACTTCTGTAGATTTTATGCCTCAGAGAAGGCATATATGATGATAAACCTGACAATATAAATGAAACCAATTAGATTTTAGTAGAGTTAGATTAGTTGAACTACTTCAGAATGAAGTCAGAATGGGTTTCACTCAGGTAGATTTTACTTGTGCCATTTGTGTTAAACAGAGATAATAAATCCAAATATACATGATAGTGCCTAAAATTTTTTTGTAAAAGTAGTAGCATGACATAATTCTAAGTGAAAGACAAGAAAATATCACATACAATTTGATTCAGTTTATGTAAAATTTTATATATACTTAAGATGGAATTTTAGGCTGTATTCTCTTCTCCATATTTTCTGTATTATTTGAGCTTTTTTTTCTGCAATGACTATATTATTTTTTTTTACAATCACAAAAAAGCTATTTTTATATTAAACTATTAAAAATGACAGGTTGGATGTATAGCAAATATCTCCATAGATTTGTTTAGATATTAAGAACAGATTCATGCTACAAACTATTTATTTGCTATGAAGAGAATCAGGAAGTATTTAGCAAAGTTTGAGATAATAATTAATGTTCAAATAAGCTGACTGTCAAGTACATTTGAAATGTTTTTAGTCTAGTAAGAACAGGCAATTGACTGATTAAACTAAGATTATGAATTTTGGAAACTAGACCTCGGTCCAACGGCAAAGAATCACTTGTCGCTTGAGTCATCTTTAAAATGGATGATGGTAATCTTTCCTTAAAGGGTTATTTAAAAGAATTAATATAAAGGATATAAAACACCTGTCTAGTGAGTAGCTGTTCCAAAAATGATAGCTATTATTATTAAGAATTGGGTAAGTACTAAATAAAATAAATCAGAGTTTGAGGGTCAAGCTACATTTACTTAATCCTTTACTTAATTTGTTCCACTTAATGCCATGAAGTACTGTGCTAAGTACAGGTGAATACATGTATGATCAAGGGCCTGCCCTGTCTTTAAGGCATAAACAATACGTTTAATAAGGTGTTACAGATGCTATGACTCAAGTTCCTATACAACAGAGAATTTAAATCAGGCCACCTCCCCAGTGAAAGTTCAGCATATAAAACTATGTGCTTTGGTGTGCCCTGATGCTTTTCACTAAAAATATATGTAAAAGCACTTCTATTTGGAAGCTGTTCTTTTATTCATCCATTCATTGAACAGTTATATATTGAGCATCTTCCATTTTCAAACATTCTTCTTGGAGCTGGCCCTATACCAACAAAGACAAACAAGATTTCTTCTCCCACAGAAGTTTCAATCTAATGAAGGCAGAAAAATAAACTAGGAAAAAAATAGAGAAGATAAATTCAGTCAATACTATAAAGAAAATCAAACACGGTGGTATGATGGACCAGGCTAATTTAGCTTTGATAGTTGAGTAAGGCTTTTCTGAGCGAGGAGTATCTGACCTGAAACCTGAATGATGAAGCTCCCGTCATGTAGAGAGAGAAAATTTGACCGGAGGGAATTCCAGACTCAGGAAATAGCTAGTACAAATCACCTAAGGCGGGACCAAACTTAACCAGTTCAATAAACAGAACTGTTTGAAACTATGGTTGAAGAAACAGGGGAAAGAGAAGGAAGCTGTGAAGTCAGAGAAGTGTTCTCAACTATAAGCTTGAATATGAACTCCCCTATGTAGCAGAAAGTTACAAAGAATCCTGACGTTTCAAAATGCAAGGATTTAATTCAATATTCTAGAACGCTTGAGGTCATCTACTCTACCTAATCGTGTAATTCATTTACTTATTCGATCAACAAGTATTTGGGGACTTCCCTGGTGGTGCAGTGGTTAAGAATCCGCCTGCGCAAAGGGAATGCTTCTGTCTCCAGTCTCCTGATGGCTTTTGGAAGAGGCCATATGCTGACCCTCACAAGTTTCGCAAGAAATGCAACACGTTAGTGTCCAGCTGATGCGTTTTGTTTATAACTTGTCAGATACAGGGATTTTCCCCAATTCGAGCTCCAGGGCAATCAAGACTGCGGAATCCGTAACCGACACCAAGGGAGACATAAAAAGTACAGGTGTGAGAGCAGCAATCAGATCCGCATGCGCAGCGTGACCATCGGGCTCCGTGACGCCACCCTCCAGGCCTACCTCTCCAGCAACAGCTTCTGCAGGCAGGAGACGACCTGTGAGCGAGCCTGGCCCTCCCCGCCCACGCCGCCCCAGTCCTCGCCCACCCCGGCGCCCAAGAGACCCTCGGGGTCCAAGTACAACGTGAGCGTCACCAGCGGGACCTGCCTGCTGGCCAGCATGGGGCTGCAGCTGAACGTCACCTGCAGGACGAGGGACAACACAACGGTGACCAGAGAGTTCAACCCCAACAAGACCACCTTTGCGGGGAGCTGCACAGCCCAGCTGGGGACCCCGGAGCTCCAGTTTGCGATGAACGCAATTGCAGCCGGGTTTTTCCTGCAAGGAGTCCAGCTGACGCTGACTCCGCCCGATGCCGGAGACCCCGCCTTCAAGGCCGCCCACGGCCCGCTGAGGGCGCTGCAGGCAGCCGCCGGGAGCTCCTACGAGGGCAACGCTGAGGAGCGCGTGCGGGTTCCCGAGACCTATTCAGGGTGTGGGTCGGCGTTCCGCGTGGACGGGGACAAGTTTGGGCCTGTGGAGGGGGGTCAGCTGGGTGAGAACAGCATGCTGAGCCCCATCGCCGTGGGCGGCGCCCTGGCAGGGCTGGTCCTCAGCGTCCTCATCGCCTACCTTATTGGCCGGAAAAGGAGCCACGCCGGCTGCCAGACCATCTAACCGGCCGCCCGCACCCGCCGCGGACCAGCAGCAGCTGCGCGGCCTCGGGCCGGTTCCCTGGGATAAGATTGCTGTTGAGGGAGGCACCCTTTCTTGCAAACATCTGCTTTATCCAATGTGAAGTTCATCCGGCCACAGTTACTATTGACAAAAGAGCAACTATGGAAATGACGGTGTTAATTTTGCTAACTGGGTTAAATATTTTGCTAACTGGTTAAACATTAATATTTACCAAAGTAGGACTGGAAGGGGGGTGGGGGTAAGAGAGCTTTTCTAAATGGGCACTGGCTCCACTATCATTTGGCTTTTTAAGATTTTGGTGTTTGATCGCTTCACTCTTTAGTCGGGTGTAAGCCTTGCAAAGGGAGCGTCTCTGGTCTTAATGCTTTGATGAAGGCTGGTAGCCGTGAGCCTGACGCGCTGAAGAAATCAGTAGGAACGAGAATCGTAGAGCAGTGGTACGAAGAAGCAGACCTGGGAGGCTTAAATTAAGCTTTAGAAACCAGGGCGGGACCGGCCCCTCGAGCATCGGTACTCCAGGACGCCGGGTCCTCGGGCTTTCCACGCTCTGCCACTCGAGAGCTTGCACTTTTTAAAACAGAAAAATGGGCGTTATTTTTATTTACTCTTTTGTAAAGTAATTTTCCTTCTGTTGGAGGTTTCGGTTGATCCTTTGTCTGCACTGTGTACAATAATCGTTTCACTCAGATTCATCACTTGCACCTGGGTGGCCTGTGTGCCGAGGAACATCCCCTCCTGGGACGCGTTGCCCTAAGGATGCTGATAAAAAAGTCTTTTTGTTAAAAAAAAAAAAAAAAAAAAAAGATATCCGCTTGCCAATGCAGGGGACACGGGTTCGAGCCCTGGTCGGGGAAGATCCCACATGCTGCGGAGCAACTAAACCTGTGCGCCACAACTACTGAGCCTGTGTTCTAGAGCCCGCAAGCCACAACTACTGAGCCTGCGTGCCACAGCTACTGAAGCCCTTGTGCCTAGAATCCATGCTCCGCAACAAGAGAAGCCACCGCAATCAGGAGAAGCCCGCGCACTGCAAGGAAGAGTAGCCCCCGCTCGCCGCAACTAGAGAAAGCCCGCAGGCAGCAACGAAGACCCAGTGCAGCCAAAAATAAATAAATAGATTTATTTTTTTTAAAAAACAAATATTTGTAAACACCTACCAAATACAAAGCCTTCAAGAAATTTAACCCATAGGAAAGCTCAGGTGTATACACTTTGTGTCAGAAGTTAAAGTCTCATACAGACAGGGAGAGATCACTTCTTGCTGGGCAAATCTGAGATTTCATGGTTGAGTTGGCATTTGAGCTAGGGTAGGTGGGTAGGATTTAAACGTAAAATACGATGATGCTGAGGGACACAAGAAGGCCTTCTAGGAAACAACGTGAGTAAAAGCACAGAGATAAGTTGTTTAGGTAATAATAGCATGCTGTTTGAAATTCCTCTTATAAAACATCTTTGAGTTTTAAAATTCAACAGATCATTGTGAAACCTAAACTTGACCTTTTCACATTTCTGTCTCCCACTTTCCTTTGCAAGAAATTACGTGTGTGTGTCAATCAGAATTCTGTGAGCTACATCACAGGTCTTCTACATGCATTGAGCAGTAGGGTGAGATGAAATGGATAAGCCTTTCCTCCTAACTTTACAATATAGCCATGCTGGGTCTTCTGCTAAACAGTGAAGTGCAGAAGGAAAGGCCCAAAGTATGAGGGTCATCAACTACAGAATTCCACAAGGTCTGGCGATCGCCAAGGCTACGAGTCACTGGGCAGCCCAGTGCCCACCAGGCCTGGTAAACCAAGAAGTGATGTTAAGGAAGTGGAAACTGGCTGATTTGTATGAATTTGTTTAATCTGTTCTCAACCAATAACATGATTTACATCAGATGATGTGCTTATGACACACCTGGATTCAGAAAGGCAGTCATTAGGTTATGAACTCATTGTTTCCTTTTCAGAAAAATTGACCTCACCCATTAGCCCTTTAATAAATTAGTCTTCCTAAAGCTTACCACTATCTCCATAACACCTCCTCAACTGTTCACAAATGTTATTTCACAAGTACCAATGCTTCTTCTCAAATATGTCAGGTTTGCAGGGGTTTTATTGCCACATTTCAGGTTGATTAATGTAAGAACATATAAGTAAGGGCTTAAACTGTTGATGCCTCATGGACAGGTAGGGCTGAAGATCGCTGCCAGTAGATAAAATAGTTGGCGATAGAACAAGATTATATTTATAATAAAGACACAGGTCTTAGGTCCTAAGTAATAACTCCTTTACATCTATCCATTTATACAACTTGCAATCTTCTACCCTCTTGCAATTGTCAGGCACCTGACATATATCAAACAATTAATACAAATAGGGTTGATGTTTGGGCAAATTGGACACGAGAAAGATTTTAAGATTTAATTCTAGGGGTCAGTGGTAAAAGGCAGAGTTTTCATGAACATGAGTTCCCTAGAATTTCTTCAACTCTGTCAGTGGCAGCAGTACTTCCATGTATTGATTCAGGAAATGTTTATTGAGGGCTTACTCTGTAACAGTCACTGTGCTAGAAGGTAAAGATCCAATGTGACAAAAGAGAGAGTCCCTGCATCACGGAATTACAGAAAAGGAAAACTAAAAGGACAATACAACTGATGAGGAAACTTCAGAGGACGGAGAAGTAGCAAACCTGGGCTTTGAGCCTCAGGGCTGTCTTCTTGGAAGAAGTACCATATAGCCTGAGACATAGATGAGCAGGTGTTAGTGGGTTGATGGACAAGAGGGTCGCAGAGGTGTGAAGACATAGCTCTTTCAGGAAAGCTACGGCTGGAATGTCAGGATTGGGGTCCCTGGATAACGTCACGTAATATAAATTACGTTACTCTCTAATACTCTCTCAATATGCCCTCTACTTTTCCTACATAATACTTAACACGACGTGCAATTCTATATTTATATAATTTTTAAAAATGTCTATCATTCCTCTGCTTTTTTTGTTATCCCACTTTTGGGCACATAGTAGGCACTCAATATTTGTTGAATCAACAAATGGCTGAGAGGTGAGGGAGGGAATAGAAGAAAAGATGCTAGAGGGACAGCCAGGAGACAAATTAAGCAGGGCTTTCTTGACCATATTAAGGAGTCCTGAACCTTCATTCTAAGAGTAGTAGGAGATAAAGAGCTTTGAGCTACTCTGCATTTCAGAAAGATCACTTTGACTGCAATGTAAAAAAACAGATTGGAAAAGGGCAGGACTCAGTCTGTTAGTTGCCTGAGCCAGCTGAAATTATATCACTGGGAGTGGCCTTAATAGAGAGTTAGGATGAGAAATTGAAAAGGTTTGGTGATTGGTTAGATAAGGAAGGGGAGAACAATGGAGTTCTCCAAAATAACTCATAGGTTTCTGCATAGGGCAGCTAAGTGAATCATGAAGTAAAGCAATGTTTTGTTTTTGTTTTTCGGTGATGGAGAAATGAGATTCAGTTGTGAGCATATTAAGTTTAAAATGCCTGTAATGTCATCTAAGAGATGTTCAGGAGGGAGTTGGATGGATATCTGTCTCTGAAGCTCATGAGAGAAATTTTGGCTGGGGTTAGAGATTTGTGAGCCATCAGAAGATAAAAACATGAAAGTTGTCCTTTGCTGATGCAGCTGAAAGGATTCTTGCAAGTCCTGCTTCCATAGACACTCTCTTAAAGGTCCTCTTCTAGGCTGACTCCAGCCAATCCACGCACAGAGAAATAAATCACAGAAGAAGATTTATAACTTTGGGAAAAATCACATGGTCTTTTTCAGACACTGTAAAGGCCATTATGATGGCAGAGCCAACAAAGTGACAGCTGGACTCTATAGGTCTCTATGTACCAGTTCAAAGTTCATCCTTTCATCTCCTTGCTAAGTAGTGATTCTGTGTCACTAGTTTTCTTTGAGCTTCTTTGAGTAAGAGACACATACATCAGGAAATCTGTCAGGGCATCGTTATCCTACAATGCCACGCTGAATTAATCATTTCGTTCTATTTACACATGCAATTCCCTTTGACCAGAAATTGAAATTGCTTTTCTTATTTGCTACTTCTCAACATGGACCTCTCATTTCATAACTGCCGTGACCTGTGTAGCAAGACTCTATGTGCCTTGGTTGTGTTTTGTTTGATTTGTTTTGTTATACCAACAATGTTTAAAAGAGCAGTTGAACTTGTAGGTGTTATACTTAGGTACAATACAAG
The DNA here is from genome assembly GCF_965194825.1 of Balaenoptera physalus. Lineage (NCBI taxonomy): Eukaryota > Metazoa > Chordata > Mammalia > Artiodactyla > Balaenopteridae > Balaenoptera > Balaenoptera physalus. Next base: position 124,849,692 of record NC_138884.1, read on the forward strand.
TACCTTAGCATGAAGTTCTTTCATCCTACTTATCTCTGGCATTTATTTTAAATGCACACCTTCTGCAGGTATTTGGTTTGTGACCCTTACCCTAAAGTGTTAAGATCAACAACGAAAGCACATACATAGTGCAAAAGTAGGCTAGCGAAGGAAAAGATGAGCTAACGTGTGATGGGCATGGGAAGGAGGAATAGTTTATCAAAACCTCCCTATAGAGATTTTACAGAACAAAAATGAATTTGCCATTTTTCCAGGTACACCTGGCAGAGGAAAGTACACAATAAAAGGCATAACATGAATGAATGAAGCATTTTCAAGGATGTATAGGTAGTAAGGTGTTAATTGTATAAAATGTTTGCAGGCAATAAAGAAGCACCCTGAATGCCATGGTAAGAGTTTTGGGATTACCTTAGACAGAAGGGAGTGAGGAAAGTATTTGATGCCACAGAAAAAAATGATCATTCCCTTTAAAAAGAGCTCCTTGACAGCATTATAGATCATGGATTTGAAGGAAGTAAAGCCAGAAGAACTATTATGTCATTTTCCATGGCATTCATGTCGACACAAATTCGGAATCTACGCTACTAGTGAAACCTTGATCTCTGAAATCATTTACTATAACTGCCTGCTCTTTAAGTCTCCCAGTAAACACACCCTCATTACTTTTTAGGACTAATAGCCCCTTAATTTTTCTTCCTTGTCTAAGCCTATTCTCCCTTCTTGGCTTCACTCCTATCCCTGTTCAGCCTGCAATGTAGGGATCAACGTCTTTGTACTCTCACCAACACTTCCGATTCCTTTCGCCCCTCGACCTGAGCCCAACCTTTATCTTCCAATCCTCTTACTCACTCTTAGTTAACTTCCTCTCTCTGTGGTTTCTAGTTTCCCACAGCTGGAAGTTAGAAAAATCTCTCTAGAGGCCTGTTAAAAATTTTAGAACCTCAACCCAGGCCCAGAGAAACAATCTCCAACAAAAACTGGCTTTTAAAATAATATTCTAGTTGATTCTTTTAATCTGGTAAGTTTAGAAAACAATGCATAGATAAGACCATAATTCCCCAATAGCAACTCCTCTGAATTTATTCCAGAGCCTTAAAGCTGCAGCTCAGCTCTCCTCCCTAATTTGCCTAAATTTAACGCCAAAAGAATGAAACAACTTCATTATTCTTTATTCTCTTGCAAGGATTCTTTACCCTTCCTGTCCCTCTTTTTTCACAGCCTAACCCATCTGTTATAAACTGAATGTTTGTGTCCCTCTCCCCACGTCCCATCCCCCAATCCATATGTTGAAGCCCTAACTACCAATGTGACTGTATTTGGAGATAGGACCTTTATAAATGTAATTAAGGTTAAATGAGGTCATAAGGCTGAGGCCCTGATCTGATAAAATTAATGTTTTCCTAAGAAGAGACATCAGAGAGGGATCTCTGAATCTCTGAGAGGCTCCCCTCACCCCCACCCTGGCTTCTGTCTCTTTCCAAAGAAAGGCCAAATGAGCACACAGCAAGATGGCAGCTGCCTACAAGCCTGAAAAAGAGCTCTTACCAGAACCTGACCATACCGGCACCCTGATCTCAGACTTCCAGCCTCCAGAACTGTGAGAAAGTAAATTTCTGTTGTTTAAGTCCTCCAGTCTGTGCTACTCTGTTATGGCAACCTGAGCAGTCTCATAGACCATCCTTTCCTTATTTATGACCCAAGCCCCTCTTATCTCCTCTGAGACAAGCATCTATTGAATTCCTATTAAGTGCACAGCAAGATAAATTTGGTTCTGGTCCTCATGAAGCTGAGCCTGGGTGGAGAGGATCAGATATTACAAGGTTAACTCTTCCTTTTAGTACTTCTCTTTCTCTCTCTCTCTTTCCTATATTTAATCTCTCTCCCTCCGTCTGTCTCCCTTCTCCTCTTTCTCTCTCTCTCTCACTCCTCCATGCACACCTCCCTCTTTTTTGGTAGTACTCCCTTCTCCTTGATCCCTGGGCCTTCTCTCTCTCTCCCTTTGAACTCATTCTCAAAAAAAAAAAAAGAAAAAAGAAAAAAAATCTCTCCCTCTTTTTAACGTCTCAAGTTACTTGTCAGTTCCCTTCTTTCTACGATATCCAGGATACTCAAAAGAATTAGTGATCCTATCTTAATATAATCATGTATTTATATTGTAATTTTGCAAATATTTTCAGTAAAATAAACATCTGAGCTGTACACACACAAAAAAAGAATAGTCTTCAAAATACATTCACCTTCCTCATTGGCTCTGTCATAAAGAAAGATCTTATACTCTATTGTTTTTGTCTTGTTTTTTTTTTTTTAATTAATTTATTTATTTATTTATTTATTTTTGGCTGTGTTGGGTCTTCGTTTCTGTGCGAGGGCTTTCTCCAGTTGCGGTGAGCAGGGGCCACTCTTCATCGTGGTGCATGGGCTTCTCACTGTCGCGGCCTCTCTTGTTGCGGAGCACAAGCTCCAGACGCGCAGGCTCAGTAGTTGTGGCTCACGGGCCCAATTGCTCCGCGGCATGTGGGATCCTCCCAGACCAAGGCTCGAACCCGTGTCCCCTGCATTGGCAGGCAGACTCTCAACCACTGCACCACCAGGGAAGCCCCTTGTCTTGTTGAAATGTTGACCTCTCCCCACTTGGGTTCATTTCCCTCAGTTCTGATCACTACTCTCCACTCCCTACCACATAAAGTCTCAAGTCGGACTCCAATTGGCACCTTCCACCATTTCTATCTCAAACCAAGGAATTCACTGTCATCTTTCATACTATCTGCTTTCCTTTGACCTGACATGCTTTTGCCACCTCTGTTTCCACATGAAAAAGAAACTCTTGCTGACCTATAAGACCAAGCTGACAAATCACCCTTTTGGAGAAGCCTTACTTGGCCCTTCCATGGCTTAACTCCTCTTGGGTTCCCAAAACACTGGAAATAATTGTAATGACATGTTTATAGGTTTAGTAGACAGGCAGTCCCCTGGTTTTTATATTCCTAGTTCCAGGTACTTATTTAATATTCACTAAATATCTAATGAATGAATAAATGAAAACAAGCTACCTTTTCAGTTCTATCTTGTACCATATAATCCTGTGCCCCATTCAAATCAAACTAGCAGTAACATTTGTTTCTTAATACTTTTCCAAATGCTCCTTATTCATCCCGGAACATACTGACCCCCTCCCCCGCCCTGAGACTTGCTTGCCTAACTCCAAAGGCAGCACCTTCTTTACCCATTAAATGAAATTTCAAATGAATATTTTTGCTGTGACAGATAATGCTGTTTTACTGAACCTAAATCACCAGTGCCTGATTTAAAGGTAGAAATGGTAGAAAGATGTAAAATCAGAATTAAATGTTCTACATTTCAACTTCAACACTACTGTTGAACAACAACATTGTTTTTGAACAATTAGTATAACATCAAACACTATTATAACTGTTTTTCATGTGTCACTAATTTCATCTTCAAAAAAAACTCTATGAAGTAGAAATTATTATCATTTTACAGATCAGGAAATTAAGAGACAGACGGTCAATAACTTGTCTAGTAAAATGATCTAGGCTCTAGAAAACTAAGATTTGGATCCAGGCATCCTAATTCTAGAGCCTGAGCTTTTGACCAGGAAGATTTATTCCATCACCATTTGCTCAGTCTGTATAATCAAATTTCATACATAATCAAACTGCCCTCAAGCAATATAAAATGTTAATTTACTGAGATGTCATCTGATAACTGTAAGACAGGACTGTCTTATTCACTTAAAGATCAGTATTATGGCGAATATGAAATCCATTGAAATATAGTATCTTATCTGATGATTGCTGGAACAGAGAACATAAAAATTATTTTTTGCCATATTACTTACAAGTGAAGTAATTCTGCAAGATGTTTAAAGAGCATGATGGAGGAAAAAGTATAGATGTTTTCCTGAAATGAGTTGTTTTGCACAAAGAAGTGGCTACAAACCAACAAATTACCAATTACAATAAAAATAGAGTCTGACTGCCATGGAGTCTATCCTACCATGTGTTCTGTAATGACTCAGTTATCCTCCCACTTTTCTTTACTTGAACTACAGTAAGTCCCCTACATACAAACCTTCAAGGTGCAAACTTTCAAAGATGCGAACGTGAGTTCACATGTCCAATCACGTAAGTTAGTTCACGTGTCTGGCATACATTGTCACGTTCGTGCATCCTCTACAAGTGGTTGTACTTTTGTGTACTTTACTGTACAGTACTGCATAGAATACAGTAGTACAGTATCTTTATTTCGAGCCCAGGATGTCTGGAAGCAAGCATAAAAGCAGCAATGATGTATTTGGTACTGCTAAGAAGTGCCAAGCAACAACAACGGAAACAAAAGTGAAGATAATTGAGAGGGTAGAGCGAGGTGAAAAAGAGATAGATGTCACTCGTTCTTATAACATGAATCATTCAACCATTGGCATAGTTCTAAAGAACAAGGACAAGATCATGGAACATGTGAACTCTGCTGTGCCAATGATGTCGACAATAAAACTGAAGAAGCATGGAAAAGTGATGAAGGAGATGGAGAAAATTCTCAGTGTGTGGATGCAAGATAAGCATCAGCGTCAAGTTCCGCTCAACTTAATGCTGATTCAAGAGAAAGGTAAAAGCCTTTATGAAGACTTGAAGTAGAAACACGGTGAAGAATCAGAGGGCGCATCTTTTAATGCCAGCCATGGCTGGTTTCATCAGATCAAGGCTAGAGCCAACCTTCACAACGTAAAAGTAAGTGATGAGGCAGTGAGTGCAATAAGGTAGCTGCCCGGGAATTTCCTGAAATGCATTGAGAAATTATTGATGCAGGTGCATATTTACCCTAGCAGGGTTTTAATGTGGATGAGATGGATTGTACTGGAAGAGGATGCCAGACTGAAGTTATATCAGTAAGGAGGAAAAGTTGATGCCAGGCTATAAAGCAACAAATGATAGGCTAACTCTGTTGTTTTGTGGCAATTCTTCCAGCGATATGAAGCTGAAGCCTCTCTTAGTTTATCATCAAGAGAACCCAAGAGCCCTTTAAAACATAACCAAGGGCTCTCTTCCTGTTGTGTGGAAGAGTAACCCCCAAAGCCTGGGTTACACAGGCCATTTTCCAGGACTGGTTTTTCCACCACTTTATCCCTGAGGTAGAGAAATACTGCTTAGAGAAGGATGTCCCATTCAACATTCTTTTGCTGCTTGAGAATGCTCTGGGCCACCCTCCATTCATGGACAACTTTCATCCCAACGTCAAAGTACTGCATCTGCCACTGAATACTAATGTCGCTCATCCAACCTATGGACCAGGGAGTTATAGTGATTTTCAAGAAATATTATTTATGTCACCCTTTTCATCAGGCAGTAAAGGTGAGTGATGAATCTGGAACAACCTTGTGACAATTTTGGAAGCACTATAACATCTACAAGGCCATAAAAAACATTGACTTTGCTTGACGTGAAGTTACGGCAATCACCATGAATAGGGTTTGGAAGAACTTTTGCCCGCAGTTTGTTCACGATTTTCATGGATTTGAGAAGGTGGATGAGGAGTCCAAAGAGGTCTTCAGCAACGTAGTGGCCCTCAGCGAGAAGCTGAAGCTAGATCTGCAAGAGGATGACTTCACTGAACCCCTTGCTGTGCAACACGAGGAGGTGACGAATGAAGACCTGATGGAATTGGAGGCCCAGAGAAAGGATGAAGAGAGACAAGAGGAAGAAGAAATAACTGAAGAAGTGAAGAGATTCATGACGCAGGAAATGACAAGGGGATTTTCTTTATTTGAGGAGACACTGTTAGTTTTTGAGGCACAGGACCTGAAGGTAGAACCATACACGAAGCTTGTAGCAGCCGTTCAGAATGCAATCCAGTGCTACCTTGTCATCTATGATGAGAAAAAAGAGCTACTACCCAGACATCACTGGATCGTTTTTTCAAGAGGGTGGATAGAAATGAATCCAGCAAGGAACCAGAACCTGTGCCATCAACATCAGGCGTGAGTGAAATTGCAGCTTGCCCTCCATCTCCTACTGCTGACGATCCTTCAGCTCTACCATCTCCCACCTCCTCTCCCTCCTCCAGCCAGGAACTCTTCTTGCCTGTTCACTCAATGCCAGCCCCTGTAGGCCAGCTGTTGTACTGTACTACTGTACTTTTCAAGGTACTGTACTGTAAGATTAAACATGTTTTCTTTATTTCTTGTGTTTGTTTTTTATGTATTATTTGTGTGAAAAATATTATAAACCTATTACAGTACAGTACTATATAGTCAATTATGTTAGTTGGGTACCTAGGCTAACTTTGTTGTACTTACGAACAATTCCAGGAACACATACCCTGTTCATGAGATCTTAACATCACAGAGGCTACAGTAGAAGTAAGATGAGCAGAAATAAGGAAACAAGGGTCAAAAGAATGTGAAATCTCCTTAAAGACTAGAACACAGCTTAATAAATTGCTCATGTATTTATCTTCCTGACTCAGGCCTTGCTCTTACCCCTAAAAGACTCAAGGGAATGGAAAGATAGAAAACCTATTGAAAGGGCACAACACAAAGGCTTTTAAAGCCTTCTGAATCACAGCCTACGCTCCATCCTCCTAGCAGACTAGTGTTTGTTTTTTTACTCCTCAGAGGTGAAGGAGAAGGAGTGTTAGATCCCCCCTAAATTACTAGAGTTTAGAGTGCTGGTCTAAAGGTGAGTGAGTTAGGAAACAGACAATGTGGGGGGCGGTTAAGAGTCCTGGACTTCAATTCAGGAGGCATGGAAGCCAGGCATTAACTCCTGGTGTTGACTGGAGGCAAATTATTTCATTTCTTTGTTCATCATTTTCCTTTTCTTTCAAACATGGCAGTTGGACTAGACCAGAGGTCTCTGTTGTGTAGTTCAGATTTGAGGTCTTATGATTCTGTGAGATAGTTGCAGAACATGATGGAGGAAATCACAGTCAGGATTTCACGGGATGTCCCTGGTGGTGCAGTGGTTAAGAATCCGCCTGCCAATGCAGGGGACACGGGTTCGAGCCCTGGTCCAGGAAGATCCCACATGCTGCAGAGCAACTAAGCCTGTGCGCCACAACTACTGAGCCTGCGCTCTAGAGCCCGCGAGCCACAACTACTGAAGCCCGTGTGCCTAGAGCCCATGCTCCGCAAAAAGAGAAGCCACCACAATGAGAAGCCCGCGCACACAACGAAGGGTAGCCCCGGCTCGCCACAACTAGAGATAGCCCGCGCGCAGCAACGAAGACCCAACACAACCAAAAATAAATAAATAAAATAAAATAAATAAATTTATTAAAAAAGAAAAAGATTCATGGACTCAAGCCACAGTGCTACCCTGATGTCTGAGTTGTAGGATATCATTGAGGTATTTTAATAAGTAACCTTCTGCCCTCTTGGGTACAGTTTAAGACATAACCTCTGTTCTGCTGTACTCAGTGGGACATACATTGTGTTCCAGTTTAAGTTTTTGGAAGGTGGGTGGAATCTTTTCTTCTTGGGAACAGGTTGTTCCACTTTGACTTTTAAAGGGCTTTGTGGAAATGAATGTTAAGTTTAAATCAGGAAAAGCAATTTTAACACCACACCCTAAAAAAAAAAATCATCTTTCAGGGAAGTAATATTTCATCACGTTAGTCAAAAAGCAAATCTTATTAAGATAATAACTTGTCATCTGTGTGTTTAGTCCTTATTTCACAATATAAGGGTAAAAATGCTACAGTGTGTGTGTGTGTGTGTGTGTGTGTATTTAATGCAGTTGTCAGTGACAACTAAAAGTAGGCATTTTGACCCAGGAAATGTCAGAATCATCAATCCCAAATAAGAGAAACTTTATATTATCTATATTACAAACTATATATTTTGAAGTTAGTCAAATGTGCATAGTTATTTCTTTAAATAACTTGAAATATATCTTTGTGTATCAAATTTAATAACTTCCAAACTTTGTGTTCATAAGAATCACCTGTAAGCTATTGCTAAAAATACTGATTCTTGGTCAGTATTTTGACCCTTGATTTCTGAGATCATTCTCTAATCACTCCAACCTTGGCTGCACATTGAAATCACTGGGGAGCTTTAAAAAAATACTCATGCCTTTGAAATAAGTCAGACAGAGAAAGGCAAATGCCATATGATCTCACTTATATGTGGAATCTAAATGACAAACAAACACAAAAGAGCTCATAGATATAAAGAACAGATTGGTGGTTGCCTGAGGTCAGAGGCGAGGGTAGGGGGTGAGGTGAAATGGGTGAAGCAGGTCAAAAGGTACAAACTTCCAGTTATAAAATAAGTCATGGGAATGTAACGTAGAGCATGGTGACTATAGTTACTAGTACTCTATTGTATGTTTGAAAGCTGCTGAGAGAGTAGATCTTACAAGTTCTCCTCACAAGAAGAACATCATTTGTTAACCATGCATGGTGATGGTTGTTAACTAGAACTATCGTGGTGATCATGTCACAGTATTTACAAATATCGAATCATTACATTGTACACCTGAAACTAATATAATGTTATATGTCAATTATATTTCAAAAATAAGTACAAAAAAATACTCACACCCAGGCCAAGCCCTAGAGATTTTATCATGTGGCCTGGATATCTGGATTTTTAAATGTTCCCCAGGTGATTCTACAGAGCATGAGAAGTTGGGAACAACTGTCCCAGGAGACAAAGCCAGGAATGATCTGCTTCACGAAGTTCCCCAAAGTTCCCTAATCATCAGGCAGGTTTGTAGAACTTCAGATGATCATCTTGAATGACGATGATCCTCTTCCCAAGATGTTTTCAGAACCCATGTGGGGTTTAATTGACGTTATGTTCTGGATCCTGACCCCATATCACACCTGTCTTTGGTTCACTCTCACTCTGGTGCACCTGATTAATATTCTAAGCAATGATTCTGTTACATCAGAGCTTCCCAACTGGCAGTTGTTCTTGAAAATGCAGTGAGCCACACCTTAGACCTTTTGAGTGGGAATCTCTGAAGGTGGAGTTCAAAAATTTGCATTTCTAACAATTCAGAAATTTGTATTTCTAAGCCTCCTGGGTGGTACCTGAGTACGGCAAAAGTTACAGACTGCGAGAGCAAGAGAAGACAAAGAATGGTGCGAGCACAAGAGGCAGATACTAATATCCTGCTCTCATTTCCTCCAGTCAGGGCACCTTTCATAGAGGCAAACTAAGCCCCTCTGTGGTAATACTAGAGAAAGCTTTTGAAAGTGTTTGGCGTGTCGACTGTGAGCATTGTACATATGAAAGGTAAATATGACTCACAAGTCAATGAAATCACACCTTGTTACTCCACAAACATACTTAACTCTGTGTAAACATTTAAGTGAGAACGTGGCCTAAAATTAGGGAAAGTAGGGTTGTCAATACACAGTCACTTTGTAGCTCCTTGTTCTTGCGAGGTTTCTGTGTAGCACAGACTTGAGATAATAAATTCATTTTCTAGAAAAAAAATCTTAAAATTTTGATTATTATCATCCAGTTGTATATTGAGGTATTTTCTTATGTTCACCAAAGATGCCCAGCCCCCCCAAAAAAACCCCTCAGAAATAAGTGACCTAAAGTTAAATACTTTTTATAAAATACATGTCTACCCCGCTAGAATGTGGGGCAGTGCAGGAACTGCATATTCTGTCTTGTTTGCCATTGTGTAACTAGCCCTTGGCGCTCTACCTAGCATATACGTGATTAAAATATTTGATTATTTGAAGGTCAAATGAAGGCCATATATATCACTTGTTGAAAATTCTCCAAATAAGACAAGTTTATAAAAAAATTTCACTTAAACTTATAACTAGAATGGTGTGGAAAACAATAACAGCAGCAGCAGTGACAATCTAGTAAGTTTAAACTTGGAAATACAAAGTAAACTCACAGATTTCCTTATGGCATTTATTCTGGATAGGAAGTACAGACATTCTAATTATCTATTTTAGATATGAAAAGTGATGATTCTTAACTCCCTCAGCAAACATCTCAAAGCCCAAATTAGGAGTTGGACTAGTTGGTATTTTTAGTTTTATATTAGCTATGTAATTAATATTAGCTTTTTAATATAGCTTTCTATCTATGTAGAGACCTATGTTTATATATCTACAGATATAGCTGGTTCTCAAGCTAGCAAAATATATATCTGAAACAGGAGGGAAGGAGGCAGGGCACAACCTTTGAAAGAATGACATAGCCCGAGGACATGACATAAACTGATTAGAGCCAAATGGATCCAAGATGGCAGACAAGTCGACTTTTTCCACTAGACCTTGAGCCTCAGTATACACTCACGTCAGCAAGCTAAATGACACACCCACAGGCGCCATGACAGTTCCAAGACCGACCGTAAGGATCAAAAAGGGGGCGGTGGCCCAATTTTCCAGAAATCCCCACCCCTTCCCAAAATAGCTGGAATACTCCTCCCACTCATTAGCCTATGAAATTACTCACCCCTATAAAAACTGACAACCCCATACCCTGGGGCCTTTTCTCACCTTCTGAGATGGCCCACACTCTACGTCTGTGGAGTGTGTTTCTCTCTAAGTAAATCCACCTCTTTCCTATCACTTTTGTCTCTCACTAAATTCTGTCTGCAATGAGACGTCAAGAACCTGAGCTTCATTAAGTCCCCAAACCAGGTGTGTGATCTCAGTTGGAAGACTGTGGGTGTTGGCCGGCTTCGAGTCCCGGCATGTGGGTTCAAGTCCCAATCTGAGGTGCACGTTTTCATATCTATATATATGGCCTATATGAGAAGTGAAAAGATTATTTAAAGAAGTCCATGGGGTTGCATGATTTAAATTTGACAATTTCTAAGTTTTATACTTAATTTGTTTTTGTTAATTTATTTCTTTGCTGGTATTATTATTTAGAAATTGATGACAATGAAATTTCATATAGGTTAGCATAGTAATAATAGTATTTCACATGAGCTAAGAGCAGTGGCTGGTAGACTGGCCCAATTCTAGTTCCTGACTATCATTTAATAGCTGTACATATGACTTTGTATGGGTCAAGGTCCAGTCAGGACAGAGAACACCAGTAGCTTGACTGTTACTTCAGTGTAAGTTGTTATTTAAGTTAAATGAAGTAGAAGTCCAGATTTCTCAGAGGTTGCAAGTGCTGGAAGCAGCCCTCATCTCTTAATACTAGGGGGAAAAGAGACGAAGTTATTGAAATTTGGAACCATAGGGCATGGGACCCGGACCTCCAAGGAGAAGAGCTTAATGAAGCTGGTTCTGCAAGAGTTGCACAATTGCAAACTGGATTTTCATGCAGCTAGAGAAAGGACTTCTGTCGGAGTGAGAAACCTTCAGGGCTAATACCCGTAGCACACACATGCAGACAAGAAGCCTAGAGGAATCCCACATGAAACAGGAAAGAGCATACGCCTTCTCCCTCCTCTCCCTCCTCCCCCTCCTCCTCCCCTCCTCCCCCTCCTCCTCCTCCTCCCCCCCTCCTCCCCCCTTCCAGTCACCCTCACACACCCCCTCTTGGCAGAGACTAACATAGACACAGCTGGAGAAGCAGAAACATGGCTTCTCAGCCTGAGAATCACAAATCACAGGGGAGAAAGGCCGAGAGATAAGTTAATAACTGATGCAAGAAGCATAGTGATAAGTGTTGCATGGTAGATAAGAGGAGACTGGTAGGTTGCCCTAATTTAGTTCCTGACCTCATCACTTAATAGCTATGTGATCTTTGGTTACTTATACTTGATAAAATTAATTTGCCCTAGGTATAAAATAGGAAGAGTGTTAACATCTTGGAGTTGTTGTGAGAAGTGAATTCAATAATGAGGTAAACTGCTTATCATACAGGCACAGATGAGTGTGTGACAAATGTGAGCTATTATAAATTTTATTTGCATTATATAGCAAGATAGTACCTTGATATATTTTGAGTAAAAACTTCTGACTTACATAACAGATCAGTGGTTTTCAACTTATGAGTCTTCAGTACCTGGGAAGGCTTGGATTTATAGTAACCTTCCTGAAAATTAATATGCATATTTCAAGCAATAAGATTCTGAAAGTATAACTACAGTCATTCATTAATTCATAATCTTCCCATTATGTGCTGTGTCCCTGTCACTGTAGAATTTACAGTTTAGCAGAGGATAGAGACAACTGAACAATTACCATAAAGCAGTATAAAGGCCAGGATAGGGAAAGTATAGGGTATAACAGAGACGGGCAACCAACCTCAACAACGGCTCATAGAATATTTTCCAAGGAAGAGAAGCTTGAGACCTGAGTAGCCTAGCCAGGCAAAGTTTGCAGAGAACAGAGGCACTCCACATACTTTATAAAATTAAAAATAAAGAAGTTATAAGCAAAAGGTTTTGCACCACTAGTGACAATGGAAAAGCTAGCATTCAAGGAGCATATTAAGATCTTCAGATTGTACAGTGAGAATGTTTAATCCTATTTCTTGAAAGGCTTAAGACAATGTCATATAATTTTTTCAATCCTTCTAGAGAATTCAGTGGAGTGCTGAGTGGATAAAGCTCAATATATATTTGTTAGAAAGTACAGGTCTATAGTTTTGTACTGTTATGGCTCAGGGTCTGTCTGGTGAGATTGGTATCCATCATACACTGGGGTTATCAGCTGAGCACCCTGACATTTTGGAACAGAGATTACAAAGTAGGGAAGGAAGTGAATTGTGTTCTATTAATTCATTTAATAATAATCCAGTTTATATATCATATATACATAATTTCAGAATTCTATTATATATATATATACATATATATATATATATATATATATGAATAGCTCTGAACTCCTACACACAACAGTAGTGGGGTTATGCTTCTAAGGCTGTTGCATCACATTTTTTTCCCTCTTGGTCCCTGGTTTTGATTGTACATCCATGTGTTATAGAGATCAAAGAATTATTGCTGCGAACATCTTGGTGGAGTTATTGTTTCAGTGTGAAATGACTCTAGATGTTCCTGACTTCTTTTTATAGTTGAAATAACAACTTGACTATACAAGATAATTTTTTGTATTCAGGTTTCATATATGACGTTATTTGTTGTACAATATCATTGGCCAGAAAACCTAGATGTCTTAGTTCAATTGCAGATCTGCCTTTAATGATCTCTTGTTCTCTGAGCTCATAAGTCATACCTTGCGTTAGGCCATTATTTCTTTATAAAATACATGTGATATTTATCACCAGCCTACCTCCAAGAATTCTACAAATGATTAGTGAGACAATGATTTCAAAGCTGTCTGGTGTTCTCTGGGGAAAATACATTGCATGAAATTAGCATTAAAAAGAAGAGTGCATCCATATACAAATGAGAAATAATGATAATCCTTTACATTTTGTGTACTCTTAAACCTTATTAAGAAGTCAACAGACTATTTTTATAATGTTCTCTATCAAGAGGGAAAACATGATGAAATAGAAATGTGTCTACATATGTGTGTATATATGTTTTGAGCAGAAACTAGCTTGAGGGAGAATAATTGGAAAACACAGAGATTCCTGATGCCTTAATTTCTGTAGAGACAGTACACACATGCAAAGTGGGACTAATCATAGGATACACAGAATAACCATAAATTGTTCAGTAATCAAATGAGGAAAAAAGACTCAGAAAGGGAAAGTTATTTTTCCAAAGTCACACAAATAGAGAGATGGCCAAGAGAGGATACTTTGCTCCCCTTCCACATTAAATCAATAAATAATAAGCATGTGCCAAACATCCTTTTTGGGAAATGCAGGAGTAAGGGACAGTTCCTCAGGAATATACAGTTTAGTATGGTTTCCAGCTCTTCATACATTTATATTGTATTAAGGGAAGCAATTTGAAGAAAGGCATGAATGAACTGGGGGTCCTTGTAATAAAAATACATCATTTTGAGACATCCAGAGTGATATGTTTTATATGTTTATATACATATTATATATATTATGTATATAATATATAATATCCTATATACATTGGAAAGTTAACTCTTTTGGGAGAACAAAGTAGGGAAATGCAACAGGTTAAAGGTGAACAAAATCTGTTATGAAGCATTTTTGCACTAAGAATAAATATTCATCAAATTAATACAAGCACAGTACCCCAAGATACCATGTCAGTTACACTTTCAAAAAACCTGACCATCTTTCACTATTCTATATTTGTCTGTTTTTACAGTGTACTAAGTTAAAGATAGGAGTAGCTCTGCATCTAGAGGGCACACTCGCCTATACTAATATATACCTTTCTTTGTGGACTAAATTTCCCTTTTCACAGGTGTAGTTAAAATTAAGCCCAGTCATCTTGTTAGATAAACTAGTTACTGCTACTTCCGGGTAATTTCCATAAAGTACTGGTAAGACATAATTCGATACCTAAAGTTCTAAATGACTTAGTGGTCTAATTGCTTATCTTAGTGCTTAAGACATCTACAGGGGAGAGCAAAGCCTTCAAACCATTAGGGCTGTGTCAACTACCTTAGTCACTTATTTTGTAATGTTTTAATGGTTGCGATCTCTATTACAGGCCAAATCCACGGTCAGATTTGCAATCCTGATCTATGTAATCTGTATTGCTTCTAAAAACCTAGGCACTTATTCTATATTACGAAGCTTCTCTCACAGGAATGTATCTTTAAATATGAAAGTAGTAGGCAGAATGACAAATATAGGTTCTATTATGATACAGTTAAGTAGGCTATTCTTCTGTAAGCTCACTTTCTAAATACTCTGTGTCAATAGTAAGACTACGTTTACTACCAGATAATAATCATAAAATCACAATTAAAAAAACTACCATTTCCAAGCAAGTGTTCTTCAACCTATTATTCATTTAAATTGACTGAAACTCAAGTATCCAATAGCATTTATCAACTGCCTATTATGTTCTAAGCAGGACAAATGTATTTAATAATTGCAAATCTCGCTTCAAAGACACATTTTCCAAAAAAATTATATTGACTCATAGGTTTGAGGCTAATATTATTAAAAATTGATTTGATTTGAAAGTGGCTATACATATACAAACTGATTTTAAAAATACTTTCAAAGGTAACTGCCTAAAAACACAGTTGTCCTTCAGCTGTGCTTTGGGATGCCCTTCAACTCTGTTTCTATTTCTCAAAGTAGATTTGAA
Organism: Balaenoptera physalus; assembly: GCF_965194825.1. Classification (NCBI taxonomy): domain Eukaryota; kingdom Metazoa; phylum Chordata; class Mammalia; order Artiodactyla; family Balaenopteridae; genus Balaenoptera; species Balaenoptera physalus. Next base: position 124,864,814 of record NC_138884.1, read on the forward strand.
ATTTCCCATTTGGAACTGTTTTTAGAGCAGGTAAACAAGCCACATTAAACATGTAAGTGTCAAACAGTAATCAGTATCGAGGCTGCAAAGAACAAAAGAGCTTTATGTGGGGTCTTAAGTATTGCGATGTGAGAAACACAGATTTGGGTAAAATTGAAAGAGTGTTCAGGAGAAGAGAAAAGGTCAGGGTCTTATACAGACAAAAGCCACACGATTAAGGTTGTCTGGCAAGAATTGTGATCGACTCTGACACGAGTCAGGAAATATTTCTCCTTAAGGAATCATGAGTAATTTTAGGATAAGGGTCTGAAAGTATCTCGAGTTTCTGGCAGATGTTCTGGTTGCCTTCATTAGGAAAATAAGTGGTCAAAAGTCAGATTCTGAGATGTGCGTAAGTCACCCTTTCTCAGTGGCCTCCCGACTCCATTTTAAGAGAACTCTCCTAGCAATACCAACTTCATTTTGATTTTCCCTTTACATAAGATGTTTCTTAGTAGTCATGTTATTTTTTTTTTTACCAAAATATGACCTTACCATCTTGACTTGATCCAGTTCACCAGGTTTGCTTGGCTCAGAATAGCATTTATTTCCAACAAGCAAATTCATTCACAAAAGACAAAGATTTCTCATTATTGAAAATGCTCCTGAGAATTGTGCCACAGGCCGTGATGGCAACTTTTCAAGATTAGTTCTAGCTTTCCTTGACTAATGGCTACTGTAGACGGGTACACAGTTTCCCAAGGTAAGGGCTTGGTAGGAAATGATTTATTTGGATGTCTAAGTTCTGGTATTTTTGTTTAAACAATCTGTTTCATTAATTTATGTTACTCGATTAGGCACTGTGAGTTAATGATTTTCTCTGCTATTTACGGTTATTTACAGATCCTATAAATTAACACAGTTCTTATTACCACTTCACCCAAGCTTTGAAGGGATCATTTGAAACTCAATAATGAAGCATTAAAGGATTTTCAGGTATTTTTATTAATTAATGAAAACCAAAGCTAACAAATGTCTCCTGTCTATGTCTTAATGATCTTGTGTGATATTACAGACACTAATGGTTTCCTTTGCAAGAGTTAGTTAATGGTCTTATGCCTTTATTAACAGAATCCCTCTCTTCTATGAAACGACCAGAAAGTGCGTGTGAAGAAAGGTGGAATGCTTTAAGGAAATACTTAAGGGGAGGGGACTAAAAGAGAAAAGAAAGAAAGCAAGAAAGAATTTCTTATTCTTTTAAGAATGCATGCTTCTCATTAACTTCATGTACACTGCATGAATGCTAGCATGGTGCAGGAAAAATATTTCAGGAACAAACTTTAATACTATTAATGCGAGCTGATTCTGCAATCCACTCCATTTTTCATTACCATTTTAATGGTTTTAAAAATAAGCATTTGTTTAATTTGAATAATTCTGAAGGCTCTGGGGCATAGGACCTGTCCCTAGTTGTTACCCTGGGGAGAGTAGGCCTGGTGCATAGTGACCAGGGAATGTGGGAGCCTGATAACAGAAGTGGGCATAATGTGTCCTTGATCGGCTGCTCAGGAACGAAAACTGACCAGATTCTAGCCAGGACCTCCGAACTGGGTCAAGGCTATGCTTTTAAAATTTTAAATATAATTTTAATTATATTACAGTAGTAGATGAATAATATATATTTATTGAATGAGTTGTTTAAAGTTGAATATTATTTATGGTGCTTTTTTTTTTTTTGGTGCATTTTTGAAACTGAAAATTTTTTCATGTTTTATATGTTCTAGGACATAAATACAGCTTTATACATATGATTAGATTGAACATCAGCACAACTCTATGCAATACACTTACAGGTTATTAGTTTTCACAAATGGATATTCTCCTATGTCCACTCTTTCTGATGGACTTTAAAATAATTTTCTTGAGTGCCAACATTCCTAAAAAAAGATAAGCATTTGTTGTAATTAGCTACAATTATTATATGGCTATTTTTCAGTTATAACTACAGAATCCAAAATCAGGGTTAATTCTAAGATATTGCAAATAAACTTGTAATCATAATTTACAACAATCATAATTTTAACACTTCTATTATCTCGAAAAATTATTAGAACTACACAAATGCTTATGATCAAATTGCCTCAGTTTTCTCACCTATAACATAAAAGGGTAAAACAATTGATTATTCTGAAATCTGGCTGATCAAAATAAAATTGGGAGCTTTTATTTTTAATGATTTTTAAAATTTTTGAATAATTTTAGACTTACAAAAAACTTGCTAAAATAGTACATCAAGGTTTCAGACACCGCACATCCATTTCTCCATAGTATTAACATCTCATATTAATATGGTACATTTGTTACAAATAATGAACCAATACTAATACATGATTATTAACTGAAGTCCACGCTTTATTCAGATTTTCTTATTTTTTATCGAATGTCCTTTTTCTGTTTTAGGACCCCATCCAGCATACATTACATTTAGTCATTACGTCTCCGTACGCTCCTCTCTGCTGTAGTAGCTTCTTAGACCTTATTTTTCCAAGACCTTTACGCTTTTGAGAAATACCAAGTATTTTGTAGAATGTCCCTCTATTGGAGGTTACCTGATGCTTTTTTCATGATTAGACTGGGGTTATAAGCTCTGAAGAAGAATACTGGAGATTTTTTTAAAATATACATTTCTGTATTTATAATTTTGTGGATCTAGGATGGGGCCTGAGAATTTAAAATTTTTCAAAGTCTCCTCAGGGTTCAATCATTACTTCTGGTGGGTGCTATTTGCTCTGTCTAGTAACAACCAGACATCAGTTAAGGATTAAGATCTGAGAATCTAATCTTTCTTCAGTTCTGGAAAATTCTTAGCTATCAAAATTTCTTTTGATATTTCAACCTTTCTTTTCTTCTGAAACTCCAGTTACATGTATAATTGAGTTAATGCATTCTCTAGGTCTCTTAATGTTGGTGCGCACGTATATGTGTATGTTTTTCTCTCCTCCATCCTGAGTGAATTTCTCAGAACAATCTTCAGATCTACTAATTTCTCTTCACAGATGTATAGAATTTATTCCTTACAATGAATTTTAAAGATTTCTATTTCCTTTTGCATGTCCAAACTTTTCTTGAGATGTTTTTGCCTTATAAATTCAGAATGAATTTTTAATTTTGGTTTTTAATAGATGCTATTTCTTTATTAAGTGTATTTTAAAGTCGTTGTCAAATGAGTCCATAAATTAACATAATTTACAAAGAATTCATGTTTGGAGCACTGAGGTTTTTGTTTGGCTTTTTTTAACCTTAGAGTTCTTCGTTTGTCTTTGGATTTTAGTATGTATTTTATCCTGACTGGAGAGGGACAACTTTTTTCTCCTGGTCTGACCTTTCTCATCTAATAGTTTTCAGGGGCCTGTGATTGCCTTCACCTGGCACCCCTGAGCCACCAATCCAGAACCAAGTTTTATAACAGCATTTTAAGTCTCCTGCTCTGGGGAGATATTGAAGACACCAAAGGTCCATGCAACTAGAGTCAGCTAGCAACTTGATTTGATTCCTAGTTTTCGGTCCTCACACCCCCTATAACCACTGTTTTCTATGTAGCTAGGTTTCTAGCCTTTTTATTCAGACTCCATTCACATTTGTGGGAGTTCTGGTCCAGCCCTTAGTTCCTCTTCCTGTATGGAGTACTGAATTAGTTATCTGTTGCTATATCACACATTACCACAAACCCAGCAGACTGAAACAAGACACATTTGTTAACTCACAGTCATGGGTCAGGAATATGAGCATCGGTTACCTGGGTCTTTCTTATAACCAGGGATTCTCAAGGCTACACGCCAGGTGTTGGCCAGGTTGCCTTTTGACTGGGGAAGAATATACTTTAAAGCTCATTCAGTTGTTTGCAGAATTCACTCCCCTGCAGCTGTATGACTCAGGACCCCAACTTCTTGCTGGCTGTTGCTTGGAAGCCACTCTTAGGGCCTAGAAGCTGCTCTCAGTTCTTTGCCATGAGGACTTCCCCCATATGGTGCTTATTTCCTCAAGCCTGCAAGGAGAGTCTCTCCTCTCAAGAACGACCCTCTACTTCTTTTAAGGGCTTTCACCTGATACCCTTAAAGTCCTACCCACACAGAATAATCTACCTTTTGATTAATTCTACATTACCAGATTTGGGGCCTTAACTACATAAAGGCCATATTCTAGTGGCCAGAAGCAAGTCAAGGTCCCACCCACACACAAAGGGAGGGAATTATAGAGAGCATGATGTCAGGAGGTGAGAATCATGGGGTTACCCTGGGGTCTGTCTGCTACAAGCACCTTTAGTCCCCAAACCACCATCGATGCATCGATGTCCAGTCCCAGAAGACACAAATCTTGGCCCCAGCTTGGCCTCCTGCTTTGCATTTCTGTTCTATTACTAGCTCAGGAAGATGTTTACCTTGTTTCTCACTTCCTCTATGTCTATCTAATTGGTGTGTTTTAGCCTTTTATATTTTATCAGGCATAAATTTGTGTTTGAAACAGAAAGGTTTTGTAAAAGCATAAACATATAAGCCATCTTACGCCATCAAAAAATTTCTACCTTATCAGGGTTAGGACAAGTTTCTGAAACACTGGGTATGTTTTGTTTTTTTTATATTTTTAAAAAAATTTTTTTGGGTATGTTTTAATGGTAAAGAAGTATTTATCCAAATGGTTTGGGGAAGATGGATTGGTAGACAGGATTATTTTTGGTGTGAAAGGATAGGGAATTGGTCAATATAACTGGGGCATTTAAAAATTAGCCATCACATTTTTAAAAACAATTTTAAAAGTAGTCTATACCTGCTTTACAGCTTCTAATTATACCCTGGAAAGACCCACTCAATCTTCATGTCCTCACACTATAGAAATAGTGCTGTCACTGACAAGGGTTTTTCCTACTTGGCTCGCCCTTTGTATGGGCTATTCCATCAGACAGTTTATTACACCATAGTTCTTTATTACACAAAAGTAAGGGAGGCAGTGAATGAAAAACAAGGCAAGAAAAGAGATACTCAGAACAGGATTCCAACCATAAAATTAAATACACTCAGGTAACATAATGATCTCAACACTAGGGTCAAAGTCCTTAGTGTTTGTTTTTCATTGATACAGAAACCTACTTTCTTTGCAGACCTTGGGAGGGTCAGGCTTAGGCCTGACACTTATGAACAAAAATATACTTAATAGTTTCATCTGGGAGTTAAAGCCTGACCTGAGAAAGTGACTATTTAAGCACCATGATTTTAAGATAACCATATTAAATAAGAGTCACAACATATTGCTAATACCAATCTGCCAGGGCAAGTCCTTTCTTTCTTTTCTGAAAATAATACAATTAGTTCTTTATGTTAAAAGGCAGAGTGTATAATTCTAAAACACTTTGTGGATTCTGGGGTTCTTCTTTAACTTTCCCAATAAATGCAAGTTGACTAGGCAGATAAATTAACGTTTACTTAGGGAAGCACACAGACCATGGTACCAGGGGGACATAATCTAGGTCATAAAGTTTTGATATTTTAGAATCATGTTCAGTGGATCTGAGAGCCACTGTACAAGGGTGATTAATAAAAAAAATATGGATGAAGATGGGTATCTATGAAAGTATAAAGCAGATATGGTAAACATAACCTCATTCACCTAGTGCTGGAACATTAGAATTAGTTGGTATTGCCTTGAGTTTGCAGGGTATTTAGGTCAAAATAAATTATGATGCTATAATTGTAATATATTATGCAGCTCTTTATTCCCAGGAGGCACCACAGGCTGAACATAGAAAGGCTGTACTTTGTAACACCTGCAAAATGGGTGGGAAAGGAAGCTGTTGCAGACCCAGGCTTAGCTATGTATGATGTCACGTAGTACCACCTGTTCTCTTGTAAAATCTTGGCTGGTATCACCGACAGAGACTCAATATAGGGCTACCTAAGAATCCAGGATAGCAAACTTTCCAGTTCTGAAAGGCCAAAGGCCTTAAGACAGATATTCTATCTCCATAGTTTCCCACAACTAACTCTGAACAGGGTTCATCATGAAGTTTCAGAAATTATTTTAAAAGATTTAACTTACTGGGTACTAGATTAGAGAGCAAAGTTTTATTGATGACATTTTCTAATCATGAAAAGAAATACTGCTTCAGAAGAACATACAGAATAAGCTAGTGATGTCTATAATCATGTAAGCAAAATTATTAAACGTACAAGTTTTTTTTTTTTTTTGGCTTGCCCTTTATATCAGGTTTTCCTTTAGACAATTCAAAAAATGTATCTTTTGATGAGAATCGAGTAGTTATCCATCACTTCCACAATTCTAGAAATCCCTCTTTCTCCAATCCTTCTGTTAAAATTTGATCCATAGATCAACATTTTCTAAAGAAACCTATAATGCATAATAAAACAGAATTAAGATGAAAAATGAAAAAAACTGCATATATTAAAACTTATAAAAATGAAAATATTTGCACGTATTAAAAAAATGGGATATGGCACTAAGTAGAGTGTATAGTTGAAACTGAAAGCAAGAAGCTGATGTTTGCAAGAAAATAAGAGATGATGGAAAAGGAAAAAGGAAAGAGCCAAAAGGAGAAGGTGAAGATGTGATAATCTGCCTATTTTTATCTTATGGACTTTGTGTATGATCTTCATTCTGTTTGTCCTCAGGTTTAGTGTTCTTACAGTAAGTCAGAGTCTACAGGAAACAGGAATTAAACAAAATAATGGCAACAATTTAAAACTGGATACACAGAAAATTAAGCCCCTCTCATCACTAGGTACCTTTGTACTGTGACTTGCCTATTTAGCAGCTGTTCTGGGGTAAAAGAGGAGACACAGCCAGGCAGACTGGGTTTATGTGCTTTTTGAATTCCAAGGGTTCCCCAAATAGTCAGGTTGGATTTATGTACTTCAACATTCTCTCTGACCAAGACTTGAACTCCACTATGCGATCTAGTCTGAATAGACATAGTGGCTCAGGGCATGATCTTTGACTCAGAATTCAATTCAGTTCCCAGTTTTGCCACTTTCCAGTTTGACTCCCCAAACTTCTGCTACTCTGTCTTCAACAGGAAAAAATAATAGTACCTACCTCCAGGATTTTTATGAAGATTCAATGAGATCACTCATTAACTTAGCATTGTGCCAGGAATTACACTTTGAAACCTCAAGTAGGAGCCATAATAATCATTATTATTATTATGGAGAGCAGCATCAAATTAGGCCTAAAGAGTTTTTGTGTGCATTTAGACTCTCTATGCTCCTCAGAGCTCCAAAGTAGATAATCACATTTCTTGGGAACTAAGCAGAGCTCAAAGGCCTAGTTTGTGAAGTCAGTGATGTTTCCAGTCATAAGGTACCCCACTGCAATATATTCAGATATTTGGGACTATTAGCAAAGGGGTTTTGGAATGTACAGCCACCCATATTTCTCCCCATGATTAAACTTTAATCCATTCTGCTGTATTCTACACTATATGGTCTATATTACAAGGCAAATGATATAAAACTGTACCATTTATAACTGATTAAAGTCCCAGAGTTCATGGTTAATAATCACCAGGCTAAGCTAGTATTTCTCATAAGTTATTGTTTATCTCCCAATAAAATCATACGGGCCCAAATGACTAAAGAACCAAAAGCATTTTTTAAAAATTAAAAATTTTTAAATTTAATTTTTTAAATTAAAATTAAAAATTTAAAAATTATCAGTATACTGATACACTTGGTCTACCGAAATAATGAGGGAATTTTAATATCACATTTCACATTGGCTAGAACTTCCTTACTACAGATATGCTGTTCAATTCAACATTCTATAAACTGAAGCTGATAGGCAGAATTTTGTGTGAATCTGGATGGGAGCTTGGAAGATGGATTAAATATGAAAAATACGCACTCTACCTTCAAGAGAAGGAGCAAATGCTTTCATTATTTACTTTATCCAGCCATTCAGTCAATAATATGAAGTGCTAAGTGCTGGTAGATTTTTTAAAAAAGAGAGAGACACTCACCAATTTTCTTTATACTTTCAAGCTCCCAAAATGCAATTCAACTATTTATACAATGACTGACTTAACTTGTTTTAAATTATGGGATGTCCTTTGTGTGCAGAGCTGTGAGAAATTCGATAATCATTATATAAAGAATGTGGGAGGCAACAGAGAAACCAAAGAAACAACAGACATGGACGTATCCACACATAATAGAGCAATGCATTTTCTTCCCAAAAGTCTGCCAAAATCTTATACAGTGGTCAGTTTACATGACTTTATAAGCAAAGAAATGTGACACAGATTAAAAAAAATTTTTCACACAATAAAAGTTAACGTTTTCACTTAATTTCTAGTAATTTTTTGACCATGAATTTACAAGTGCATTATGCAACAAACAGCTTGCAACTGCTTGAACAAGTGTTTGAAGCTTGACACTTGAGAGAACAGAGCTTTCAAAGTAAATGCTTAAATTCTCTTATGTTAGATTGTTACCTATGTTCACATTTTAGGTTTTTCTAATGAAATTAAATAAAAAATAGAGGACAGTAATCTCCTTGGATTAGGTACGAAGGCTGAAAAAATATCCCCTGTGCTTTTCACAATATTTCAAATTTCTGATCTGCAAAGAAAGTAAGCACATTCTTTTCTGAAATCCACATTTGGAAGTCTATCGGTGAACATTCTTTAGTATTTGGACTTCGGACCCTGCACTTATTAAATATAGAGTCATAAGTAAAATGAGAAATACAGTGTATGTTAGATTTTTCCCCCACTTAACATTTAGTAATACTATATACAATAAAACATAATTTCCGTTTCCTTTTCTAAGGGCACAAAGTCCCAATCTATTTTTGAAATTCGGTTTGGAGCAAGAAAAGGATGGCCTGACTTGGCATTTTTCCCAATTCCAGTGTTTAAACGTATAACGTTCACGTGCAGTGGCGGCATCTTAGCTTCTGGAGCTTACACCCGACATGATTTTTGCTTTTCTGAAAGTTATGTCGTATATATATTTATCGAATACATTACCAATCATGCTCAAAGGAAAAGCCAACAACACTGTTAGATTTTCCTGGTTCCCAGGAAGCTCGCACCCTAGGGTCAGACTCTTAAAGGCGCTTGGGCTCTCGGGTCTGAGGCGCCACAGGAAGGGCCGCTCCAGCAGGCCTGGGTACGCAAAGGTGCTTCCTGGCTGGGACGCCAACTTGGCGAGGATCTGCTGTTGGCAAACACAGATTAGTCAGGATAAAGTCGCCACAGACTCAACCAAGCAAAGCATAAATGGCCCTTTCAGCACAAGCCTGAGAGGAGGGATGTTACCGAGCGCAGCAACCCAATTTCTTTTCTCCGGGATCCCCAAACTCGTGTTTTCGAACGCTTTCCGATTCACGAGGCAGGTGGCTTGATCACCTAAGTGCCCCTCTCCCGCTTTCCTTCGCGTATTTCCTCCACCTCCTAGCCCAAGTTTGACTTTTTAATGGATTCGGGAGGTCTGAGGCAGACTAGGAGGCTGGGAAGGGAAGGAAGGCGCACGACCACCACACCACGCAGATTCGCGCGGCGCTGGCGTGATGAAAAAAGGCGGGCACGCGGACCAGACGGGAGGTGCCGGAGAGGGCACAGGGCACGCCTCGCTCGGGGAGCAGGGGGCGGGGCCACGTGCCGGTTCCAGGGTTCCGAGCTCGAGCACCGGAGGGCTCGCGAGCGTCCCAGCCTGTCCGCCGCCCGCCGCTCCGCCCGCGAGCATCCCAGTCCCAGGACTCTAAGCCCTCGCTCAGCCCGCGAGCGCGTGGCACGAAGGCGCGCCCGCATCCATGCCCCAGCCGAAGGAGCTGGAGGCGCTCGCAGCCCCAGGCGTCTGATGAGAGACTGAGCGCGTGGCTGACCTCGTCGTGCCCCGCTGAGCCAGGCGCGGGAGGAGAGGGGCGCGCTCCAGCTCTGCTAGCCGCGCGCGAGGCGGGGCGGGGCTGGGCGTGGCCGGGGGGGCGCGGCCGCCCGCCGAGAGCCGCGGAAGAGCACGCGCGCCGCGGACCCGAGGGAGGACACGGTTAAAGCTTTGCCATCAATTGTGAGTCCGGAGAGCCAGTCCTAAGCTAACACACTAACTCTGCAGCCTTCCTCACGACCCCAAGCCACCGAAGGCGGCGACACCTGATCCAGCACACAAACGGGTCCCTTCTGTCCCCGGATACAATTTCGCGGCGGAGACACACTCAAACTCACGCGCAGCAGCCAGGAGCGGAGGTAAGCGGAGGGACCACGCCGCTCCAGAGGGCGGGAGGGGGGCGGGGCGGCAAGAGGAGAGGGGCGTTGTTTGCTCCCGGAGGTGAGTGCCGGGCGGATGGCTGCGACCTAGGGGTGGGGGGGGGGTGGGTAGAGAGCAGAAAGTGCAGATGGGGTTGGACTGAAGGGGTTAGGCGTTGGGGGTGGGTAGGCTCTGGGGCGGAGGGGTGTAAACGAGATCTTTCCTTGCTGCCCCGCTCGCGCCCGTGCTCCTTTCCCTGCCGTATGGCGCCCGTTTGAGGGTCCTCTCGCGTTTCGTGCGCGTAGGCTGAGAGAGGGGATCACCCGGCGTGGATCTGGCCAAGGACCTTGCACTTGACCCTGGAGCTATGGGCACCGCGGAGCCCCCGCCGCCAGCCAGGGATGGGGGCCCGGGAGGTGCTTGGGAAACTCGCAACTCTCCTCTACTTCGTTCTCTCCTGAGGGGGAACTAGACCTGGGTGCATTGGGGGTAGCGCGTGTCTTGGGGCTACACACGCACACGCACAGACACAGGGACCTTTCAGTGCCGGCAAGCCTGTGCGACCCCCGGGAATGGACAGTGGTGGCAGGGTCTCCGCGCGGATGCGGGAACCATATGGCGTGCCCTTGCTTTAGAGAAGCGTGTGCGGATTAGGAGGCGAGAGAAGGACGCGCTGCAGGAAGTAGGGCGCCTTCCACGGGCCGGAGGAGCGTCGAGGGGCCTGGGATGCGTGGTTTGGAGTTGTACGAGGCAAACTGCATCGGAGTGCGACAGGGCGAAAGGACAGTCATGCGTGGCGAGGGGGTTACTCAATCTGTATGTGTAAATTCGCTGGTTTAATGGAGGGTTTATGAAGTTGAGTACGGGGAACGTGCCACTCTGCAGCACTTCCTTAGGGAATGTACCACCTCTGTACCTCTACCTCTGGTTCCCATCGCCGAAAAGCAACCCCAAGGAGTGGGGGGGGGGGGGCGGTGAGGAGGAGAGAAAGTGAGAGAACTTCTGAAAGTACTCTAACTCGGAAGGCTAGATTGTGTTAACTAGTCATTCTCACGGGGGAGAGGGCGTATCACAAGGGGGAGGAGTGGGTAGCCTTCGAGTCACCTGCATTATGAACCAGTTTTAGCAGTAGAGGCAGCCTTTTATTTCAAGTGGGTTCCACCCAGAAACGATAGGAAAAACACTACTCTAAAAACCTTCGGTTTCCCTTGGGCTGTCATCTCGTACAATGAGTCTTTTTAAGATTAATGAAGGTGTGGTAGTTTGGCTAGATGTCAAGTGTGCTGTTGTTTCTATTTATGATAATTTCATGTTTAAAGAAAAAAAAAAGTCTCCGCTCGGAATTGGTGTAATTGGTGTGCTTTATTTCCACTTACTCCCAGAAAAAAATGCCACTTGAAGGAAGGCTAGGAAGTGCTTTTTAATTGGTATGTTAATAGTGTTAGGAGTAATCACATTTTATTCCCTGGAGAGTTTTAAATTAATGGAAGAGTCATGCACATCAATATTGTATAGTGAGGGAATCTGAACTTTGCGTTAATTGAATTAGATCATAAACCAGACTATTTTTTCTGTCTCAGAGAGAAACAGTGGACTAGTTTTCTCTTATGGAAACTATCTCCAGGCAGTTTGAGATAATTGCTTTTGGACTGTTTCTGTTGGGCAACTATTCTAGATAATTCTAGAGGGAAACACTCAAGTGCTATTTGATTTGCCTGTCACCCACAAGGTAAGGTTGACATCTTGTGTTGTGTGATTTAGTGCTATAGCAGTGTTTAAAAACTACAATGAAGCACACTTCTGTGACATTTAGTAATAGCTTGATAGTATATTAGTAGCTCGGGCATAACTGAGTAAAAACTGTACTTGTGACTTTCTCTTGATAATACTATTGTAGAGATTCAAACTCTTTTTAAGTCTAAAATTTCCAGAGCTTTATGCTTGTTGTACTAATGCCTGGTGCGCATATTAGAATAAGTAAACCAATGGAGTAAAAAATATTTGTAAAAAAATTTATTTTTTGTAAAATCTTTTTTGTGGGTAAAGAGTTTGACAGTTCACATTTGATTTAAATTACTTAAAACATTTCATGGTACCTTATGAATAGCTATCAGCTTAATTACCATGTAAATATTGATGGCAAAGGAAGAAAATAACCACACTCTCAATTGTCAGACTCCTTTTCAAAGTTATTTATGTGCTTATTTATAAGATAGTATTGACTTGATGCTGTTTAATTCACATTAGATTTCCAAAGTACACCAGGAGAGTAAGAACTTTTGATTGTTTTAGCAATATGTCATAATATCTCATTTATTTGACACTATCTGGGTTATTACTTATTTACACAAGCACATTTTCAAAATAGCTGACCCCTCACACCATTAATTACTGACACTTTAAAAAGTTAGCTATTAAAACAAGTAATTTCTAAATATTACACTCTTACTTGCTACCTAGGATGTAAGTTAATTTATTTGTTGGACTGTCTTTATGAACATGAATTCATAAAGAATTGAATAGTGCTATTCCTTGAGGTGTATAGAGCTGTTTTTGTTTATAGTAAATGGCCTCAGCCTGCCTGGTTGAAATACTAGATTGGGGACAGAAGTACTATTCTTTTTTTTTTATGGTTTTTCTGGGTCCTCTTTCTGTTATCAGCTATCACTTTCTGCTGCTGTCAGGCTGTGAGCGGGCCCTGCTGCTCTATTATGTGTTGTCTTTTTCTTTTCTTTTTTTTTTTTCTGAAATGATGTGGGCTATTGCTCGAGTATAAAGCCTGTGTAATTTGTGACAGGTACTTGCTGTTCTCATCCTTTGTTTCTGGGCTAGATAGTGAGCTCAATGGCTGAGGTTCCTAGAAGGGTAACTTCTATATTAATGGTTTTAATGTGTTTTTTTAATAGAAAATTTTGTATATGAGATCTTTAGAAGGGTGTCTTGATTTCAGACATTCAGTCTTCTGGAAGATCTTTGCTTTTCCGAGAAATTGAAGCAGGCTTTAAAAAAAGTTTACTTTTCTTATGGTAGGCCCAGATTGTCTTTGTTTAGGAATACGTGTACGATGATATTTTACATCCTGCTTTCTGCCGTTGAAATTGACTAGCTGTATGTAATATTGGCACTATTTCTCTACTCTGGAAGCTAGGAATAAGAAGTGTGATTTGATAAGCCTGGTGCCCATACTTGAAGCTAGGTGAATCATTTCAGTATTACTTTGCATACCCACATATGGGGTTGCATAATCAAATGAGTTTGAATAAAGTTGTTTAATTTAGTGTTGAAAACGGTGATAATCATATCTTCCTAATCTAAAGCATTTCACAAACATCCTTCTTTTTTTCAACAAATACTTATTAAAAACATACTATGCATTGGGCACTATGGTCCTGTACACCGGGGATATGCAGACACATAAGACCATGGGACGACTCTGGGTTTAAGAGGATTAGATAGATAGAAAACAAGTTGGTTTCAATAAGTACAAAATAGTGCTATATGTTCTTTTTTTTTTTAATTTTTTTTTAAATTTTTATTTATTTATTTATTTATTTATGGCTGTGTTGGGTCTTCGTTTCTGTGCGAGGGCTTTCTCTAGTTGCGACAAGTGGGGACCACTCTTCATCGCGGTGCGCAGGCCTGTCATTATCGTGGCCTCTCTTGTTGCGGAGCACAGGCTCCAGACGCGCAGGCTCAGTAATTGTGGCTCACGGGCCTAGTTGCTCCGCGGCATGTGGGATCTTCCCAGACCAGGGCTCGAACTCGTGTCCCCTGCATTGGCAGGCAGATTCTCAACCACTGTGCCACCAGGGAAGCCCAGTGCTATATGTTCTTGAGTGCTTTGATAGAGAAATGCAGAATGCCCTGAACAGGCATTTGGAAGTGGCCAGTTCTACATGGGGACAGAGACTAAAGAGGCTTCATAGAGAAGGTGACAACAGAGGAGTCACTGTAGACAAGGGCAAGATCATGGAGGATCATGGAGGACTGTTTGCCATCCTACGGCGTGTGGACCATTTTCTCTTCAAGGTTGGTTTAAACAAAGGAGCTCTCCCAGCAGTCTAGAAGGATGGATCTGAGGTGTCAGACAGGAATAACAGGTTAGAAGGTATTGGGGTGATCTTGCTAAGAGAAGTTGAGGAACTTACATCAAAGTGGTAGCAGTGAGATGAAGAAGACTTTGGTCACACAGATGTTAAGGTGGTAGAATCTCTCAGATTAGGTGACCGGTTAGATGGTGGGTGGTATGGGAGGATGAGATAGGGACTTTAAAGGAGAAGCCGATTTGAGGACCAAGGATGATAGAGTTCAGCTTTGGACATGTAGAATATGAAGTGCTTATAGAAAATCCAGCTGGACATGAGTGTCCGATGGATCATTGCACAGAACTTCTGAGCAGAGAGGTCTGGGCTAGATAGGTAGGTAGATAAATGGATAGATTAACGGATGGGTGGATAGACTGACTGCTTTAGCCATTTTCAACATATAGGTGGTTGCAAAAAAAAAAGGAAGTCAGTAGATCTTCTAGAGCAGGTTCAGAGAGTAAGATGAAAAAAGAGGCCTGGGGAGATTCTAAAATCAAATTGTTGGCTAGAGATGTAGGGAGCAGTAAAGAAGGAAAAGGTACAGAGTGAAAGTCGGGAGGAAAATTAGGGGAGAGTAACTTTTAGTAGCTGAAGGAGGAAAGAATTTCAAGAAATGAGGGGCTAAGTACTAAAGTGAGGGGTATCAGGCAGTCCTGGTTCTGCACCTGACTAGTATGTGACCTTGAACTCAGAATTTAGTTCCCTTTCCTCATTTACATAATGAAGATCAAAGTGTGACCTCCCAGGGCCACTGTGAGGATCAAATGAGATAAAGTCTATCAAGCTCAGTGACTGGAAGTTATCTGGTTTGTGTTCAATAAGTGCTAGCAGTGTTTATGGAAAACAGAACTTGGATTTGGTGATAGGTCTGTAGAGACTACTGCTTTCAGCAGTACTCGCTCTCAGGGTTTAGGGAGGGTGATTAAAAGATATGTTTCAGATGGAAACTTGATCATATTTATAGCCTTTGAGGAGGAAGCCAATACAATAGGGGCACTTGAAAATTTTAAAGGGAAAAGAGAGAGCCATTGGCACATGATCCTTGGCTAGGGGGCGGGGTTGGCTCAAGAGCTCTGGGGAGATGTTAGCTTCCTCAGGACAAGCCATGCTTCCGCCAGCCTGGAGGGGCCACAGCATCTTTGTTGCTTTTTTAAAGCGTCTGGTAATCAAATCATAGACATTTTTAACGTCTTATTCAAGGTTTCTTGGTATTTAAGTGAGTTTAAGTGAGTGCTAGTTTCTTAGATAATCTAATAGGGACAAAGATTATTCATTTTAAAAGACTCTGAAAACAAAAACAAGATAGGTGATATTAAAACTGAACACAGTGTAATTTAATGTTTAATTCAGAAGGCATTTCCATGTCTAAGGCATGGAAGGCATTTCCATGGGGTCTTAAAAGTCAACACCATGGAAATCAGGTATTAATCTGTGTAATAGGGGAAGGACTGATTTGTAGATTTCTTAAAAAATTGAGCTGACCATAGTAATATTTTAAAATATCTACTTTTGGGGCTTCCCTGGTGGCGCAGTGGTTGAGAATCCACCTGCCAATGCAGGGGACACGGGTTCGAGCCCTGGTCCAGGAAGATCCCACATGCCACGGAGCAACTAAGCCCGTGCACCACAACTGCTGAGCCTGCACTCTAGAGCCCGCGAGCCACAACTACTGAGCCCACGTGCTGCAACTACTGAAGCCCATGCGCCTAGGGCCTGTGCTCCGCAACGAGAGAAGCCACTGCAATGAGAAGCCCGCGCACCACAATGAAGAGTAGCCCCCTGCAACTAGAGAAAAGCCCACGCGCAGCACGAAGACCCAACGCACACAAAAATAAAAAAGTAAAATAAAATAAAATAAAATCTACTTTTTTCCTTAGGATTTTCTCTAGTTGGATGAAGTAATGCTTTATATTAGAGATAAACATCTAAAATTAGATTTCTATTTTAATATGTATATATTTTTTTACCCTGTAATTAATGGGTATTTTGAAAAATAACTTATATATGTGAATTGGTTTGGGAACCAATCAACAATTGAACATGGTGGATAATGTTTACTAGTTGGTTTTTAGGCATATTGGTGATTAATTGGTTATAAATATCTATTCCTTTTTAGTTCAAATTAGTAAGTCTGTTTCAATACATGCTTATCAATATTCACTACTTACCATTTGTTTATATATATATATATATATTTTTTTTTTTTTTTTGGCTGCACAGTGCAGCATGCAGGATCTTAGTTCCCTGACCAGGGACCAAACCCATGCCCCCTGCAGTGGAAGTGTGGAGTCTTAACCACTGGACCGCCAGGGAAGTCCCTCATTTGTTTATATAACATGTAGCATAGTACGTAGTTTTTAGGACACCCAATAAATGTTTTCTGAGTAAAATGAAATTAGATGTTCAGTATTTTTAAGGTGAACTGAAGTCCATTATGTATGTGGTTTTTAATCTTTGATGACGTTCTTTCCCTGAAATTCTCTAGCTACATTTTTTGTTATCAGGACCTCTCTATTTTGGAGTTGAGTTTCAGTCTGTTATGCTAATTCCCTCACAGTGTATGGTCCCACTCTTGCAAAACATAGTGGTCTGTACGGGTGATTTTCAGTTTAGGACTTCTGACAGTTCCATGTTACATATTCACCAACTCAGTTCTGGACTCTATACTGTCCTGCTCAGGACTCCCTTACAGAGATGACAAGTGCCACATTGAAATTAACTTAGACGTGAGGTCAGCATTTAGGAGTGCAGAGCCCACACAAAAACAGAACCTTTGGATTTGTGAATGGCAGGGTATGTAGGACAGCCTAGGTCAGTTCCTACTCTGGTTGGAAATTTATGTAAGTATTAAAACATTTGGATTAGATAGAAAGAGTGTGTAGTTAGGAACATTTCAGAGATACTGTGTATTTTGCTAATAGCTTTGTGCTATTTGTCTGAATTATTAATAATGGAAACAGTCACTATATTGGAGGTGTAATTTCCCTTGACTTGATTTAGAGAACAGAAATGAACCTTTAGGGATTCCAATCCACTAAATAAATTTACATTGTAACTGATTTGGTAAATATTTGCTTGATTTGGGAATATTATGAATACAAACATATGTGTAAAATTATTTTGCACTTTTCAATTCTATTTCAAAGAAATTTAATACTTGACACATTTTCAAGAGTTATACTTTTTTAGCTATTACACTGGCTATAACTTGCTTTAATAATAACCATGGGGCTGATTTTCCTTCAAGTGGTATATTTTAGTGTAAACAAAATGTTCCCATGGATTTAAAAACTTTTTAAAAAGTAGAATCAAGTGTACGAATATGCTGTAGTTTTTTATAATATGTTCCTGAAGAGTAGTATAAAATTCAGTTTTTATAAATTGAATCATATTTATAGAATTTAAAATTTTCAAAGCACTTGAAAGTTAGGCAAAATTTTAGCTCTTAAAATACAGGTGACGGGTATACAGATGTTTTCTATATTAATCTTTATACTTTTCCATAGGTTTGAAATAGTCGACAGTCCAAAATATATGGGCAATGATTTCAAAGCATATCCTATTTTAAAGGTACCCAGAGACTTTGCTTATTTAAAGCAATCTCAAAGTCCACCTCTCTATAAAAGGAATCCCATTTTGGTTAATCTGTTTTGCAAATTCAGACTTTCCTAATGGACTTAAGCAAACACACACAGCAACAACAACAACAAAACTTGGGGACACCTCTGTACCACATTGTAAATATAGTCACATCCACCATCTTAAGTGTGTAACATACAGGCTTAATCTGATTCTAGACCTCATCCCCACCTTACCATCCCTTATTCAGAAGAGAAGGCATTGACAGGAAGAATTTTTTTTTTTTTTTTTTTAACTAGCAATGGAATAAGCCATCCAGCGGTGTTGCCTTCCTGCTTTGAGAGCTGCCCTGAGACTGGGCAGATGACACAGGCCCTGCAGCCCCTTGGCTGTGGCTTCTCCTTCTGAGGAAGGCCATGTGCTTTACATAGCCTTTGCATGTGTGCTGCTGTACCTGTGGTTCACATGTACTCGTCAGCCAATCAGGAGAGTGGGGCTTAGAGGAAAACTAGTCAAACAGGTTTGTCTGTCTACTTAGAAGGGCGGGGGGAGTGGGGGGAGGGCAGGGGGGCAGTGAAATTTGTGGATAAGGTCAAGGGTGAAACTATTTTAAGGAATATTAATGCTGATCACTGACTCTATTTTTTCCTGGTTTTGAAAATACTTCGGGGACATTTGTGAGGATATATCTTAATGGAGCTAAAGTGAGAGTAAGGGAAACTGGAAGGAGAAATAAATAAGAAACAGGGAATTAGAGCAAGATGGAGAGTGGGCAAGGAAAGACAGTAGTGGAGGGGAAGAAAAAAACAAGAGGAAGAGGACAGGTGTCTCAGTGGCGTATGTGGGCTTTGTGTGAACCTGGAGCATCATAGCAGGAAACCACAGTATTGATCTGAGCATGAATTTAATTAAAACCAATAGCTGTGATCCTCAATATCCCAAAGAAGGAACAGTCTACTGGCTCAGGGCTGAGGTTTACTAGGAATGTTGGTGGGAAGATGTAGTTACCATCTCAGACACTACCTTTATGTGGGAAATTCTCAGTTCCTTTGAACAACAGTAAAATGTTACATTCATACAGCTTTTTTGCACTTTGCAAATTGCTGACTCATACATTCTGTCACTTTATCCTCATTCTGCCCCTGAGCGTTGTCCGGTAGGTAGTCACATCTTACAAACCATGACCTGGGGGTGCAGAGCTCTGAAATCACCAGGACAGTCAGCAGGGGATTTGATGTTCGAACCCAGGCTCCTGGCTATTCATTTTCCCATGGGAATCCTGGCTTTCAGGACTGTCTATCGTCTGGCTGCGTTTTGATCACCCTTGTTTACTTCCTCCTATGCCCAGCACGGTTCCATTTATTGGGTTCATTTCTCTCTTTAGGCATTTGCTTTAGGATACCCCACACCTGAACTGTTCTACTTTTTTTTCGTCTGTGCTTTCAAATTCTCATCCTTCATGGTCTCTATACTCGGTCCCACCTCAGACTGTTGCTTCCCAGTTTCTTTTGCTTTTCCTTGACTTTCATGTCTACATTTGTCCATGATATTTGAACACTTAGTTACGTTAATTCTCCCTCTAAGAAGAGTATGCGCAGTTAGAGTGTGGACTTTCACTCTTAGTTTCCCTATAAGGCCTTGGACAAACATATTAATCAGAGGTAAGATATTTAAATGTAATTGAATGATACCTTCAGTGACTCATAAAGCAGGCAAGGAGGTAAATTCTCTAAAATGCTGTATGTATATTGATGCTTTTTTCCTTTTGTTTTTTTTCAAAACCACA
The DNA here is from genome assembly GCF_965194825.1 of Balaenoptera physalus. Classification (NCBI taxonomy): domain Eukaryota; kingdom Metazoa; phylum Chordata; class Mammalia; order Artiodactyla; family Balaenopteridae; genus Balaenoptera; species Balaenoptera physalus. The sequence goes on from NC_138884.1 coordinate 124,884,496, forward strand.
TATTCAAACTTGAAATGTTTCCTTCCTTTGTTTTTAAATGAAATGTTCTGTATAGACTGCTGTATCATTTAGTTACAACAGAAGAAAACAGTTGGTCTGTAGAAAGGTTATATATAGCTCTTTGAACTCTTCATTATAAAATTTATAATGGTTTAGTAGATTTTTCTTTTAAAATTTACCTGGGGCTTCTAATAGATGGAAGTATATTCACAGCTAATTCTAGGAAAGGCTAATAAGAGGAAATAATGACAGAGATAATTATTTAGTTTTTAATTTGTATTTATATTGGAATATAAATATGTCTGATGTCAAGGAATAGTAGTTGGAAAAGAGAATGATTACACATATTAGGAAGCTCTGACTTCAGAAGCATTTAAATGCTCCCTTCTCCCCCCACCCCCCAGATAAGACCTTTTATATCGATTAACCAAAAGCACAGGCCAAGTTCTTTTCCCTCTTACCAAAGTTCTCTGGTTCAGAATGTCTCCTCTTCCATCTCTTCTGGGCAGGGCAGTAGGGGTAGGAATAGGAATAAGAATAGATTTTAAGAAATCTCTTCAAAAAAAGGAAATTAATGGGTTAGATAAGACTATTATTAATAAGAAGTGATGCCTGACTCTTATCTGCCAGTTTAAAATAATTCTTGAGAGCATTGAGAGGTGACTGTTATTTTAACCAGCATATGCTTTAGAGTATACTTTCTGTTCACATTTCTAAACAATGCTAAATATGCAGAAACAAGGTCCTCTGGCTGTCCTGCTCCCTCTTTTTGCTGTCTCACTCTTCCATTTGTCTGCCTCTCTGGAGATAATGTCCTTGCCTTTGGTGGGGAGTTCAGAAGAGAAATCCCAGTGACTGGCTTCCAAATTGTCAGTAAGGATGTGGGTAGAGGTGTGTTTGGGGGGCTGGGGGAGGGTGGTAGAGTCTGCCCATCACTAGAGTAGGATCTGGTCATTTTATTCAAATCAGCCTGTGTAGTAGTTGTCCAGCCTCTATATGAGCCCAACTGCTTTATGCTTTCTCATCATTATTTTTACCAGTAAAAGTAATTTAGCTTATCATTTTGATACTACATAAATGCAGTCCTACTCTTATTCCTACTCTGCTCACAAGGCATGGAAGGGGAGACACTTTGAACCAGACATGTTGAATTCCTGGAGGTTTGTCTAGTGAGCATCTGTAACATAAGAATTAATCCAGGGACTTCCCTGGTGGTGCAGCGATTAAGAACCCACCTGCCAATGCAGGGGACACGGGTTGGATCCCTGATCCGGGAAGATCCCACATGCCGCGGAGCAACTAAGCCCGTGTGCCACAACTACTGAGCCTGCGCTCTAGAGCCCGCAAGCCACAACTACTGAGCCCACGTGCCACAACTACTGAAGCCTGGGGCCCTAGAGCACATGCTCCGCAACAAGAGAAGCCGCCACAATGAGAAGCCCGCGCACTGCAACAAAGAGTAGCCCCCGCTCACCACAACTAGAGAAAGCCCGAGTGCAGCAACAAAGACCCAACACAGCCAAAAAAATAAAAAGTGAAAGAATTAATCCAACCATTCGTTCACAAGCAGCCTATTATATCATAGAACTCCTCTGCCTTAGAGCCAAAATATACGGTGATTTTTCAAATCTAGTGTAATATTGAAAGGTTTTTATGTATAAAAGTGTAAGAAGGTCATTAGTAAGGCTTTTCAAAGACTGCTGACTTGCTTTGTGGATCCCAGAATTCAAGAAAAAGCCTGTTATCTGACATGTGGCAGTGGCAACTTTGGAGAGTCTTTATGTGGTATAGATAAGAGACACTGGATTAGGACCCAGGAAACCTGAGTGCTAGTTCCGACTCTGCCAATGAGTAACTACGACCTAGCCGAGTGATGCTTGGCAACCACCCGCAGGAGACCTTGTCCCTTTCTCTACAAATGAGAGGGTTTGGACACAGTTATCTTTAGTTTTTAAATTGGGACTCTGATTTATTTCATAAAATATGAAAATACATATTTTAAAATATAGTTGGCATCATTTCATAACAAATATATTAAGTACCAATATTTAAGCTTATTAATATTATGTTTGCAAGACTATTAACAATGGCAATGATATACAAAAAGACTTCTTTAGACTTGCTTTGTTGTGTTGACTATCAAGTCTAATCCTAGATGCTTAGAAGCCACAAAACTACATTTTTACTTGTTTGTAAGGGAGTATCAGAGAAATGCATTCTCTGCCTACCAAAATCTTCCTCTTCTGGAGAACAATGTAAGGTTGCTGTTTTATCTAATACGCCATAACAACCTTCTCTTTGTGATTTGACTAGCGTTTTATGAGACAGCAGTGGGGAAGTTTGCTATTTGTTCACTCTACAGAACTTGCAAGGAATTGAATAGGGATATATCCAGAATTATTTTAAGTTTGTTTTTTGGTTATATTTGGCCAGACATTTTTGGTCGCAAAACATGTTTAAGATATCACATGGGGATTTATTTTGTGACTCTTATAATGTTAATGTAGATAATGTTAAAAATTCGCTTAAACTAGTGATATTAAAGAAAGGATATTATTAATAATAAGAGAAACAATCCCATGATCTTTTGTGATCCTAGTACATTTTTGAAGCCTGAAGATTCTCTAAGAAATGGTGTATTGAAAAGCTGTTTCCCGCACAGGTGATTTTGTCCCACTGTGGGAGAAGATAATTTGATCTGCATTTCCTCCACGTTCATTGTGGTATTCTGCTAATTAAATCCCAATGAAAGAGTTATAAAAAGTCCTAATGAAACATTTTAAAACATTAATCAAACATCAGTTTTTTTAAGAAAGCATATACCTATGAGAACCTAAAGCCTCATACAAACTCAGTTGTACGATTTATGAAACTTGTCTCATTTGTTTAAAGATGAGATCAGAATCAAAACAAAGAATTTCCTTATTGTTTGCTGAATGTTGATCACATGATGCAGAAGCCTGGAGATAACTGGTACCAGGCTGGTCTTGAGGAGGTGCAGAAAAAGAAATCCACACTGTATCTGTGGATATGGATATGGATATCTATAAAATGGCGGTTTTTAAAACTGCAGACTTTTTTCTCTATCAGTGATTCTCAAAATGGTCCCTGGAACAGCAGCATCAACATCACCTGGGAATTTGTTAGATGTGCAGATCCTTGGGCCCCTCCCAGATCTACAGAATCCGAAACTGAGGACAGGCCTAAAAGTCTGTTATAACAAACTCTTCAGGTGATTCTGCTGCATGCTAAAGTTTGAGAGCCACTGGTCTATGATACTAAATATAATCAGTTCCAATTTTCTCATGTGATGAAAAAATTTCTTATCATTCTAGGGACAAAAGAAAAATCTAGTGTAGATTTCAAAATGTTTTCCTGGTTAACACTTTTCCTGGTTAGTTTTTTTTTTTTTTTTTTTTTTTTAAATTAATTATTTATTCATTTTTGGCTGTGTTGGGTCTTCGCCTCTATGCAAGGGCCCTCTCCAGTCGCGGCAAGCGGGGTCCACCCTCCACCGCGGTGCGCGGGCCTCTCACCATTGCGGCCCCCCCCTATTGCAGAGCACAGGCTCCAGACGCACAGGCTCAGTAGTTGCGGCTCACGGGGCCAGCTGCTCCGCGGCACGTGGGATCCTCCCAGACCAGGGCCCGAACCCATATCCCCTGCATTGGCAGGCAGACTCCCAACCACCACGCCACCAGGGAAGCCCTCCTGGTTAGTTTTTATAACCTAAATTCATGATACTGTATTTTATTTACTAATTGGTTGTTTAGGGTTATTCAGGTATTCTTAGTTTTGCCAACACACACACACACACAAGCTCCTCAATTTATTAAAAGACAACAACAAAAAGTGGGTTGGATTAGTTTACTTTTGTGTATTTTGCTATGACTTTGTGAAAGTGCAGCTCACTGGTTCTCAATATCATAATCCCTTGGGAGCATCAAAAAGAAAACAAAAAACTCTAAGACCTAGGTAGGCCTCACCTCCAGAAATTCTGATTTAATTGATCTAGGTTGGGAGCGGCAGGTTTTCAGGCGTCTCTAGTTTTCACGGGCTCCCCAGATGATTATAATGAGCAGTCAGACTTGAGAGCCACTGGAGTGTAGCTGTGTGTTGGAAGATTGGCTCACCTACCAAATATCAGTTCCTTAAAAAAATTGCATATTAAGTCCATTAGGTCCTTTCATTATTTTAAGCAAATTGTCTTTTGTTTATGTGTGATTGAAAAATAATTTGTTTTCCAGTAGGTTATTGGTATTGTTGACTGGTTGACCTCATTATTGATCACGTTTTATTACTCTTCGTTCTGCCTCTTGACTTGCCTCTAAATCTTTGCTTACTCACAGTGCGGTGTGCACACCTACAGCATCTCATGTCACCAGAGAGCTCGTCAGAAAGAAATCATTTGGGGCCCCATACCAGACATACTGAATCAGAATTGCATTTTACAAGTATCCCTATGAAATTTGTCTTCACAGTAAAGATTCTCTAGAACATAAAGTTTAAAATCAGGGTGAATTTCATTTTTCTTCATTTTTTTCCTCAGCATCCATTGATCTGGTCTTAACTACTTTTGTGAACCAAATCATATCAGTCTCATTAAACTTATTCTTAATCCCATTTTTCAGTAAGCTTTAGAACTGTAAGCGATGTTCCAGACCATCTAATTTAATATCTTCACCTGGCAGGTGAAGCAAATTAGGTGCAGAGAAATTAAATAACTTGGCCTAAATTACAAAGGCTGTGGATTTGGGCATCCATAGATGCATGCCATATATATATTTATTTTTTTCCTTTAATTATAGGGACTTCATGATAGGGTCACTTAAAATGATTTTATTATCATAAACAACTTGAAATGTGAGCTACCTGAAAAGACAATCTTAGGTTACCTAAATATGACACATATCCAAAACACCAAAATTTTAAATACACGTTGACATTTATTTAAATTATCTATCCAAAGGGACATTGCTAATACTTTACTAATACACTAATATTTCAAATTATCTTATAATTTGTATAATTTAGTCATAATGGGAAAGTAGAATATGTGATATTAAACTGAATGCAAATTGAAAGGTACCGCATGTCTTTATAAATTACTAAAACTGTATTCACACGCTCCTGAGAGATTGCAGGCACTTTGTCACAGGACATTTAAAAATATTTGGGGAGTGTTTATTTGTTTATTCTGGGTTCCTCAGGATCTGTGGTTGGGCATTGTCATTTTCTGAATCCCCAGGACAGTTGAGCTTTATCAGGTCTTTAAATTTCAGATCCACACGTCCACTGCATCACTTGTATTTCTCTTATTGCACATAAGGATTAAGTATGAGATCCTTGTCTCTCAATCTGGTGGTTGAATTGCATCAAAATCTCCAGCTGCTTCTTACAATTGCAGATTTGGGGATTTCTCCCCAGACTTCATAATAGCCTGTGTGTTGAAAAGACCCTGGAATCTGCATTTTTAGTTAGCACCATGGATGTTTCTTTTGGATGTGAACATTTCAGAATCGTTTCATTAGGCGATTAAATTTGTGCTTAGTATAGTTAAATTTAATCACCATCATTGAGCATTAATTGGATACATATAATTTACTAGGTACTGAGTGCAATGTCTATTGGTATCCATATGATCCTATTTTTCTTTTCTCTCTTATTTTCTTGTGTTTTATCTTACCTTCCCACCTGATGATTTCAGAGAAGGATCCCAAGTGGGCCTGGGCCAGCTATCACTGTTAAGTGAATAGCATCGAGTTTCTCATTACAGCTTCACCGCCCGTACTATAGATGTCTGGAAAGTGGTAACTGCAAATACTGGCAGTGTAGACAAGTGGTAAGTGCAGCTAGCCTGGAGTGTTACAACAGCAACAGCAACAATAAATGACAACAAAAACATTCCTTACAACTTCTCCTGTACCCCTTGGCACTCATCAGAGGACCAAGTGCAGAAATGAATTTTTTGAACGGTATTGCTAATGGTTTATTTCCTTCAGTAGTTTGCATTTCTCTAGTTAAGCTGTGCACTTCCAAACAAATAAATGTCTTTAATTTTTCTGAATGAATCAAAACCATTAATTTGATAAAGTGGCAGATTTTGAAAATCTGTTCTCTCTTTATTAACTGCCAACAGCCAACCGAATGTAGGGTTTTTACCCAGATTGCCCTCTTGATTAATTAAAGATGCCAGACTACTGCCAGATCACCCCTTTTTTTTCGGTGGGAATCATTAACCAACAGCAGGTGGCGTTAATTTCCTGAATTATCTCTCCCCATCACCCACCCCAAGTCAAGGTGTTCCCACTTCACAGTGTGATTTTAGGGGACTCCTTGCTTTCATAGTTTAATTGCAAATAGATGGTCATAATTAACTTCAGAACACGAGATATTGTTTACATATGAAAGATGAATGTTTAAACCTGGGCCATTTAACAACTCTATAGCAATAAAGCTGAGTTTTCCCCCAGTTTGACCACAGTTACAATATGTTTTTTCAGCTTTGTTTTCTTCCTCTCTTCGCGTGGTGGGATGAAAGTGGATTAAAAATGGATATGAAGCTCTGCAATATACTAGATAATTTCTTATCTCAGTCTTACTCTCAATCATATTCTCCTCATCTGTAAATGGGAACAACTATTTTTGCCTTTATCTCAGTATAAAACGAGATAATACTCATAAAGCCTGTGATTCAGGGAAGGGACATAATACAGCTCTTTTTACAGGCTGCTGTTTATTGATAGTTTTATGTTAGGATATAGATTTCAACCTATGGGGTGACCAGCTCCTTCTGGTTTGCCCAGGACGTTCCCAGTTTTAGTGCTGAAACTCTACATCCTGGAAATGCCGTCAGTTCTAGGATGGTTGGTCACCCTAGTGCTGGAAACAGTGTCAAAATAACAATGACTCTAAGAAAGTAGTTGAGTTGTCTCGCAGATGATGGTTACAATGGGCAGAAGCAGGCAGAGCTGATATTCTGGTTCCACAGTGTCAGGTGTCTTTGTTGTTACACCTTTCCTGGTTTGTACTTCTGTCCCGTGGTCCAGGATGTTAATCATTACCACGTCCTCATTCCAGCCAGCAGGAAGGTGAAAAGTGAAATCTCGAAGTGTATAAATTAGAATTGCACATATCACTATGCTTCCATCCCATGCCCATTTACTAGAACTTACTCACTGTGGCTAAAACTAACCCCTAGAGAGGTTGGGAAATGTCATCGTTAGTCTTTTTGGCTAAGAGCCAAGCTAAAGTAGAGGATTCCATTACTCGAAAAGAGAAGGAAAATATATGCCACAGCTCTCTCTTATATGCCCATACATGGCATCCAACAAATTCCAGTTTCCTTTCATATTCTAATTGTTATTTAATAAGTGGTAATTTTCTTGGCCATTCACAACATTGCTGTGAATGTGTAGGAAGGTAACAAATAAGATGGAAAAAGACCCCTAGACTTAAGGAAAAGCTGTAATGAATCTGTGCTTTAACTTGATAACTTTCTCCAACTGCAGTATCCATTTCCCCAGAAATTTTCTCCATGATTGAGATGTGTCACTAACTCCAATGCCTCAAGCCAACCAAAGCTTTTGATTTAGAATTTTATTCAGAAGTAAGGCAATAGATATAATTATAAGTTCATTCATTTAAAATTAAAGGACAAAAACGAGGCCATTAGTGGAGGTGCCTGTGGTCCAACTACATATCCTGGTTCAGAATCACAGTCGCAGTCGTTCATTCAGTAAATCTTTATTGAGCGCTATGTCGTCAGGCAATGGGAATAAAACAGTTGTCAACTTTTACTATAGTTTCTACCCTTTCGGAGCTTAAATTGTGCCAGAGAAAAATAGATTTTTAAAATAAAATTTACATTTATTTAAAAGCACTAGTAATGATGCCCAATTAGTTTTTACTTTGCTGGATTTATTTTAATTTTACTAGATGGCATTTTTCCAAGGCTTTACTTGTAGAAGGTGCTTTGAAGAGAGATGAAATTACTCAACAACATTTCGTATACTACCAAGGTCAACCTGTGGTGGCAGTTGTGACTGATATATTTTCTCTTATGGCAGTCCACATAATACTAAATGCCAAGGAAACTTAAAAGCACAAAGAAATTCAGCTGTTCAGCTTGCTAGACTACATAATCCGCTTTGAGGACTGTCACTCACTTCATTTTTCTAAATAGCCCAATTCACCACGTACAGACACGATCTTAAATTTCCCATTAGCTCTTGTTTTGTTTTTCTTTTAATGCGAAAACACTTTGATTAATTCTTGTTTAAAGTGATAGACTGTGAATCGCTGAGCTGCTGGGATGGTAGGCTGTCAAAACCTAAGTTCTTTCCTTTGGTTTATGTGCTTGTCATTTTTTCTTCCTACACAGTTCATCCTCATGTGTGCTCAGTTCAGAGTTATTAACGATCCAACTTCAAATAGAAAAAACCAGAGAAATGATTCTTTCAAATGGTGGCCAAAGGTGATGCCCCCACTTTTTAAAAAAAAATAAGGAGATGGAAATAGTAAGGTTGCCAGAGGTCTAGAATGGTGTTAGGCTCTGGTGTTTGTGAAAATGGGAGCAATATGGATTCATGAAGTCTATTTGTCATCTTTAAAAATCTCAGTGGTGTGCTGCGGTGTTCCTGTGTTAAATGTTAGCGTATGTGAACCATTGTTGCTTAGGAGCAGAAACAATATATAGCTAATCTGATTTTTTTCTGGTGCTCTTAAGGGTTTACAACCATTTTGGGGGGCCTTGGAGGGATCAGTTTTGCAAATGAGTGTTTTGCACATGCAACATTTAGGTACACCCCGATATCCGTGTTGTTTTGCCCCAGTTAATTCACTCTTAAATGTTGAATGGCTTCCATATAGTGAGGGGTGGGCACACTTATTAAACTTGGCATTGTTTCTTGTCTTGAATGCAGGCCTAGGAATAATTTTTATTTAAAGAAGAAAGGGCAGACCGATGTGCAAAATGAAATTTGTTTAGAGTCTTTGCATTGTGGATTTTCTTCAGTATTCTGGCAGTGAGGTACCGTCAAGTAGCAGTAGTATCTCAGAAGCCAAGAGAGAATTTGGAGCAGGTAGGGGATCAGTAGTATTTAGGGTGGGAGAGAAGTCCAATCAGATAAGTGCCGGGAAAAAAAGGGCATTTGTGTGAAAGTTAGGAGATATTTAGTGCCCTTGGCAATGAGTGTGCAGGCAGAGTTGTGGGGCAGCCAATGGCAGGCTGTAATCATCTGGAGAGTAAGTAGGGCCCAGCAAACAGAGACTGATGTTTTACGACACTCGACTCCAAAGGGAGAGTGAGTGTAAGGCATGATCAAGGGGCATGTAAGTTGAAGGAATGTGTCATCAATATTATATATTTTTGGTAGAAAACTTCAGAAATCTGGAAACATATAAATAGGAAAATAAAACAATATCACTCAATCTGACAATCCAAGTTTACTCTTGATAACAGTTTGATATTTACTTTGTTGTCATTATAATCATTTTATGTATGCATATATCGAGTATATGCATGTAAAATTTTGTTTTCTTGCTTTCTTATTATGTTATATATATATATTATGTTATAGGCATTTTCTCAAAACTGTTTTGCAAATCATGGTTTTTGATGGTTCTGTGGTTTTCCATTGTAAGATATACCATACTTTGATCAATCCTCTACTGCTGGATTCTTAGTAGTTTCTGCCTGTTTGCTGTCGGAAGTGAATGTAGGGAATGTCTTCGTACATACTTGTTGGTAATTCTGATCCGGGATAGTTTCATAAATGTAAAATAATGTGCCAGTTGTTTTTCAGAACACTCATGCCGATTTACATTTTCACCAACTGCGTAAGACTGTGCTATGCCTTTGCAAGGACTGAGCCTTATCATTAAAAATGACATCCTTGCTGATTTCATGAAAGAAAAAATCTCGTTTGTTCATTTGTTCAATCATTCAACAAGTTTTAAGCTCCTTGGACTAACTGGGAGGTTGAGTTCAGACTGCGTGTGGAGGGGTGGCGTGCCCAGTGCCACCTGTAGGGCGCACGGGCGAGGAGCCGTCTGCCACCTCCCATACGCCAACATTAGGAGGGTTTTAGCCCGAGTTATCAGTTCTCACTGCTCTTTAGGCAGGTTATCCACTTTTTCTAGAGAACTGGTCTTCATTTTTACTTTTGGGGGTAAATGCAGCAGCCCCTGCTTTGCCTCTGCAGGAGTGAAGGGGAGATGTGATGGGTGGGGAACTGGTTCAGTTCCGCTTTAGAGAGCGCCTCCCCTTCATTTCTTGCTCTTCCAGTGTCCTCTCAAGCTCTCAGCCATTCTGGAAGCAGTTTTCATCCCTGCTGCAGGCTTTCCCTCTGTGTGCCTGGGCCATGACTTCCTGCATTCTTTTCTCTCAATAAGCTATTTGTCAAATTTTTGACACAAACAGTGTCACAACTCCATTCCACTGATGACTGTAGTTTTGCCCATACCTCACCTCCTCATGTCAATTCTCAGAGATATTAGGTATTTATTCCCTTTTATATTCTTTACTATAATTCCAAAGGAGCTTTGGGAGGAAAGGAGTAGAAACACTTGGGTTCAGTCAGCCCTCTCGGACTGGAAACCTCTGCACCAGATGTTTTAAACATTCTAAAAATATTTAATGATTATGTAATAGAATCAAATAATAGTGATTTTTTTCCTTTGCTTTATGCTCAGAATTATCTTTCTCTTTCCAGAGATCATTTAAAGCTCAACACTCTTAACGGCTTTATTAGAAAAAAATTTTTTGACGTTATTCTGTCTGATTTACTTTGGGGAAACTCTAAGGTAAAAAATTTAGTGATTTTGTTTTGCAAATATAAAGCCAGTTTTTAACACTTCATATTGAGTGAGTTGTTCTTTCTTCATTTACTTGTGGTACTTCCTTCATCTCATATTATGTTCATATTCAAGAAATTCTTACAGGCTACCTACTCTGGTCCATTGATTTGAGTTAGGATTCTTGGGCTAGTTCCGTAGTGTTTTTATTTTATTTTATTTTTTTATTGAAGTATAGTTGATGTACAATGTGTTAATTTCTGCTGTACAGCAAAGTGATTTAGTTCTCTCTCTCTCTCTTTCTATATATATATATGCACATCCTTTTTCATATTCTTTTCCATTATGGTTTATCTCAGAATACTGAATATAGTTCTCTGCGCTATACAGTAGGACCTTGTTGTTTATGCATTCCATATATAATAGCTTACATCTGTTAACTCCAACCTCCCACTCCATCCCTCTCCCACTCCCCCTCCTCCTTGGCAACTGCAAGTCTGTTCTCTATGTCTGTGAATTTGTTTCTGTTTTGTAAATAGGTTCATTTGTGTCATATTTTAGATTCCACGTATAAGTGATATCATATGGTATTTGTCTTTCTCTTTTTGATTTACTTCACTTAGTGTGATGATCTCTAGTTGCATCCATGTTTCTGCAAATGGCATTATTTCATTCTTTTTTACGGCTGACTAGTATTCCATTGTATATATGCACCACACATATACATAGAGTGTTTTAATTACAAAATGTATTTTAATATTTACCTTTCTGTCCCAAGTTATTACTGTTTCTTTTTCAAAAGTGTATTCTCTTCTTGCCTGTTCTAACCAAGAAACATGGCTATAGTTTGGTCAAATTCCAAACAAAACAAAGCCATCCAGTGGAATTTTGAGAGGAATTTATTCAGTCTATTTATAATATGGGAAGGATTGGCTTTTTTAGAATATCGTATTCCATTAAAATAATATAGTATTTCTATACACTTAGTATTATTTGCATGTATATCTTCAGGGAAAGGCTTGCCATACTTAGTATAGCCAAAATATATATATCCTTTTAAATTAATTTTAAAGGTATTTTATGTACTTTATTGTCACTGTGAATGAGATCTTTTTTCATCACATATTATTTTTAAAAAATACTTATCATTATTTTTATTAAGAGAAGAGTAACATGTGTCCAATGTAGAAAAAGTTAAATTAAAATCCCTTATAATTCATACTATCCAGAAACAACCACTGCCCTTTGGTGTTTAGCATTCCTATGTATATATACATATATATCTTTTAGAGAGTGCTACATGCTATAAGCATGTTTAGTAACCTAATCTTGAACATCTTTCCGTGCCGTTAAATGTTCTTTTACAGGGTTGTTTCGGGGCTGCATTGTATGCATGAACGACAGTTTATTTAACCAGTCTCCAATTGTTGGGAATCTAACATATCTCTAAATGTTTGCAATTAATAATAGTCTTCTCCTGCCCTAAATAATGGCTTCATGAAAATGCTTATAGAAGTTAAATGTCTATTATGTATATTGCAGGCTGTTTTTCTAGGATATCATTTTTCATTTACTTTTGTTTATAGTGCATTTAATACATCCACATCCTTTTTTTTTATCATCTAGTTTATTTTCTTTTCATTTTTTTTTTTTAGGTTGCTTTAAAATTTTTTCTTAAACTAGTAAACTTTACTTTTTAGAGCAGTTCTAAGTTCACAGCAAAATTGAGCAGAAAATGCATAGAGTTTCCATATCCTCCCTCCCCCTGCACATGCACACCTCCCTCCGCTATCAACATCTTGCACCACAGGTACATTTGTTTTGATCAATGAATGTTGGCACATCGTTATCTCCCAAAGTCCATACTTTACAGGGTTCATTCTTGGTGTTGTATAGTCTGTGGGTTTGGGTAAATGTATAATGACATGTATACACCATTGTCACATCTTACAGAATGGTTTCACTGCCCTAAAGATCCTCTGTGCTTCACATGTTCATCCCTTCCTCCCTTGCAACCCTTGGCAACCACCAATCTCTTTAGAGATTGCCTAAATCTCTATAGAGATTTGCCTTTGCCAGAAGGTTATGTAATTGGAATCATACAGTATGTAGCCTTTTCAGATTGGCTTGTTTCATTTAATAAATATACATTTTAATTTCCTCCCTGCCTTTTCATGGCTTCATAGCTTATTTCTTTTTTAGTGCTGAGTAATATTCCATTATATAGGGGAACCACAGTTTATTTATTCACTTCACCTAAGGTGGTGTACTTGGTTACTCCCAAGTTTTGGCAATTGTAAATAAAGCTGTTATAAACATTCCTGTGTAGGTTTTTGTGCAGACATCTGTTTTCATCTCCTTTGTGTAAATACCAAGGAGCACAATTGCTGGATCATATGGTAAGAGTATGTTTAGTTTTGTAAGAAACGGCCAATTTGTCTTCCAAAGACTGTTTTGCATCCCCACCAGCAATGTATGAAAGTTCCTGTTGCTCCACATCCTCTCCAGTATTTGGTGTTGTCAGTGGATTTTGGCCATTTTAATAGATATGTAGTGGTTTCTCATTATTGTTTTAATTTGCATTTTCCTAATGACATATGATATGGAACATCTCTTATGTTTATTTGCCATCTGTATTTTCTTTGGTGAGGTGTCTATTAAGGTCTTTGGCCCCTTTTTATTTATTTATTTATTATTTATTTATTTATTTATTTATGGCTGTGTTGGGTCTTCATTTCTGTGCGAGGGCTTTCTCTAATTGCGGCAAGCGGGGGCCACTCTTCATCATGGTGTGTGGGCCTCTCACTATCGCGGCCTCTCTTGTTGCGGAGCACAGGCTCCAGACGCGCAGGCTCAGTAGTTGTGGCTCACGGGCCTAGTTGCTCCGCGGCATGTGGGATCTTCCCAGACCAGGGCTCGAACCCGTGTCCCCTGCATTGGCAGGAAGACTCTCAACCACTGCGCCACCAGGGAAGCCCCCTTTGGCCCCTTTTTAAATCAGGTTGCTTGTTTTCTTATTGTTGAGTTTTAAGAGTTCCTTCCTTACGTTTCTTGGATAACAATCCTTTTTTCAAATATGTCTTTTGCAAATATTTCTCCCAGTCTATTGCTTATCTTCTCATTCTCTTGACCTTATCTTTCTCAGAGGAGAAATTTTAATATTAATGAAGTCCAGCTTATCAATAGACACATTCTGATACTTCTGGACTAGCAAGAATCTCACCGTTTGTTGGTAGTTGCGTTAGTCATTGTGTTATCCATGAAAGTGATAGTTCTGAGATTAAAGTGCTGTTGTAATCCTTCATAATGAACTTTGTATTTGAACAGCGAATAACACGCTTGTGCAAATGATGCTTCTTTGTTGGTGATCAGTCTTTTTTCATGAAGACATATGCAGGCCTAGTAGACATTATTTTTAGAAGATATTTTATCACATGAATATTGGTATTTCTGAATAGTTACTTTTAGAATTTTTATGTACAGAATCTATGTACTTTTTCTAACCTTATTTTGGTACAGTAGCCACTAGTAGTAATTTAAAATCAGTTCCTCAGTCACACTAATCACATTTTAGCTGCTCCCTAGAGGCTACCATATTGGACAGTAAGGAGATAGAACATTTTCATCATCACAGATCGTTGTATTAGTGCTGTTCTAGAATGTAAGCAATTGTGCATTAAATCGTCATTTTGTGCGATTTCTTTTTACTTTGCAGTAGTTACTAAAATAAAATAAAAGGAAAAAAATAAGAAACATGGTAAAAGGATTTGTTTCCCTACTATTATTTTTTGTTTTCTTTCTTAGTGATTTATGATAAAGTAATAGTTTTAACTGCAGCTGAAGGAACTGAGTCTACTCAGCTAAATGTAAAACACAGTCAGCAGAGCAGTTGCCTACCATTGGTCCATCATCCTGCATGTCTTCTTGGACATGCATGCAGTAACAGGCACTATTAATCACAGCAGTGGACAGTTCTGCTGTAATAGCTGTTTCTACGTAAATCTCACTCCTAAAATTAATAACATGTCTACTTAAAATTCCTAATTTTTCCTCCTTGGCATGGGAAGGAGGCTACACTAGGGAGACACATTGGAGAGACAACACAGGAGGATAAAGACCTGGAAAGTTTTCTCCAAGATTGGCTACTTAATTTTCTTCCTTCAGTGACCTTGTAATTATAGAATAAACTTACTTTATTGCTACGTAAACAGTGTTTTCTCCAAATTTATTTTTTTAAAGCCCTCACGTTAATTCAAGCAACATTTAGCATAGACTTTTATATGTTTATAAAGCGTATTACTTCTGTTTTCTCTTAATGATGTAGTATCATTTAGAAATGGTTTGAAATTTTCCTTGTAATGAGAGAGGGAAAAAGCACCTGGAAATATTTATAGTTTAATCTTGGTATTGGAAGAATCTATCATTGCCTGCTATTGATTTCTTCTTTTTTTTTTTTTTTTAGGTTGCTTGCAGTGTTTGAATGTTGAGAAGGTATAGTTATTTAAACTGCATTTACGTGGTGGGAATTTGTACAAGTAGGATGATTAATATATGATAATGAGTAAAAATAGATATTGATTTGGTGACTGCATATAAATCTATTTTGAGTTGTTCCTTGAAGTAAAAGTGTCCAGTTCTCTTGGGTAACTATTGTTCAGATCTTTCCCTATTTGGAGGCTAATTTAGAGTCTAAGTAAAACTTATTTTGGATAGGTAGGGGGAGTTTGCACACTCTATGGCCCCCATAGGTATTATTTCTAAAAAATGATAGAGGATGAATCTAACTATTGTATATACTCTATTAACACAAAAGAATAGAAGAAGCATTAGCCATCAAGGATACAGCCATCATCCGACTTGCCCTTTGCACCTGAGTTACAGGTACAACACAGGAAGTGTAGTCAAGGACATAGTCACTCATCAGTCACTTCTTTCACAGACATTTAGTGAGATCCAGTTAAATTTCTTGAACTTTTCTATTAAAAGTTTCTCTTCTAGATAATGCCCTGAAATGAATCAGCAAATTGATATAAATTACATAAACAGAGTCTGCCAGGATACTTAAGGGTATTTAGATAAAGGAGAAAGTCACATTCAAGGTCATCTTTTCCTGTGGAAAAATGTATTTTCTATAGAATTACTACTTGAAATAGTTGTTTTCTAAAACATAATCTTTCTTTAGTCATAACTGGGAATGTTACTGCTGTGATAAAATGATTTAAAAAGAGACATACATGCTGATATACCTGGAAATAAAAAGTCTTGGCTCTTCTTCCTGGGATTAACAGTGATGTTCAATTAAAAGATAAACAGATGTTTCATAGATACCTCATAGCTATTATTCAAAGAAGAGAGGTCTTCTGTCATTCAATCTTATAGGTTTCATTTCAAATTTTAAAAAAATTATTTCTCCATTATTGATGCAATTGTGTGTTCCAAAACTGATACATTTTAAATATATTTCAGTTTATGCCAGTTTTGCTGTCAATTCTATACTTTAAAAAATACCTTTCAAAAATAAAGAGGCAACTAGAACAAACATTGGGATAATTTTTAAAAGCGATCCTTAGGCAAAGTACTGGATCAGCAGATACTTTGAAAAAGTGTCTTTATGGTTGTTTTGAATGGTAAGGGTTGCATTCTGTTTTCAGTAGTTTTCTGGTTGTCATTTCAGCTATGAAGTCTTACACTCTGTATTTCATGCTCCTGTGGAGTGCTGTTGGGATAGCGAAGGCCGCCAAAATCATCATCGTGCCGCCAATTATGTTCGAAAGCCATATGTACATTTTCAAGACACTAGCCTCTGCCTTGCACGAGAGTGGGCACCACACAGTGTTCCTCCTCTCTGAAGGCAGAGACATCACGCCATCTAATCATTACAGCCTCCAGCGCTACCCAGGGATCTTTAACAGTACCACCTCGGATGCTTTCCTGCAGTCCAAAATGCGGAATATTTTCTCTGGGAGATTGACAGCAATCGAACTGTTTGACATACTGGATCACTATACCAAGAACTGTGATATGATGGTTGGCAACCGTGCCCTGATTCAGGGTCTAAAAAAGGAAAAGTTTGACCTGCTGCTGGTGGACCCCAATGACATGTGTGGATTTCTGATAGCTCATCTTTTAGGGGTTAAATATGCTGTATTTTCAACTGGCCTTTGGTATCCTGCTGAAGTGGGTGCTCCTGCCCCATTAGCTTACGTCCCGGAGTTTAACTCACTCCTCACAGACCACATGAACCTGCTGCAAAGGATGAAAAACACCGGCGTTTACCTCATTTCCAGATTAGGGGTCAGCTTTCTGGTTCTTCCCAAATACGAAAGGATAATGCAGAAGTACAACCTGCTGCCGGAGAAGTCCATGTATGACTTGGTCCACGGGTCCAGCCTGTGGATGCTGTGCACGGACGTAGCACTGGAGTTTCCGAGACCCACTCTGCCTAATGTTGTCTACGTAGGAGGGATCCTTACCAAACCGGCCAGCCCACTACCAGAAGTAAGGTTTGCTGAGCTCCTTGGGAATCTTTTCTAAATAGAAGTGTCAATTTGTCAGCTTTGACTTTTAGAAGAGATAAGAGTTGGGCATTGTCGGGTAACAAATGCTATTCTAAAAAGTGGTTAAGACACAGAGCCTACCAAGGTCCCTTTATCTGTGGGTGCCTCACTCCCCTGGAACGCATTCCTACAGCATTTCGGTAATCCCGAGAGGCCAATCTGCCATATGGTCAGTAGACTGGAAAGTAGAGTTTTGATTAAGTTGTAACTGTACTATAACAGAGAATGTAGTTAGATAGTTCGTTTTAATGAGTGTAAGTGATTTTGCTTTTAATTAAACACAGAGATCCTTCTGATCTCCCCCAGAAAGCACAGACACAGTTGCCTGCATCTCGGTTAGGTCCCGTGAACTCAAATAAGTAGGATGACATGAATAGTGGTTCTTCTTTCAGCCGTCCTGACCACTAGAAAGTTTATGTCCAGCATTGAAAATGAGGTAGTAACTTCCATTAGCCTAGGAAGCTAACTAATTTTAAGTTAGTAAGCAAATGTAACTGTTTAAAGAAATCATGCCCCATCGTGATTTCATTTCAAAGATGGAATTAATTATGTTTTAACAAAACCCTTCTACTCTGAGTCAAACCTGAATTCTTTTTGCTGGCTGAGCTGTCAGCACACACCCTTGTGTTCTGTTCTCCATCCTAGTTTGTTTTTTTATGAGGTATCTCAAACTGACAGGAGCCATATTGCGTATCGGTTGTTGTAGGGGATTTTCTAACCTCAGGTTGACTCTGGATTTAATCTCAACATCTAATGGCATTTACCAGAAGTGTAGGGCCTGTTCTATGATTTTTGCTATTGCAACCATTTCTACTCTTAAAATTCTTAAAGTAGCCACTCACAACAACTGTTAAATTGTTCATCCCTAACTCTGGTCACTACATTTAAGAAAAAATCTGCCAGGGCCTTGATGAAGAGTAAATCTAGTTTTCTCCTATAGTTATCAGGTAAGCACAATCACTAGGCAGAATTTTCTCATGGGGAAATAAGGTGATTGGAATATACAGCCTGTAGACTTCTTTAACACCTCCATTAGAAGCATATTTAATAAATAATACTTTGATATAGTTCATGTAACATGAAGAAATAGAACTTGCCAGATCTTTGGCCCATAAACCCTAGATGCCGCTGGTAGACGCTGTGAGAGTGAGCTCAGGCCTTCTCTCTGACACCAGCTGTGAAGGATAGGGGTTAGTCTCAGCATGTCTCAGCCATTTGTGAATTTACTTAAGCCCACTTTGAATCCCAGATAGTCTCTGCCAGAGTCACTGTGTGATGTATTATCCCTTTCCTAAAGGTAACTAAAATCAAACTTCAGAAGCAGCTTCCAAGAGACCTGGAAGCAAGTCTGTCTCTACTTTAACTGAGTCATTCGTAATGTCAGGCAGATCAACCGTACTCCCTCAAATCTTCATCTTTTCCCAAACAGGGTACTGCCCTTCTGCTTGCTCCTTTGGGTTTTTGGTCGAATGCTATCTCCCTTCTTCAGGTTGAAGAAGGAACCAATGATAAGGAATCTTCTGATTGCCTTTTTTTTTTCCTTCCATCCCTGTACATTTTTCTTGAGTTGCAGCAGCTTGAACTGTATAAGTACAGAATACTATTGTACGCTTAGTCAAATAGCATGGGTCCTTATGCCTGTTAGTTTCACTATGGTAGTCCCCCCTTATCTGCAGCTTCAGTCATCCTCGGTCACCCACGGTCTGAAAATATTAAAATTCCATAAATAAGCAATTCATAAGTTTTAAATTGCACATCATTTGGAGTAGCGAAGCTTGATGAAATCTCACATAGTGTAGCTCTGTCCTGCCCAGAATCCCCAGCCATCCACATGGTCTGCTCCTGACGTCATTGCCATCGTAATGGCTCCATGATCCAGCATCGCTTGGAGCAGATGATCCTCCTTCTGATGTATCATCAGAAGGTCAACAGTAGCCTAACTCTATCTCACAGTGCCTACGTCATTCACCTCACTTCATCTGATCACGCAGGCATTTTATCATCTCGTGTCCTCACAAGAAGGGTGAGTAGAGCACAATAAGATATTGAGAGAGAGAGAAACCACATTCACATAATTTCTATTACAGTATATTATGATCTATTTTATATTAGTTATTGTTAATCTACTGTGCCTAATTTATAAGTTAAACTTCATCATAGGTATGGATGTATAGGAAAGAACATGGTATGTATAGGGTTCAGTACTATTCAAGATTTCAAGCACTCACTGGAGGTCTTGGAACGTATACTCTGTGGATAAACGGGGGGGCTACTGTACCTTGTTTTACTTTAAAAGCATCTTTTGTGTGGTTTTTGGAGCCTCATATAAGGTTATTACCCAAAATGTTTTCTGATTTGCCATGATTTCTAGTTTGACACTGGCTTGACCTACTTTGTGGGCTTTCCTGTTCTTTTTTCCTCTTTGGGCTTTTTGTAATGATTCTTTTGAAAATGTGCTCTTTATTTACAATTATTGCTTTAGCTGTGACAGTTAGGTGTCACACTCAGATACCTACACATCTGGCATGTGCATGTGTTATGTATGTGGACCAGATAAGTATATTATTATCATGGAAAATCTGTTCGGTTATAAGTGTGAAGGGCCTTTTTCACTTCAGTGTGCCATTTACAAAGTTCTTCAATAGGGAGTATTTTGAAGAATGATGTGTCTTATCCTTTCATATATTCCTCACAGTAATGAGGCTTTATATGTGTAGGACCATGTGCGTTCCTATTGCGATTTCTCTAGTAGATTTGTCTGATACAGTAAACTGTACCTCAGGTTTCTAAAAGTTAATGAGTTTCTCAAATACCTGTATTACTTACAGGTCATGGTTGTGACACTAAAATAATAGAGCCCAGCAAGTGGCCTCCTAGAACACATGATTCACTAATAACAGCTTAATTGTTAACTGCCTTGGTATCTTACACTGGCAATGGATTAAATTTTCCAGATGTCTGGAAATGATTTGACAGTGGGATTTCATTTCACAACCTGGGATGAAAAGATAGAGAAAATGTCTAAAAGACATTTTCCAGGAGCTTTCATAATGTTTGAGCCCAAAGAAACTCTAGAGAGCATCTAGTTCAGCTCTATTTTTCCTCCTCAAAATACAAAAATTCGTTTGTCACATAGGAGATTAAAAGAATTTGAGTGTTTTGTCCAGGCCAGAGTTTGTGGCACAGCCAAGTGAATTGTTTTGCTATTAAACAGAGCCAAGTGGATTGTTTTGCTATTAGTTAGATATTTTGTCAAGATGCCTGCATCTCTTGTCACTCATTTTACTCATTTACACATTTATAGTGTATACAAAACTATGCAGAGACAATTTTGCTAATCTTTATTTGCTGTCTCAAAGATTGTGAGGACTTAATATAAGAGTCACATTACACCATTTGGACTCTTCCTTGTGCTTTAGAGATTTAATGATAGAAATCAGGCAGAATCCAAATGCTTTTGATTACAAAATGTTGCATTGGTGTAGAGTGAAGAAATTGTCTGCCTTGATAATAGAATCATTTCTAAATGCATGCGCCTAACTTATCATACTATTTACTACTGGGCTGCCTACAGTAGGAGGCCTTAAAATGTCCTTAAGGGGAAGAGGTTTAGTTTGGATTATATCCATATAGTGGCTTATCTCTATCTTTACAGGGTGGTAGAGAATATGGAAACAAATTAAAAAAATAAAAAGCTTTTCTTAGGTCAGGAAGGAGGTCTGTAAATAGATCCCTATTTGATTAGGTCCTTCAAGTATTAAATGTGAATGAAATAATAACATCTTATAGGGGGTGACTGTAGCTTTTAGTGGTTTGATTAGGGGGTAATAACAATAATACTACCAAAGAATAGTACATTTACTTAGGGAGTCTTTTGATGATTAAAATTCACATGTTTCAGGTGATAATTTTTAGATGATTTCCCATTGGTGGGAAGTGGTCTAGCCCTGCCAAGCGGTTGACCTCAGCCCCTTTTCAGCTTCTATAGCCCTGAACCGTAATTGCACCTAATGGATTGTACCTTAATTATTGGTTTTTCACACGGCTTTCTCCCTAACTAGGGTGTGGATGCCATAAAGGGTGGACAACAAGGTGGGTAACCTCTGTACCCTGAGTGCCTGGAAAATGGTAACCACTCAGTGAATGTTTAAAATTAAATGAATTGCATCAAAGAGAAATAGTTGCCAAAAAATAGGTGATTGAACTAGTACAGCAGTGTTGTTAATATTATAACCATTATTTATTTATTCCAAATTATGTCCAGATGCCATTGCAGCCATTAAGTAACCAAACATTCCAGGTTAAGTTATTTTAATGAATTAGAATAGCCACTAATGATACTGATATTGAGAAAAGGAGATCATCATACATTACCCAACTGGTGAGCTAAATGGTCTCTACTATGTTCCAAATATACATGTGAACAGGGCTAGTAGTGCAAGTCAGGCCAGCTGTTACTGTGTTAAAGATGATTTGGGGTAGTATGGCACTCATTTGGTGGACCTCAGAGGTGCTTTATGGCCAGGCTAAGAGTATGAAAGGCATTTTCATTTCACCATTTGTAGAGACATTCTTAATTTAGGGAAACACAGTCCTGGGGAAAGATACAGATAAGAGATAAACAGATAAGAAAGAGCAAGAGACCAAGGACAGTGTCATGAGATACTCACTGTTTTGTCATTTTGTAGTTTGCCTGAACTCCCTCACAGAGAAAGGTTTGGGGGGAAAAAAGAGACATTGTGCAATGGATTCATCAGGTTATGAGAAGAAGAATAAAACCAAGAAGCAAGACAGTGGCTTTTTTATTTAGTTTTCATTGAGTCACCTAGAAGCCATTACTTATTATTAAATATGGAAATGGAAAGCTGACCTCCCCAAGAGTGAATGGATGTCTAAGCTGAGTTATGGGACCAGAGTCCTTAGGGCTAACAGATTGATCCAGGGTTGCACAGCAGATGTGGAAAATTAAGGCCATTTTAATAGTATGTTGCATATAAGTTATCTCTTGAAATATAAAGCTAGAGATAAAATTATAACCATTGTATCATATTGATTAAAATGTCCCCTTTTAAATAAGTATCATTTAATCAAAATATATATCTTTTATAGTAAGTTCCTTATTTTGGATACCATCACTCACAAATAATTTTTTAGGATGTCTTCATCCATGCAGTACTACTGTGCTATATTGGTAGCTGTGCAGGGATCAGAAAATTGAGAACTCTAATATTTGGAAGAGATGAATGATTTAATTCCAATTACTGATTCTTAGCTTAAATATTCACCACAACATGATAGTTGGGCATAAATAATAGATTCCCTATGGGAACTCAGTAATGTAAAATGTTGTTGCAGATATTTCTTGCAAAGGTTTTGTAGGTTGATCATATATTTTTGTCTTTATTTTGTAGTAAGAAACCAGATTACCTGGCTAAGTGAATCTATCCAAGAAGTAAATCAGGCACGGTTGCAGACATCAATAAGTTACTGTTTAGTTCACTGATGTGGTAATTTTCTAAGAAGCACTGTAGTTTTAAATAGCTTATCAGTTGCTTCTGTAAGCATCATAGGCTTACAAGGGTTTCCTGATACATTAGGAGACCCGAATATAATTGAAATTGCAGAGTCTGACATGATTTTTAAACACCTTCCTCCCTCTGCTGTTAAGTATTTAAGCTTTAAGATGCCCTGCAGAATTGTTCATTTAGATATTAATTCAAATGCTGGCGATGTCAAGGGAAATATTTTTTAACTGGTCATTTTTTACAAATGATAGTTCTCATAATTAAATTGCTGTTGGCACCAGTTTTTAGAATGATATTCTTCACAAATAGTCTCATTCCAAGCCGAACAGTTCTAGTTTTGAAATTAAAATTGCTCCTGTCAATGAGTTTGTCAGATCTATTCCTGAGTGCAGATTTTGACAGAGAGGATGGAGTGAGCGTGACCTTCTGAAGAAGCAGTGGCACTGGAGACAAGCTACCTATTTCATAGTTTGTTTACGGAATTTTTTATACCAACTTTCCAGGGGCTGCGGCAAAGTAGCAAAGTGGAAAAACATGGGCCTTTTCAGCCAAATGGTCCTGGCTTTTAGTCCTGGCCTTCATAAGACTCTTTCGGACAAGGGAGGGAGTCAGCCTCATTAAAACGAGGACAACAGTGCTTACCTCGGAGGGTTTCCATAAATGAGCGCAATGGCAATAACTAGTGGTGGTAGTTGTTGCTCTTATTATTGTTGTGATAACTCGTTATTTAAGATGCGCTATAGTTACTGAATCACTATCACTTGCTGTCGTCCACCTGGCAGATAGAAGAATGGTTTCAGAGGCGTAGGGAGTACGTGGAGGAAGTGTCTATGGCGTCACCTCTACTCATTTTAGGGGTTGGCACTTGGTACTTCTACTTCCATCTCGGGGATGTTTATTTCCCTTTCTTTCATTGTCTTTCTCACTGAAGTAGAATGAAAATGACAGGTGAGATAGGTGCCCCTTAGACCATCTGAGTGTCTTAAGAAATGAGCAGAAGCTGACAGGGATGTGTTGTAAGGGCAGGAGAATTAAGGAAGTAGCCCTCTGGTACTTCTGAATGCTGGCTTCTTCAGGTTCAGTGATCCTATCTGTGGTTTTTCAATCCTTTAAATGGAGGAGCAGGGATTGCAGCGCCTCTTCTGCTGCCTCCAGGCTTGTTCCTTCTCCTTCTGGGCTTCTCATTCCTGAGGGACCTTTGGGGAAGCTCCAGACAAATAAATACCTGCCTTCTAGACAGAGATTCTACCCAGATTCTCCTCCACACTCAGGCCCTGTTGAATTAGATTATTAGATTAGATAACCCATAACCCTCAAAAAAAAAAAAGTTTGAGATTTTCTTCTATCTAGATCTAGAGTGCAGACTGCATTCAACCTCAGTGTTTATCCTTACTTCTTCCTATATCTCTATAGCCTGCCCAAGTTGTAGCTTTTGTATACTGTAACTCCTTCACTCTCCGCTGTATTGTTGAGATCAGAATCTCATCACATTCTTGTTAAAACATGGGTTGTAGGGCCAGTTAGGAGATCTGGGATGGGCCTACTAATCTGTAACAAGTTCCTGGGTGATGTTGTTGCTGCTGGTTTAAGGGCTAACCACACTTTGGGAACCACTCATTTAGATTCAGACAATAAGTGTGAACTGTACATTTTAATTACATTATGTAATATATTTTGTATGAGAGTCATTTTTTTCCTGATCATTATAGATTTTTTCTCTTCTAGAAAATTATTTTCAATATAAATTGTACCACCATAAATGTATGTACATATCTAGATTGCCCTTGCTTTAGGAAGCAGATCTACATAGAATATCCATGTGCAGCCATGTTAATAATAGGTAAGGTCTTCAGTACTAAAGTCCTTTAACTTTTCTCCCTATTTTCCTTTATCTCTATCACTGTTTTTTGTTTTTTTTTTTTTAACATCTTTATTGGAGTATAATTGCTTTACATTGTTGTGTTAGTTGCTGCTGTATAACAAAGTGAATCAGCTATACGTATACATATATCCCCATATCCCCTCCCTCTTACGTCTCCCTCCCACCCTCCCTATCCCACCCCTCTAGATGGTCACAGAGCACTGAGCTGATCTCCCTGTGCTATGCGGCTGCTTCCCACTAGCTATCTATTTTACATTTGGTAGTGTATATATTTCCATGGCACTCTCTCACTTCGTCCCAGTTTACCCTTCCCCCTCCCTGTGTCAAGTACATTCTCTACGTCTGCATCTTTATTCCTGTCCTGCCCTAGGTTCTTCAGAACCATTTTTTAATTTTTTTTTTAGATTCCATATATATGTGTTAGCATACGGTATTTGTTTCCTCTTTCTGACTTACTTCACTCTGTATGACAGACTCTAGGTCCATCCACCTCCCTAAAAATAACTCAACTTCGTTCCTTTTTATGGCTGAGTAATATTCCATTGTATATATGTGCCACATCTTCTTTATCCATTCATCTGTTGATGGACACTTAGGTTGCTTCCATGTCCTGGCTATTGTAAATAGTGCTGCAATGAACATTGTGGTACATGACTCTTTTTGAATTATGGTTTTCTCAGGGTATGTGCCCAGTAGTGGGATTGCTGGATCATATGGTAATTCTATTTTTAGTTTTTTAAGGAACCTCCATACTGTTCTCCATAGTGGCTGTATCAATTTACATTCCCACCAGCAGTGAAAGAGGGTTCCCTTTTCTCCACACCCTCTCCAGCATTTATTGTTCGTAGATTTTTTGATGATGGCATTCTGACCGGTGTGAGCTGATACCTCATTGTAGTTTTGATTTGCATTTCTCTAATGATTAGTGATGTTGAGCATCCTTTCATGTGTTTGTTGGCAATCTGTATATCTTCTTTGGAGAAATGTCTGTTTAGGTCTTCTGCCCATTTTCGGATTGGGTTGTTTGTTTTCTTGATATTGATCTGCATGAGCTGCTTGTAAATTTTGGGGATTAATCCTTTGTCAGTTGCTTCGTTTGCAAATATGTTCTCCCATTCTGAGGGTTGTCTTTTCGTCTTGTTTATGGTTTCCTCTGCTGTGCAAAAGCTTTTAAGTTTCATTAGGTCCCATTTGTTTATTTTTGTTTTTATTTCCATTTCTCTAGGGGGTGGGTCAAAAAGGATCTTGCTGTGATTTATGTCATAGAATGTTCTGCCTATGTTTTCCTCTAAGAGTTTGATACTGTCTGGCCTTACATTTAGGTCTTTAATCCATTTTGAGTTTATTTTTGCGTATGGTGTTAAGGAGTGTTCTAATTTCATTCTTTCACATGTAGCTGTCCAGTTTTCCCAGCACCGCTTATTGAAGAGGCTGTCTTTTCTCCACTGTATGTGCTTGCCTCCTTTATCAAAGATAAAGTGACCATATGTGCGTGGGTTTATCTCTGGGCTTTCTATCCTGTTCCATTGATCTATGTTTCTGTTTTTGTGCCAGCACCAAACTGTCTTGATTACTGTAGCTTTGTAATATAGTCTGAAGTTAGGGAGCCTGATTCCTCCAGCTCTGTTTTTCTTTCTCAAGGTTGCTTTGGCTATTTGGGGTCTTTTGTGTTTCCATACAAATTGTGAAATATTTTGTTCTAGTTCTGTGAAAAATGGGAGTGATAGTTTGATAGGGATTGCATTGAATCTGTAGATTGCTTTGGGTAGTACAGTCATTTTCACAATATTGATTCTTCCATTCCAAGGACATGGTATATCTCTCCATCTGTTTGTATCATCTTTAATTTCTTTTATCAGTGTCTTATACTTTTCTGCATACAGGTCTTTTGCCTCCTTAGGTAGGTTTATTCCTATGTATTTTATTCTTTTTGTTGCAGTGGCAAATGGGAGTGTTTCCTTAATTTCTCTTTCAGATTTTTCATCATTAGTGTATAGGAATGCAAGAGATTTCTGTGTATTAATTTTGTATCCTACTACTTTACCAAATTCATTGATTAGCTCTAGTAGTTTTCTGGTAGCATCTTCAGGGTTCTCTATGTATAGTATCATGTCATCTGCAAACAGTAACAGCTTTACTTCTTCTTTTCTGATTTGGATTCCTTTTATTTCTTTTTCTTCTCTGATGTGGCTAAAACTTCCAAAACTATGTTGAATAATACTGGTGAGAGTGGATAACCTTGTCTTATTCCTGATCTTAGAGGAAATGGTTTTAGTTTTTCACCATTGAGAACAATGTTGGCTGTGGGTTTGTCATATATGGCCTTTATTATGTTGAGGTAAGTTCCCTCTGTGCCTACTTTCTGGAGGGTTTTTATCATAAATGGGTGTTGAATTTTGTCAAAAGCTTTTTTTGCATGTATTGAGATGATCATATGGTTTTTCTCCTCAATTCGTTAATATGGTTTATCACATTGATTGATTTGCGTATATTGAAGAATCCTTGCATTCCTGGGATAAACCCCACTTGATCATGGTGTATGATCCTTTTAATGTGCTGTTGGATTCTGTTTGCTAGTATTTTGTTGAGGATATTTGCATGTATTTTTATCAGTGATAATGGCCTGTAGTTTTCTTTCTTTGTGGCATCTTTTTCTGGTTTTGGAATCAGGATGGTGGTGGCCTAGTAGAATGAGTTTGGGAGTGTTCCTCCCTCTACTATATTTTGGAAGAGTTTGAGAAGGATAAGTGTCAGCTCTTCTCTAAATGTTTGATAGAATTCGTCTGTGAAGCCATCTGGTCCTGGGCTTTTGTTTTTTGGAAGATTTTTTTTTTTTTGATGCATTTTTTTGTTTTAGAATTGGGCAATTATCATTATTATTTTTTAAATTTATTTTTGGCTGTGTTGGGTCTTCGTTTCTGTGCGAGGGCTTTCTCCAGCCGTGGCAAGCGGGGACCACTCTTCATCGCGGTGCGCGGGCCTTTCACCGTCGCGGCCTCTCTTGTTGCGGGACACAGGCTCCAGACGCGCAGGCTCAGTAGTTGTGGCTCACGGGCCTAGTTGCTCCGCGGCATGTGGGACCCTCCCAGACCAGGGCTCAAACCTGTGTCCCCTGCATTGGCAGGCAGATTCTCAACCACTGCGCCACCAGGAAAGCCCTGTTGGAAGATTTTTAATCACAGTTTCAATTGCAGTGCTTGTGATTCGTCTGTTTATACTTTCTGTTTCTTCCTGGTTCAGTCTTGGAAGGTTGTGCGTTTCTAAGAATTTGTCCATTTTTTCCTGGTTGTCCATTTTATTGGCATATAGTTGCTTGTAGTAATCTCTCATGATCTTTTGTATTTCTGCAGTGTCAGTTGTTACTTCTCCTTTTTCATTTCTAATTCTATTGATTTGAGTCTTCTCCCTTTTTTTCGTGATGAGTCTGGCTAATGGTTTATCAATTTTGTTTATCTTCTCAAAGAACCAGCTTTTAATTTTATTGATCTTTGCTATCTTTTCATTCATTTCTTTTTCATTTATTTCTGATCTGATCTTTATGATTTCTTTCCTTCTGCTGACTTTGGGGTTTTTTTGTTCTTCTTTCTCTAATTGCTTTAGGTGTGAGGTTAGGTTGTTTATTTGAGATGTTTCTTGTTTCTTGAGGTAGGATTGTATTGCTATAAACTTCCCTCTTAGAGCTGCTTTTGCTGCATCCCATAGGTTTTGGATCATCGTGTTTTCATTGTCATATGTTTCTGGGTATTTTTTATTTCCTCTTTGATTTCTTCAGTGATCTCTTGGTTATTTAGTAGTGTATTGTTTAGCCTCCATGTGTTTTTTTCCCCTGTAGTTTATTTCTAATCTCATAGCATTGTGGTTGCAAAAGATGCTTGATGCAATTTCAATTTTATTAAATTTACCGAGGCTTGATTCGTGACCCAAAATATGAACTATCCTGGACAGTGTTCCATGAGCACTTGAAAAGAAAGTGTATTCTGTAGTTTTTGGATGGCATGTCCTATAAATATCAATTAAGTCCATCTTATTTAATGTATCATTTAAAGCTTGTGTTTCCTTATTTATTTTCATTTTGGATGATCTGTCCATTGGTGAAAGTGGGGTGTTAAAGTCCCCTACCATGATTGTGTTACTGTCGATTTCCTCTTTTATGGCTGTTAGCATTTGCCTTATGTATTGAGGTGCTCCAATGTGGGTGCATAAATATTTACAAGTGTTATATCTTCTTCTTGGATTGATCCCTTGATCATTACGTAGTGTCCTTCTTTGTGTCTTGTAACAGTCTGTATTTTAAAGTCTATTTTGTCTGGTATGAGAATTGCTACTCCAGCTTTCTCTTGATTTCCATTGCATAGACTGTCTTTTTCCATCCCCTCACTTTCAGTCTGTATGTGTCCCTAGGTCTGAAGTGGGTCTCTTGTAGACAGCATATATACAAGGTCTTATTTTTGTATCCATTCAGCCAGTCTGTGTCCTTTGGTTGGAGCATTTAATCCATTTACATTTAAGGTAATTACCAATATGTATGTTCCCATTACCATTTTCTTAATTGTTTTGGGTTTGTTATTGTAGGTCTTTTCCTTCTCTTGTGTTTCCTGCCTAGAGAAGTTCCTTTAGCATTTGTTGTGAAGCTGGTTTGGTGGTGCTGAATTTTCTTAACTTTTGCTTGTCTGTAAAGGTTTTAATTTCTCTGTTGAATCTGAATGAGATCATTGCTGGATAGAGTAACCTTGGTTGTAGGTTTTTCCCTTTCATCACTTAAAATATGTCCTGCCACTCCCTTCTGGCTTGCAGAGTTTCTGCTGAAAGATGAGCTGTTAACCTTATGGGGATTCCCTTGTATGTTATTTGTTGCTTTCCCGTTGCTGCTTTTAATATTTGTTTCTTTGTATTTAATTTTTGATAGTTTGGTTAATCCATGTCTTGGCGTGTTCCTCCTTGGATTTATCTTATATGGGCCTCTCTGCGGTTCCTGGACTTGATTGACTATTTCCTTTCCCATATTAGGGAATTTTTCAACTATAATCTCTTCAAATATTTTCTCAGTCCCTTTTTCTCGTCTTCTTCTGGGACCCCTATAATTTGAATGTTGGTGCGTTTAATGTTGTCCCACAGGTCTCTGAGACTGTCCTCAATTCTTTTCATTCTTTTTTCTTTATTTTGCTCTGCGGTAATTATTTCCACTATTTTATCTTCCAGGTCACTTATCTGTTCTTTTCCTCAGTTATTCTGCTATTGATTCCTTCTATAGAATTTTTAATTTCATTTATTGTGTTGTTCATCATTGTTTGTTTGCTCTTTAGTTCTTCTAGGGCCTTGTTAAACATTTCTTGTATTTTCTTCATTCTATTTCCAAGATTTTGGATCATCTTTACTATCATTACTCTGAATTCTTTTTCAGGTATACTGCCTATTACCTCTTCATTTGTTTGGTCTGGTGGGTTTTTACTTTGCTCCTTCATCTGCTGCGTATCTCTGTCTTCTCATTTTCCTTAACTGACTGTGTTTGATGTCTCCTTTTCGCAGGCTGCAGGTTCGTAGTTCCCATTGTTTTTGGTGTCTGCCCCCAGTGGGTAAGGTTGGTTCAGTAGGTTGTGTAGGCTTCCTGGTGGAGGGGACTGGTGCCTCTGTTCTGGTGGATGAGGCTGGATCTTGTCTTTCTGATGGGCAGGACTGTGTCTGGTGGTGTGTTTTGGTGTGTCTGTGAACTTATTAGGCAACCTCTCTGCTAATGAGTGGGGTTGTGTTCCTAACTTCCTAGTTGTTTGGCACAGGTTGTCCAGCACTGGAGCTTGCTGGTCGTTGAGTGGAGCTGGGTCTTAGCGTTGAGATGGAGATCTCTGGGAGAGCTCTCGCCGATTGAAAATACGTGGAGCAGGGAGGTCTCTGGTGGACCAGTGTCCTCAACTTGGCTCTCCCACCTCAGAGGCTCAGGCCTGACACCCGGCTGGAGCACCAAGACCCTGTCAGCCACATGACCAGGTACGTGGTGAGTTTCTTGCCTTTTGGGAAGTCTGAGGTCCTCTGCCAGCGTTCAGTAAGTGTTCTGTAGGAGTTGTTCCACACGTAGACGTATTTTTGATGTATTTGTGGAGAGGAAGGTGATCGCCACGTCTTACTCTTCCACCATCTTGAAGGTCGATCCTCTAGGGACTTTAACATTTGTTATTATGGTTTTTATTTTTTAATCTTCCAATCTTTTTGCTCATGAAGGGAAGACGCACACAGGACCTTAAGTATGCGGAAGAAGTGGCAAGATTTAGGTATTGCCAAATTTGGGGGACTATCCTTCTGGAGAAGATGAAACTATCACTGTTTTTTTTTTTTTTACAACATTGTAAAAATATTTTATCTCAGGTTAATATACAGCACTGGATCAAAACAGGCTATGATTTTAAAGTCATATTACAGAAATGCCTATTTCTAAAATCCTAAGAAGTTATATGCTGAAATTGTTTTTGTTCTTATGTACAATCTTATATCTGAAATCTAGTAGCAAGCAGAATGTCATTTACTTTATGTAGCATTTTGTAAATGCTCACTACCCATTAACATTTCTTTGTAGTTATAACATATCAATATTATAAATATAACAGAATGAGAAAGGGTTTGTTTTTTAGTGTCCAGTCTTTACATTAGCTTGCTTACTCAGAAAATACAGTTGACCCTTGAACAACACAGGGGTTAGGGACATTGACCCTTCTTCCTCTCAAAAATCCCTGTGTAATTTACAGTTGTCTCTGTATACACAGTTCCTCTTTATTTGCAGTTCCTCATTCACGGATTCAAGCAACCATGGATCGTGTAGTACTGTAGTATTTACTATTGAAAAAAATCCGTGTGTAAGTGGATCCATGTAGTTCAGACCCATGTTGTTCAAGGGTCAAGTGCATTTTTACGCTGCGACAACCACTTTTATGTTTTTACTTTGAAGGCATCTCTCTTGCAAGTTAACAAACCCTGAGCATGCACGTAAGGCAAACACTGGCCCCTGCCTGATAAACCCAGTATTGTCCTGGAGCTGAGAGTTGCTTTGTAAGGGGTATTTTTGTAGGAAGAAAACAGGACAGATAGCCAGAGAGAAATAGGCATTGAAGTAGTGGGATGGAATTTTTCAGGTACTTCTTTTTTTTTTTTTTTTTAAGTATTTATTTATTTATTTGTGCCTGTGTTGGGTCTTCGCCTCTGTGCGAGGGCCATCTCTAGCTGTGGCAAGTGGAGGCCACTCTTCATCACTGTGCGCAGGCCTCTCACTATCACGGCCCCCCTTGTTGCGGAGCATAGGCTCCAGACGCGCAGGCTCAGCAATTGTGGCTCACGGGCCCAGCCACTCCGCGGCACGTGGGATCTTCCCAGACCAGGGCTCGAAACCGTGCCCCCTGCATTGGCAGGCAGATTCTCAACCACTGCGCCACCAGGGAAGCCCTCAGGTAGTTCTTTTTTTTTTTTTTTTTTCATTGCAGCAGTATTTTTTTTTTTTAAACATCTTTATTGAAGTATAATTGCTTTACAATGGTGTGCTAGTTTCTGCTTTACAACAAAGTGAATCAGTCATACATATACATATGTTCCCATATCTCTTCCCTCTTGCATCTCCCTCCCTCCCACCCTCCCCATCCCACCACTCTAGGTGGTCACAAAGCACCGAGCTGATCTCCCTGTGCTATGCGGCTGCTTCCCGCTAGCTATCTATTTTACACTTGGTAGTGTATATATGTCCATGACACTCTCTCACCCTGTCACATCTCACCCCTCCCCCTCCCCATATCCTCAAGTCCATTCTCTAGTAGGTCTGTGTCTTTATTCCCGTCTTGCCACTAGGTTCTTCATGGCCTTTTTTTTTTTTTCCTTAGATTCCATATATATGTGTTAGCATACTGTATTTGTTTTTCTCTTTCTGACTTACTTCACTCTGTATGACAGACTCTAACTCCATCCACCTCATTACAAATACCTCCATTTCATTTATTTTTATGGCTGAGTAATATTCCATTGTATATATGTGCCACATCTTCTTTATCCATTCATCCGATGATGGACACTTAGGTTGCTTCCATGTCCTGGCTATTGTAAATAGATCTGCAATGAACATTTTCGTACATGACTCTTTTTGAACTATGGTTTTCTCAGGGTATATGCCCAGTAGTGGGATTGCTGGGTCCTATGGTAGTTCTATTTGTAGTTTTTTAAGGAACCTCCATACTGTTCTCCATAGTGGCTGTATCAATTTACGTTCCCACCAACAGTGCAAGAGTGTTCCCTTTCCTCCACACCCTCTCCAGCATTTATTGTTTCTAGATTTTTTGATGATGGCCATTCTGACTGGTGTGAGGTGATATCTCATTGTAGTTTTGATTTGCATTTCTCTAATGATTAAGGATGTTGAGCATTCTTTCATGTGTCTGTTGGCAATCTGTATATCTTCTTTGGAGAAATGTCTATTTAGGTCTTCTGCCCATTTTTGGATTGGGTTGTTTGTTTTTTTGTTATTGAGCTGCATGAGCTGCTTGTAAATCTTGGAGATTAATCCTTTGTCAGTTGCTTCATTTGCAAATATTTTCTCCCATTCTGAGGGTTGTCTTTTGGTCTTGTTTATGGTTTCCTTTGCTGTGCAAAAGCTTTTAAGTTTCATTAGGTCCCATTTGTTTATTTGTGTTTTTATTTCCATTTCTCTAGGAGCTGGGTCAAAAAGAATCTTGCTGCGTTTTATGTCATAGAGTATTCTGCCTATGTTTTCCTCTAAGAGTTTGATAGTGTCTGGCCTTACACTTAGGTCTTTAATCCATTTTGAGTTTATTTTTGTGTATGGTGTCAGGGAGTGTTCTAATTTCATACTTTTACATGTAGCTGTCCAGTTTTCCCAGCACCACTTATTGAAGAGGCTGTCTTTTCTCCACTGTATATGCTTGCCTCCTTTATCAAAGATAAAGTGACCATATGTGCGTGGGTTTATCTCTGGGCTTTCTATCCTGTTCCATTGATCTATGTTTCTGTTTTTGTGCCAGCACCAAACTGTCTTGATTACTGTAGCTTTGTAATATAGTCTGAAGTCAGGGAGCCTGATCCCTCCAGCTACATTTTTCGTTCTCAAGATTGCTTTGGCTATTCGGGGTCTTTTGTGTTTCCATACAAATTGTGAAATTTTTTGTTCTAGTTCTGTGAAAAATGCCAGTGGTAGTTTGATAGGGATTGCATTGAATCTGTAGATTGCTTTGGGTAGTAGAGTCATTTTCACAATGTTGATTCTTCCAATCCAAGAACATGATATATCTCTCCATCTATTTGTATCATCTTTAATTTCTTTCATCAGTGTCTTATAATTTTCTGCATACAGGTCTTTTGCCTCCTTAGGTAGGTTTATTCCTAGATATTTTATTCTTTTTGTTGCAGTGGTAAACGGGAGTGTTTTCTTAATTTCACTTTCAGATTTTTCATCATTAGTGTATAGAAATGCGAGAGATTTCTGTGCATTAATTTTGTATCCTGCTACTTTACCAAATTCATTGATTAGCTCCTGTAGTTTTCTGGTAGCATCTTTAGGATTCTCTATGTATAGTATCATGTCATCTGCAAACAGTGACAGCTTTACTTCTTCTTTTCCGATTTGGATTCCTTTTATTTCTTTTTCTTCTCTCATTGCTGTGGCTAACACTTCCAAAACTATGTTGAATAATAGTGGTGAGAGTGGGCAACCTTGTCTTGTTCCTGATCTTAGTGGAAATGGTTTCAGTTTTTCACCATTGAGGACAATGTTGGCTGTGGGTTTGTCATATATGGCCTTTATTATGTTGAGGAAAGTTCCCTCTATGCCTACTTTCTGCAGGGCTTTTATCATAAATGGGTGTTGAATTTTGTCAAAAGCTTTCTCTGTATCTATTGAGAAGATCATATGGTTTTTCTCCTTCAGTTTGTTAATATGGTGTATTACGTTGATTGATTTGCGTATATTGAAGAATCCTTGCATTCCTGGGATAAACCCCACTTGATCATGGAGTATGATCCTTTTAATGTGCTGTTGGATTCTGTTTGCTAGTATTTTGTTGAGGATTTTTGCATCCATGTTCATCAGTGATATTGGCCTGTAGTTTTCTTTCTTTGTGACATCTTTGTCTGGTTTTGGTATCAGGGTGATGGTGGCCTCGTAGAATGAGTTTGGGAGTGTTCCTCCCTCTGCAATATTTTGGAAGAGTTTGAGAAGGATAGGTGTTAGCTCTTCTCTAAATGTTTGATAGAATTCGCCTGTGAAGCCATCTGGTCCTGGGCTTTTGTTTGTTGGAAGATTTTTAATCACGGTTTCAATTTCAGTGCTTGTGATTGGTCTGTTCATATTTTCTATTTCTTCCTGGTTCAGTCTCAGCAGGTTGTGCATTTCTAAGAATCTGTCCATTTCTTCCAGGTTGTCCATTTTATTGGCATAGAGTTGCTTGTAGTAATCTCTCATGATCGTTTGTATTTCTGCAGTGTCTGTGGTTACTTCTCCTTTTTCATTTCTAATTCTATTGATTTGAGTCTTCTCCCTTTTTCTCTTGATGAGTCTGGCTAATGGTTTATCAATTTTGTTTATCTTCTCAAAGAACCAGCTTTTAGTTTCATTGATTTTTGCTATTGTTTCCTTCATTTCTTTTTCATTTATTTCTGAGCTGATCTTTATGATTTCTTTCCTTCTGCTAGCTTTGGGGTTTTTTTGTTCTTCTTTCTCTAATTGCTTCAGGTGTAAGGTTAGGTTTTTTATTCGAGATGTTTCCTGTTTCTTGAGGTAGGCTTGTATTGCTATAAACTTTGCTCTTAGCACTGCTTTAGCTGCGTCCCATAGGTTTTGTGTCGTCGTGTCTCCATTGTCATTTGTTTCTAGGTATTTTTTGATTTCCTCTTTGATTTCTTCAGTGATCACTTCGATATTAAGTAGTGTACTGTGTAGCCTCCATGTGTTTGTATTTTTTACAGATCTTTTCCTGTAATTGATATCTAGTCTCATAGCTTTGTGGTCGGAAAAGATACTTGATACGATTTCAATTTTCGTAAATTTACCAAAGCTTGATTTTTGACCCAAGATATGATCTATCCTGGAGAATGTTCCATGAGCACTTGAGAAAAATGTGTATTCTGTTGTTTTTGGGTGGAATGTCCTATAAATATCAATTAAGTCCATCTTGTTTAATGTATCATTTAAAGCTTGTGTTTCCTTATTTATTTTCATTTTGGTTGATCTGTCCATTGGTGAAAGTGGGGTGTTAAAGTCCCCTACTATGATTGTGTTGCTGTCAATTTCCCCTTTTATGGCTGTTAGTATTTGCCTTATGTATTGAGGTGCTCCTATGTTGGGTGCATAAATATTTACAATTGTTATACCTTCCTCTTGGATCGATCCCTTGATCATTATATAGTGTCCTTCTTTGTCTCTTGTAATAGTCTTTATTTTAAAGTCTATTTTGTCTGATACGAGAATTGCTGCTCCAGCTGTCTTTTGATTTCCATTTGCATGGAATATCTTTTTCCATCCCCTCACTTTCAGTCTGTATGTGTCTCTAGGTCTGAAGTGGGTATCTTGTAGACAGCATATATATGGGTCTTGTTTTTGTATCCATTCAGCCAGTCTGTGTCTTTTGGTGGGAGCATTTAATCCATTTACATTTAAGGTAATTATCGATATGTATGTTCCTATTCCCATTTTCTTAAATGTTTTGGGTTTGTTATTGTAGGTGTTTTCCTTCTCTTGTGTTTCTTGCCTCGAGAAGTTCCTTTAGCGTTTGTTGTAAAGCTGGTTTGGTGGTGCTGAACTCTCTCAGCTTTTGCTTGTCTGTAAAGGTTTTAATTTCTCCATCAAATCTGAATGAGATCCTTGCTGTGTAGAGTAATCTTGGTTGTAGGTTTTTCTCCTTCATCACTTTAAGTATATCCTGCCACTCCCTTCTGGCTTGCAGAGTTTCTGCTGAAAGATCAGCTGTTAACCTTATGGGGATTCTCTTGTGTGTTATTTGTTGTTTTTCCCTTGCTGCTTTTAATATGTTTTCTTTATATTTAATTTTTGACAGTTTGATTAATATGTGTCTTGGCGTGTTCCTCCTTGGATTTATCCTGTATGGGACTCTCTGTGCTTCCAGGACTTGATTAACTATTTCCTTTCCCATATTAGGGAAGTTTTCAACTATAATCTCTTCAAATATTTTCTCAGTCCCTTTCTTTTTCTCTTCTTCTTCTGGGACCCCTATAATTCGAATGTTGGTGCGTTTAATGTTGTCCCAGAGGTCTCCGAGACTGTCCTCAGTTCTTTTCATTCTTTTTTCTTTATCCTGCTCTGCAGTAGTTATTTCCACCATTTTATCTTCCACGTTACTTATCCGTTCTTCTGCCTCAGTTATTCTGCTATTGATCCCATCTAGAGTATTTTTAATTTCATTTATTGTGTTTTTCATCGTTGCTTGGTTTCTCTTTAGTTCTTCTACGTCCTTGTTAATCAGGTACTTCTTAATCCAGAATGTATTCTAATTCCATCTGAAATCATGGAGTATAGAAAATTCCTCCTCACACAGTGTAGAGGGTGGCAGGACACTCACAATGCCTGTACTCAGTAATAGAAATTGGCACCAAAATAAAAATGATAAAAGTATGCAGACCAGAACCCTGAGTGTTTGTGGTGGAAGGCCTGTTCCTTAAACCCTGATCACGAAGCAATTGCAGCCCAAGAGACCTTCTGTACAATTAAAAGCAGTTGTGCTGCTAGATTGGCACTGAATGGACCAGAGTGGGATATACATACCTCCACCATTTTCTTTTGGCTTTCTATCAAGGTATATTTGTGTAAAGCAACATTTATTGCTGTTGTAGGAATCACTTTTAGTAGGAGATTTAAGAATTCTGATTCTATCAGTATAAATGTAGTCAGTTAATTAGTCTCTTAACAGAGCATTCATTCTAGAAAGTGCTGTGAGAGAGAGGCATGTCTTCTTTTTTCCTAAAAAAGTTTGCTTCTGAGAAGAGTGCCTGTTAAAGTTAATACTTAGATTATTTCACATGGGTGGCTTTTTGTCAGGGTGGCCTTTGGGAAAATTGGTGTTCAAATGCAAGAAGGGAAAACTTAATGCCATGTTCAGGATATTATTTATTTCTCCTCGATTTACTTCTCTTCTTTTCCCCTAGATATATGATATAGTAAAAATAAACCTGTCAAAGTAAGCTGACCTCATTTTATACATCTTTGAATATAGCAACTACTTAATAATTGTGTGTTGCATTGAATTGTTTTATGCTCAATTAGATCTCGAGAAAAGTCCTTTTGATAGTAACTGAAAAGATTTCATCTGTGTAGATCTTTAAGAAAGTCACTAGGCTCTGAAAAACTGAAGACCTTTCAGAAAGAGTAATGCAAGAAACTCTTTGACAGCAGTGCTCTCGGCTCAGTCATCTTTTATATCCCACCCACTTTCACACCTAGTATTGCAGCACTTTGCGAAGTATAGGCCCTCATACATACATTTTGAATTAATATAATTTCAAGTTGTAAAAGCTGATGCATTTGCCCAATTTATTTTGCAAAAGTGGGATAAAATTGTTTTTACATTGTAAATTGCCAGAGTTTTTATCAGTGAAAAGCAGCTCAAATGGCTTGATAAATATTATTAAAACCTTGAGGCTAATAACTAAATTCCCTGCCTACCACTGTCAGCCCGGTGTGAGGAACAGCTAAACCAGCTTGATGTTTTCTTTTTCACTGCAAAGTCCTTTGAGAACTTTTCCCTGCGTGTGGAAGGGAAAAGGTTTTGCAAAACACAAAGGGATGGCCACTCATAAAAAGGATAGATAGCTATTTAGTTATATATTCAGTGCATGTTTATTGAGTTCCTAGTATGTGCCTGGCAGCGGGCTAGTAATGATAAGTGCAAGTTAGTTTCTTTGTGCTGCTTATAGTCTAATGGGAGAAATGACTAGTAAAGATGTAGACAGATTAATAAGATGTATAATTTCGATGCTGAAGTGCTGGGAAGGAAACCAACAGGGTGTAATGACAGAGAACAAGGAGACGGGGTAGGGCCTTAGGAGAAGGTGGAGCCAAGGGGAGGGAAGCTTTCCAGGCAAAGGACACACCCGTCCTCAGGGTGGAAGGCACTTGCACTTTGAAGACCCCAGAAAAATCAGTGAGGCTGAAGAGCTGAAGGCGTGAGGCTAGGGCAGTGGCTCAGCTGGGTTTGGAGAGGTGAGCAAAGATCCTGCCACTAAAAGGGGCTTGGATTTCACTAAATGAGTTTAAATGTGATTGGATTTGTGTTTAGAAAGACTCCCTCTGGATGCTTTGTGGAGAAAGTATTATAGGAGAGGAAGAGAGAAGACAGGAGGACCGAATGAGTGCATGTTGCTGTAGCTCAGGAAGGAGGTGCGTTGATGGATGTGGAGGTGGTGAGCAGAGGAATGAGTCCAAGTATACTGGGAGGTAGAATTAACCGGGGTCGAATTTGGGGAGTGGGGATACTTCAACAGGCAGGTTTCCTGCTTAAATAACCAGTAGGTGTCATTTCCTGGATGGGAAAGAGTGGGGGATGAACAGATTTTTGAGGGAAAATGCATTGTTCAGGTCGGGACATACTGAATTTGAGAAACCTGTGGATGTCTGAGTGCAGATGTTCAGCTGACCTGTGAACATGTGAGCATGTAGTTTATAGGAAAGGGCAGGGCTGGGTATTCAAAGGTGGGGGTGATCTTCCAGAAGACAGTACTAAAGTGGTGGGAATAAATGAAATTACTTACAGAGACGTGTAGAGAAAGAGGAGGACTTAGGTTTGAGCCCCTGACACTCTATCATGTAGCAGCTGGGTAAACTCAGAGGAGCCTCCAAGACCTCTGAGAAGTCAAGTGGTGTTTTAGAATCCAAGGAGTGGGTGTTTCAGGAAGGGAAGGTCCATCAGTTATCATTGCCACCAAATCAGATGTTTCCATGTGTTAGTTGGGGACATTTACATGTGGTCGTATGTCACCGGACAACTTTAATTGTTGCTAAGTAGATAATAGCAACGAAAGACTTTAAATTCATGCTCCCCTTTAATAATCAGGCTTGCATCTGCTGCATCAGTCCATTGGTAACGTTGAAAGAGCACCCACTGGGAACCGGACGAATATATACAGTTGACCCTTGAACAACAGGGGTTTGAACTGCGTGGGTCCACTTATGCGCCGATACGGAGGAACCGTAGATACAGGGGGCCGACTGTAAATTATACTGGGCTTATTGACCGCGGGGAGGGTTGGCACCCCTATCCCCCAAGTTGTTCAGGGGTCAGCTGCGTATTCAAAGCCTCTGGCTAGGTCCTGGAGAGATCGATTTCTCTTTGTGGGCTCCTGTTTCTTTATCACTAAGCCGTGGGTGGGTGAGTGGATGGGGATTGAACTGGTTTTTAAAGGTTTTTCCACTTCAGTGATGGTGTGAAATCGAACATTTTGAGCACCATACATACATTAAAATCCAGACTTACATTCTTAAATTAAAACATTTTTACTTTTGGTGCAATTAATGTTGACAGAATCAAAGTCAAGCAGACCTCTCTGTAGGTATGTTTTAAGTCCTAGTTCATGGAAGTGGAGGCTTGCAGAGAGTGGACAAGGGATAGGTATGAAAGAGGATTGATTTTGCAATTTCAATGAAGTGTTGGTTGTCTGGTAAATCATAAAGAATAATTAGAAATAGTATTAAGAGAAATAATTTTTGCTTTTTAAAAAGCTGATTAAAATTCAAATCATCGTTTGGTTTTATTTTGCACAGTACACAAAATGCATTTTTTTCAGGGAATATAATTGAATTACCACTTTTATTGAAGGATATTTTCCTGAAGTGTAATCTTAAAGAGAATTTTAAAACACATCAAGTCATACACATAATGTGGTTTCTTCTCACCTTAAAGATTGTATCTTTTAGTTTTTTATGAAAAGTTGTGAATGGATTTTGTAAAATATCCTTCTCAAAGGCAAAAATTGAAATGATAGGAAAATGCTTAAAGCCTTTGCAAATTTGATTTCATTTTGGTAAAGTTCATACTTAGTTGAATATCATGGAGAGCAGTAAAAAAAGGAAGGAATTTGCCCACTATGTTGCCAAAGCTTAGATGCATGAAAACTTGGGTTAGTTATAAATAGAAATACGTGTAAGATTGAGAACTGTCCGTCATATGAGGCACGAAACAGAAACCTGTTTTCTGTTAACAATGCCTTACCAAATAAGGTGGTTTTTTTCTCTTTGCAACTTATTTCAACTGAGTTTTAAGTAACTTGCTTCATAAATAAAACTTCAAACGAGGTTTATTTACTGGATCTTTACAGATTTAAAGGGTAGAAATTTATGCTGACGTGTAATTTGGATCACTTTTCTATTATGAAGATAGAAAAGTCTCCATTGTTTTAAAATATTTAGATAGGTAGATGTTATAAGGACTAAAGTTAGGTAAAGATAAAAAGTGGGGTTATTTATCTACTAGTTTATTATGTACAACTTATTTTCAGTTGAACGTAGAAAAATTCGTTTTATTCAAAAAAGTATATAGGTTTCCTATAATAATGTTTGAATATTTATAGGTTATCCCTCTAGACTTGCTTAGTAATTAAGTCTTTTTAAAACTGATGATTTAATGGCAATCATATATAATATGTTATTTATGTGAGTTAAACTAAACCAGCTACTTAGCTTAGGCTAATTTTATTCCTAGTCCAAATAACTTTTCAACAGATGAAAAATACTACATAGCTATTAGCTTTATGCACACATTGTACATAATCAGTGCTTATATTGATAACTTTACTTCTTTCAGCTGAATAGGGCCTCAAAAGTTTTATATCCAGTATTTGAGTACTTTTGTTTTTCTCTTTAAAAAGTCAGTATTAGGCA
Organism: Balaenoptera physalus; assembly: GCF_965194825.1. Classification (NCBI taxonomy): domain Eukaryota; kingdom Metazoa; phylum Chordata; class Mammalia; order Artiodactyla; family Balaenopteridae; genus Balaenoptera; species Balaenoptera physalus. Next base: position 124,926,121 of record NC_138884.1, read on the forward strand.
CTACTGGTTACTACCAGCTGAAGCCTCACACAGCTGTGTATTTAGCATTTAATCATGCTAAGAATTGCTAATTAGAACATCAAACTGGACAAAGCATACCCAGTGGAGTCAAGACAATGCCATTTTTGTTTGAGAAACATAAATAAATAATCTTTACGCAGTAGTGGTTTCATTAATAAGCTTTTGTGCCGAGTATGGAAAGTAGGCAATCTTTAGCAAAATGTTTTAACCCGCTGGGAATACTTTATCAATATCATCCTTTCACGGAAATCTATAATCCCTCTAAAATGTGGCCAGCCTTAGTCAGAACTGTCAAGTTTACGTGTGGCTTTTCGACTTCTCTTTCTATTCTTCGCTTTCCTTATTCTGTTCCCTTTCAGTAACACCCCCCAACCTGACAGCCACCCCCCACTAAACACACACCGACCTTCTACTGCTCTCCTCTCCTCTGCTGTGTTTTACCTCTGATTTGAACCCCGCTGTAGCCCCTTCAGTCAGCCTTACTGTGGCTCAGGCTGCCCAATGCTCCCAAATCAATCCCCTTCTCCCTTTCTTTTTATTAAAAAACACCTTGTTTCCAAAACTTAGATGCAATTAGTTAGCTGTAGCGTAGATGAGAACTAAGAAGTTTATTCGGTGCTGTGTTAATGGCTGATAGCAATTTAACGTATTACCTTTCTAGGAGTAGTGAATATTTTATACTGAAATCGGAGGTCTCGTGTCAGTAAGACATCAAGTCAGATGAATCAATACCAGCAGCATAACTAGTCTGGTTAGGAAAAGGGAAAGATAATGGTTCCAGAGAATGAGGGGCACTTGCTGGGTGTTTTACCCACTCACGTGGGTGATTATACTCTTAAAAGTTCTAACTTATTCTGGGAATGCAGCCATTTTAGCTCTTTACGGCACCGGATCTCACAGTCCTCGTGAGTTAAGTGGTAATAGGAGCTTTACAGGGCCTGATGTGGTGCTAATACAATGGGTGCTTAACACTCTTGTAGATTTCACAGATTAAATAAGCCAGACACATACTATGTTGAGAAGCAAAGATGTGCAGAAAATATTTAAATGCATCGAAAATGTTTAAATGGCACAGATTTTGTTGAAAACATTTCCTGGTTTAGAAGGATGCATTCGGGGAAGTACTGAAGTTATGATTGTCTGAAATTCAACAAATACATACTTCTTAGTTTTTTCTGTTGTTGTTTGTTTTTAGCCTTTGTAGACTAGCTCTGCTCCACCAATTCGTATTATTAAACCTATGTCCTTGTAAGTAGCCGAAGAGTTCTGGAATTCGAGAGACTGAAGTGTCCCATGACTGCCACTTACTAGCTTTGTCACCTGAGCTTTCCACCTGCAGTTATTTGTAAAAGGAGGGGGAATAATATTTTCGTCTATGTCAAAAATGTTCATTGAAGATCTGTTGAAATGGTATTTGTATCTATAAATTACAGAGCATCATATAAAAGTAAAGGATTATTGAGCCATTTTATGGGAACTATACATTATGGATTTTAAAAGATATATATTAAGATGAGCTGCATTTTTAAGAGAACATTTAGTGGAGAACCAAAGATCTGAGTTTTAGTGCCATGTGCCCCACTAACTTCAATAACAAACAGGCTTTTTCTGGCAGTTTTGCTTATCTGGATGAAAACCAAGAGCTAAAATCTAAATCAAAAAGACATTTGGAAAGCCAAAATGTCTGCCAAAATGTCCGGGAACTAAAATTCATACACTTGACTCACAGTAGATACCCTTAGACCTTCTTCCCCCAGAGTTAATTCACTCTAATTATATACCTGTAAAACAGCTGGATTATTTTATTTCTAAGACTATGGAAGATTAAAAAAGCAAAAAAATTTTTCATGTTGGCATGCCGAAAATAGTGAAAAATAACAATCGAATAATCTGGCAGAAAAAGGAGACCCCTTCCGAAACAACTAGAAGAAGAATATAAGTAACTCAAAGAACATAACCCTCTTGGGCCATTTAGTGTTACAGACGCTAAGGACATCACTCTGTTACAGTGACACAAAAACAAAATTAAGTTCATATGTTATATTCTCTGCATAATCAAAGAATGAAGTGTGTGCATAGCACCTTTGTAAGTCCATTCATCAATAATAGGCTCTAGCTATCATGTAAACTAAAGTACCCAGAAAGATGCAAATTCACAACAGGCTTCATTCAGATAGCTTGTATTTGTAATTAGGTTAAGGGATCCAGAACTACTTCATCAGGATAGGCCCAATGTATTCATTTGCAAAATGAAGAGCTTGGGCTTAACTAACCTTTAGAATTACAAGCTAAATATGTAACCTCATCTATCTCTTCTACCAGAATAATATTGTAGACTTTAAAACTCAGCCACATTTCTTGAAATCAATTCTTACATAAACTATATATATATATATATATATATATATATATATATATATATATATATATGATAAAGACGGAATAGCATGCAGTACTTGCTTTATTCACTTAAAAACACCAAAAAAGCCTTTTATCTTTAAGATCAGACCATAAAATAACACTTAAAATTTTTTAAGTTGTTTTATTCATTTATTTAACAAATATACATGAAGCACTTTCTTAAATCCAGAGACTGTGTTAACTCCTGGGAATAAAAGAAAACTTAAGTGTGGTGGAAGAGACAGATATTAAACTTTTAATCACATTAAGAAATACTTGGAAATGCTATGAAGGAAAACGTAGGTACCTAAAGAATGTGGCATTAGAACCTAGGAATAACAAATAGTGTCCATTAGGAGCTTTTTACCTGGGAGTCCCAAGGATGGTCCACTGCAGTTTTTCTATCCCTGGGTTCTGGATCTGTGCTATGAAATGCTTACAGGATAAGACCACCGCCTTATAATAAGACCCTCTGGGGAACGCAGAACTAAAGCTCCTTCAAAGGAGTAGTAAGGAAAACGTCAGGCTGGGCAGATTTGGGGGCATTCATTTCTCCTTTCCTCCCTCCCTCCTTCCTTCTGTCCCTCTTTTCCTTCTCTTGCCATTCTTTCCATAATAATTTATTGAAGGTCACCATGTGTGAGGCACATTTTAAAACTCATCTCCTTTGACAGGAGCAAGGCCCTCCTTCTGCCACCACTGTGGCTAACATTTTAGGTCTTTTTTTTTTTTTAATTTTTATTTATTTATTTATTTATTTATGGCTGTGTTGGGTCTTCGTTTCTGTGCGAGGGCTTTCTCCAGTTGCGGCGAGTGGGGGCCACTCTTCATCGCGTTGCGCGGGCCTCTCACTGTCGTGGCCTCTCTTGTTGCGGAGCACAGGCTCCAGACGCGCAGGCTCAGTAGTTGTGGCTCACGGGCCCAGCAGCTCCGTGGCACATGGGATCCTCCCAGACCAGGGCTCGAACCCATGTCCCCTGCATTGGCAGGCAGATTCTCAACCACTGCGCCACCAGGGAAGCCCCCTTTAGGTCATTCTGACCTTTGATTCATGCTGAATGTTCTCTACTTATTGGAAAGTTACTCCTTCCCACTAGTTGCTTGTTTGTCATTTTTCAATTTCACTAAGTTTAACAGGTTGGCTGTCACCAGCACATCCATGCTTAGGTCCAGCGTCATTTTTAGACTTCTCTTACTGCAGAAGGTCTTCCTGAGCTTCCATCCCAAGCTCACTGAGGATCTCTAAGGCTCATAGACTTTCCTACTCCGATGGGGATCTCAGCTGAGGACATTATTCATCCTTATAAAAGGAAATGCCCAGTCCTTCATACCTATAGCCTTTGTTTATTCACTCCCTCGCTGATGGAGCAGTATTTGTTGAGCTCCTGCCTTGTGCAGGACACTCCGTTATATGCTGAGGACTCAGAGTAAAACATCATAGGCCCTAAACCTCCAAAGGGTCTTACGTGTAGTCTGTCAGTTTTATAGCCCATTGGGATTTCCATGCTGGTTCCACCTGTGAAAGAAAACCCCGAGTGGAAGTAAAGGACAGCAATCTCTAGCTCTCTGTCACCTTCTTTATAGACTCCATTCACTTATATCATTCATTCATCAGTTCTGTCAGCAAATATTTATTGAGGGTTAGACGTTATTCTAAATGCCATGGCCAAGTAGTATATGAACCATGCCCTCCATTAAAGGAACTGGAAGAGGCTGCCATCCCCAAACCTGACCTTATGGACAGTCTGATGTCCCAGCTCTCTTGCTGAATAAGGATTTTCATATCCCCATTATGCCTAGGCACACAGTTAAGGCAAAGAGTAGGATTGGGATTATGCACTCAGAAAGTGGCGCCAGGAAAGGCAGCCTCCTGTTAATACGGAATGAAGAATCTCTGCCCTGTAATCTTTACCATCTGTTTGCTTTGCCTTTTTTTCTTTTATTGTCCCTTGACTTTTCCCATAAGATCCAAGTACCATTCCATTTGGAAACCGTCTTTGTTGGAACTGATGGAAGGAGGCCTCCTGCTACTAGAATGGACTCAGGCTTTAAGGCCAGGCACTATGTTTTAATCATGGTTTCCCTGTTACTAGTCTTAGGTTATTGGGCAAGTTATTTAATTTCTCTGAACCTCAACTTTTTTAATCCATGAAATAAGAAAAATAATTCCATTGTAAAAATAAACATGATAAGTTGTAAGTGCCTGGCACATGTAGACTTATTTTTCCTTGGTTGCCTAACGTTGTCTCCCAGAAATAGAGCTGATAGGAGGCAAAGGGGATCACAGTTAAGCACTGAACTGGAACAGAGATGACATGTTTTATTGGATTCATTGTTGACTTTACTTTCGTGTGGCACTTACTGCACTTTGGTTTTCACTGTTTTGATCTCATAGATGGATCATTTTCATGTATAGAAACATTAGAAAAGTTTTTAAGAATTTTCCTTAGAAGAGAAACATTCCTTAGGTTCCTACATCTATAATATTCTTTAGGATGAATGCGTTTATAGCTGTTGACTCCAGTAGCTACTCATTGCCATCTAAAATAAATAAAAACATAGTGTTAAAGTAAAAAAAAAAAAAAATATATATATATATAATGTCCTAGAGCCATATATTGCTGGATTATATTTAATTTGAAGATGTAGCCTAGAAAATACCACCAAAAAGACAGGATAGTCTCACCTTAAAAGTGAAGCCCTAATTTTTCTGGCACTTTAATCATTATTGTTAATCTTAGAGTAATTTCTGTGGATAAATTCTGGTAAACTTTTGACTGTCACTGTGTTCAAACATGACAGGCAAAATCTAAATTTAAAAACTAAATTAATAGCCTTTAGGAGGTCTAAGGATGAAGTTTGAACTAAAAATTTGCAGTGAATCTTTGTCAACTAATAATCAGTTGCTAAAAAAGGGATCACAAAAGCCCTACTGTTGGTGGCATTGTTTTCATAGGTAATAATGTTACTTTAAAATACAGCATCATTTTTAGTTTATTCCTTCCTTTTCTTCCAACCATGTAAGAAATCTGTTCCTCTTTGCTCAACCTCATTTTGTTTCCATTACTATAAACAAAGCAGTACTTGACTTTGGATCATATTAAATTTTTGTCTGGTGACTGTTCTCAATGACCCAGTCATAGATTCCAATTCATATGAGTGATGAGAAAGCTATGTCTTACGTAAAATATTTGGTCTGGAAATTTTTCATAATGTTAATTAAAAAGAAGAAAAGAAAAAAAGAATATTTGATGTCTGTAAACCTCAGTGGATGTTAGCTACAGCTTTATTCATATACATTTATATGACTGGTGTTACGAGATTAAGACCCCGAGTGTTTTGACAATATTTACTGATTCATAAAATGAGAGATTAACCATTGAAGTAAATTGATAGGAAAATGAGAGAGGAGGATGGAGAAAAAAAATTATTAAATTTTTCAAAGACTTAATTTTTAAGAGCAGTTTTAGGTTCACAGCAAAATTGAGATTTCCCATATACCCTTGCTCTCCCATTATCAACACCCCCCGCCAGAGTAGCACGTTTATAACAATTGATGAACCTTCTGTCACATCATTACATCATGACCCCACAAAGTTCATAGTCTACATTAGGGTTTACTCTTGGTGTTGCACATTCTGTGGGTTTTGACAAATGTATAACGACGTGTATTCATCATTATAGTGTCATACAGAATAGTTTCACTGCCCGAAAGTGCTATGCACTCCACCTTTTCATCCCCCCACACCAACTCCTAGCCACCACTGATTTTTTTTTTTACTGTCTCTATAATTTTGCCTTTTCCAGAATGGCATATAGTTGGAATCATGTAGTATGTAGCCTTTTCAGATTGGCTTCTTTCACCTGAGAATATGCATTTAAGGTTTCTTTATGTCTTTTCATGGCTTGACAGCTCGTTTCTTTTTAGTACTGAATAATGTTCCATTGTCTGGATGGACCACAGTTTGTTTATCCACTTACCTACTGAAGGACAACTTGGCTGCTTCCAAGTTTGGGAATTATGATTAAGCTATAAATACTTATATGCAGATTTTTGTATGGTTATAAGTTTTTGATTCTTTTGGGTAAATACTAAGAGTAATTGCTGGATCAGATAGTAAGAATATTTTTAGTTTTATAAGAAACTGCCAAAGTGTCTTCCAAAGTGGCTGTATTATATTTGCATTCTCACCAGCGATGAATGAGAGTTCCTATTGTTCCACATCCTCATCAGTACTTGGTATTGTCAAGTGTCTGGATTTTGGCCATTCTGATAGGTGTGTGGTGATATCTCATTGTTTTAATTTGTGTTTCCTTGACAATATAGAATGTGGAGCATCTTTTCATATGCTTCTTTGCCATCTATATATCTTCTTTAGTGAGGTATCTGTTCAGGTCTTTGTCCCATTTTAAAATCAGGTTGTTCTTTTTATTATTGAGTTTTAAGAGTTCTTTGTATATTTTGGATAACAGTCCTTTATCAGATGTGTCTTTTGCATTTTCTCTTAGTTTGCAGCTTGTCTTCTCATTCTCTTGAAATTATTTTTTATAGAGCAGTAAGATATTAATTTTAATGAAGTCCAGCTTATCAGTGCTTTCTTTCATGGATCATACCTTTGTCGTTTTATCTAAACAGTCATTGATACACCCAAGGTCATCTAGGTTTTCTCCTATGTAATCTTCTAGGGGTTTTATATTTTTGTCTTTTACATTTACATTTGTGATCCATTTTGAATTAATTTTTGTGAATGGTGTGAGGTCTGTGTCTAGATTCATTTTTTTTGCATGTGGATATCCAGCTGCTCCAGCACCATTTGTTGAAGAGACTGTCTTTGCTCCATTGTATGCCTTTGCTCCTTTGTCAAAGAGCAGTTTGTGTGTCTATTTCTGGGTTGTCTGTTCTGTCACATTGACCTATTGGTCTATTCTTTTGATAATGCCGTACTGTCTTGATTACTATAGCTGTAAAGTAAGTCTTGAAGTTGGGAAGCATCAGGTTTCCAATTTTGTTCCTCTTCTTAATATTATGTTGGCTATTCTGGGTCTTTTACCTCTTTATATAAACTTTAGAATCAGTTGATATCCACAAGATAACTTGCTGGAATTTTGATGGAATTGCATTGAATCTATAGATGAAGTTGGGAAGAGCTAACATCTTGACAATATTGAGTCTTCCTGTCTGTGAACATGCAATATCTCCTATTTATTTAGTTCTTTGATTTCATTCATCAGAGTTGTATACTTTTTCTCAAATAGACTTCATACATATTTTGTTAAATTTATACCAAAACATTTCATTTTTGGAGATGCTAATTTAAATAATATTGTTTAATTTCAAATTCCATTTGTTCATTGCTGGTATGTATATGGGAAAGTGATTGACTTTTGTATATTAACCTTGTATCCTGAAACCTTGATATAGTCACTTATTAGTTCCAGGAGATTCTTTTGGCCTTTCTAATCATCATGTCATCTGTGAACAAAGACAGTTTTATTGCTTCCTTCCCAATCGATATAATTTTTATTTCCTTTTCTTATCCTAATGTATTGCATCCCCATACAGTGTCAGAAAGGAGTGGTGAGAGGGGACATCCTTCCTTTGTTCCTGATCTTAGTTGGAAACCTTCTAGTTTATTTCATTTAAGTATGGTGTTAGCTCTACAGTTTTTTGTAGATACTCTTTATCCAGTTGAGAAGGTACTTCTCTATTTCTAATTTACTAGCAGTTCTTATCATGAATGGGTGTTAGATTTTGTCAAATGCTTTTACTGTATATATTGATATGATCATGTGATTTTTTGCTGTTTTAGCCTGTTGATGTGATAGATTAATTTATTTTTGAATGTTAAACCAGCCTGGCATGGCTGGGATTTTATTAGACTTTTAGAACCTAAACTAGATGCAATTAAGCTTGAAGAAATGACAGGATCTAGATTTCTCCATTGCCTGAATTAGTCTTCTCATCTTCATTTGCAATTTGACAGAAAAAGGAAAAATTGGTAGTCATTATTTTTCCATCCATCCGTGCATATTACAACATGAAGGATAGTTTAAAAAGTGAATTTGAAATGTTACAAGATGAAATTTAATAGTTTTTAAGCATGTGGAAATTTCTATTAAAGGGAAAGAAATAAACATCAATAAGAGGAGGAAATGGGCTCATTATGTTTTGTAAGGGAGTATACGGGAGTTAGTGCTACCATCAAGCTGAGTAACAGCCTTCTCTTGTTAAAATTGGTAACTTGACCCCCAGGTATTTAACAGAATTGTGAGGTCAGATGCACTAATGGCTGGCAGAAAGATCATGAGCTTTTCCAACTTACATTAACCTTGGTGGAACTTTTTTAAGACATTTATCTTTGAGATACTGGCACTTTGAGCCTGCAGGTTTTTCATCTGTATTAAGGGGAAACTAGCTACCTTATAGTGGTATTTTGCAGTTTAAATAGGATAGTAGAGTAAGTAAAGCACATTATTTCATGCCATGCCCAGCATATACTAGGCATGCAATAATCAATAGCAATTAGCTTAAAGCAAGAAAAACATACTGTTATAATATTTTAGTTCAAATTTTATTGATGTATACTTTTCAATATGAGATTCTTTAGCTAAACCTGTTCTTTTTACCAACTTATTGGGCTATGAATATTTTGCTTCCTGAATTCACTTCTCCATTTTCACTTGAATGAGCAGCTGTAATGACTCACCCAGTATGGACAGCTGAATAAACTAGCACTCAGCAATTCAGTAAATAAAACATCATTTTATTTCTTTTTTCTCTCTCATCTGCTTTAGTTTGTAAGCAACAGGATTTAAGTTTGCTGTTTGACTTTCTGTTGGTATAAGAGAAAAATGTATTTATTTTTAAAAAAATATGTTGTTTTAAAGTCCCGTAAAAAGATAACTTATAGAAAAATTAATAGGGTGGAATTGTATAAAGACACTATTTTCCTCTTGCATTTAGAGAAATTCCTTTTCTTTAAAATTTTTTTTTTAAGTTTATTTATTTTTGGCTGCATTGGGTTGTTGTTGCGCGCGGGCTTTCTCTAGTTGCGGCGAGCGGGGGCTATTCTTCATTGTGGTGCGTGGGTTTCTCATTGTGGTGGCTTCTCTTGTTGTGGAGCACAGGCTCTAGGCACGTGGGCTTCAGTAGTTGTGGCGCACGGGCTTCAGTAGTTGTGGCACACGGGCTCTAGAGCGCAGGCTCAGTAGTTGTGGTGCATGGGCTTGGTTGCTCCATGGCACGTGGGATCTTCCCGGACCAGGGATCAAACCCGTGTCCCCTGCATTGGCAGGCGGATTCTTAACCACTGCGCCACCAGGGAAGTCCAAGAAATTCTTTTTAATGCAGAATACGGTGTTTTCTTTTGTGTATATTACCGGTGGCCCTCTGAGATAAGATGTGATCTCTGATATGTATCACACTTTAATCAGAACAAAATTAGAAACAGCTGACCCTTTAAAAGATTGTTTTTCACCAAAATGGGAAATCATTTTGGGGGGGTGCCTAAAAGAAAAACAAGCTTGCTTTTTGTTCTTGTTATTTTAATGGTGTTTTAGTTTGTAAAATTGTGGCTTAAGGTCCAAGGTAAAAACTGTGAAATGGCAGGACCCAGTACTTAAGATGCACAGTCACATTCTCTCTGACTTTTTTGTTTAAACATTAAGTTGTAAAACCAATTCTGGATGCAAGATGATGGCAGTGGCATTGAAAGCAGCTTCTAGGCCATTAGGCACTTATGTTCAGAAGGATGGAAAGAAATACTATAACCGTTAAGTTTAAATTTTAATAGTTACACAGTATTGGTGAATGATAAAGCACCTAAGTAAGGTGCATGACACCTAACTACAGTTGAGACAATTAGTTGGGAAAATCCTTGGGGGCAAAAAAAGTCCTGAGCCATAAAATAACATGCAGAAGTAGTTATGTGTTTTGTGGTATTCCATTTGGTACTGATAAAAAGGCCCTTGTGGGGCTTAGAATAAACGTTATCACATATTCCTGAGTGAGGTTAGTATTACTTGACTTTTAAATAGCTTCTTCCTGCCATTATTGTAGAGTGAGGTACTATTTCACAGATAAATCATTCAAATTTATTTCCTTCTGATAGTGCTGAGCTCGGTATTTGGCATATACACAGTAGGTCCTCAGTGGATCTCTGTTGGATGCATGAACGCACTTGTAACTTTTATGTTAGTTGCTTAGATGGAAACAAAGACTTTAAGTATAGTACCTACGGAGTTATAGAAAGGGAATCACTTTGGCTAACTTAGGCATTCTTTTCTTTATGTTTCTTTTTTTTGTTTGGTTTTCAACCAGATGTTGTATTAGAAATATACACCAAACTCTAAATCTTGCACAATAGCCAACCAACCACATGCATTCCTTTTTAATATTCTATTGAAAGCTCTTGAAAGCCATGACACATCAAAAATGAAATAACGTATTTCTTAAACTACTTCAATGCATCTTTCTTTCTGGTTTCAGCAAATACTGGTGGTTCTTCCTTGGATATGTTTTCTGTCCCTTTCTGTTCCATTTTATTTTTCCGTTCCCATTTTCTGCAAGTTGTAATGACCTCATGTGTGACAATTACAAAGGCTGCTCACCTTTTTCCCAGACTTCACCCTTCAGTCACAGTGTCCTTCTTCCCTGAACCTAATCTGCCCTAAAAACAATGACTAATTAATCTTCAAACAGTACAGCACTGGTATTTCTCTCTTGATAAATTCTGTGTGGTTCCCATACATAAATGATTAAGTTCAAAAACCTGATACTTGCAGTCAGGACTACCTGCTTACCTTTCTAATTTTGTTTCTCACAATTCACTCACAACTGATCTGGTCCCCATTTTTAACATCACTTCGCTTGAAAGACTTCCTGAACCCTTAGATACTTTTATCAGAGTTCCATAGTCTGTGTTAGCACATCATATTGAATTGCAAGGATTTATTTACTCATCTTTCCCTCACTGGGCTACGAGCGTCCTGAGGTAGGCATCTTGTTTCATCATTTTGGTGTCCTTGGAGTTGGAATATTATAGGCCTTTCATAAATATGCACCAAAAGAACGAGTTAATGCAACTTATAATTTGTGGTCTGTGCATTTTTAAACCTTTCCCTGCCTAAGATGTCCTATCCTTGCTTTATGCCTATTAAAATCCCATATCTCCTGCTTTTCCTTTGATCAGTTAAAGCTTACTGAGTGTTAAGTATCTGCAAGATACTCTACTGGGTACTGAGTATGCAGTGGTGAACATGCTTCTCTGCCTGGTCCCTCTATAGCTGAAAGCAGCGTGCTTGCCTCTTCCATTAACAATTTGATGTGCCCCTTTACTGGGGCTCATCACATCGCTAGTTATTTATTTGGGTCTTTACATATTAATATTGCTAATGTGCTCTTAGCTCATTAAAGTCACGTCAGCTTCTACTATAATTAAATATTCATAAAACACCTACTACATACAAGGCTCAGAGATACAGACTTCCTAACCATAGTCAAGAACTGAAAGTAAATAAGGATGCTTTGTGGAAGGAATTCAGACTGTATTTATAGAAGAAAAAATTTAATGAGCAATTAAATTAACAAGTCTAAGAATTGGTCAGAATTGTTAGGAAAGCCATTGTAGAATTCCTTGAATGGGAATAAGCATCAAGAATTTCACTACCAAGGGTCCTTGAAAATAATACTGGTGGATGTCCTTTGGTGTGGGCTTACCATGAAGAGGCATGGCATTGAGTGATTTACAGGCACCATTTCATCTCATCCTCATGCTTATTACAGGACAAAACTGTGGAAGACCTGTAAACACAAGCAGATATCCCAGCTCATGTATAGCATAGTATTCTTGCTTATTATTATAGTTATGTTATGTCAATTCAGTGTCATTTGTTTGCCAACTAGGGAAGTTTTCTACCATGAAGAATCTAAAGTGTAATGAATTTAGCTTTTCTTCCAAAGTCCTTTGCCTATTCAGTACCTGGGCATATAGAACAGAACATTTCTTGGTTTGATTCCCTTTATTTAACCTCATTAGGTAAGATGGAATGTCATTCCAGCATACTGAGCTCACTCCCAGCAGATCAGTGTGTGGTGACGTTTATGTGCTTTACGAACATTCAGAAGCATATGAAGAGTATGCACTTCTTACCTGTGGTGAGGAAGGAGGACTGTGTCATGAACACGTATGCTCAGTAACGTCACTTACATGTGTCTTCAGACACACAGATAACCTATTTTGTATTCTTTATATTTTTTCAGTCAAATCAAATCCAGGGTACTATTTAGGCTGTATGTAACGGTTTTGGAGAAAGGCCTTTTTAAAAAAATCTTTCCATTATGACACAAGAATGAGATTTGACATAGGTGTACTTTTAGTCCAATTTTGTCATGTATCATAATTAAATAAAAATACATTTATGAAGAAGAAGCAGTTGGCACATTTTTAAAAACTCCATTGGCTGTGCTTCAGGTGGATTAATACATATGCACTAAAGCAAAAAAAAAAAAAACTAAAGGAAAGAAAATAAAAGAGAAAATAAGACACACAGTGTTTACCAGTAGCAAAATTAGTTAAGTTTGTTTTTCATGAATATCACTGTTTTTCACGACCTTCCAGTGCACTGCAAAGGGGAAGGTAAAATGTAGTCTTGGAGGATATAATGCAACATAGTATCTTTTCATTGATCAAGTAGAAAAAATTCTTTGTGTATTACTTGGATTAATATCTTCAATTTACATAACATTATTCTTCTGAGGAATTTAAAATAGTCTGAATTTTCTCGTAGACTATATGGCCGTCCCACCATTTTATAATAGAGGGCACTAGAACTTAGGACTGGAACTCAGTTCTAGCTCCACTTCTGATTTCCTGGTTTCAGTTTATGTCTTTCTTCAGTTTCTTCAATTGTAAAATAAATTAGTAGGACTATCATGAGTTTTAGCTCTTCAGACTTTGTGATGCTGGCATGAGGTTGGATTTTCAGGTGCAACTCCTAGTCACCAGGGTACTAGAGATTGATGATATAGTATGGGTAGAGTATTCTAGCTTTAAAGCAACCCAAATGATCCAGAAATTAGCATTCTTATTAATAATTTGCAATGCAGTACTTCTTAAACCTACACCACAGAGTAATGAATTTGTTCACCTGGGTGATACCGGGAAAACCGTATGCAGTCAGCCATAAACATGGACATTTATTTGAAGTCTCCTATTTTGCATTCTTCTTCATAATTGCATTACTTAGGAATTATGTTTTAACACAAAAAACAGAAAACAAATAAATAGTCGTGCACAATGGAAGTGTATTTTTGTGTCACAGAAAGGAATTTCTAAGGTGGCAGTCCAGGGTGGTATGGCAACTTTGAGACGTCAACAGGGATCCAGCTCTCTGTTCTGCCATCCTGGAGTGCAGCTCTGGTCCTCATAGCCAAGATGGCTGCTGTGTTCCAGCCATTGCTAGGCCCAGTTACTTCCTCTTACATCTCATTGTCCAGAACATTGGCTGCTCACCCTTTCATGCTCAGCTTCAGCTAAGGCTGGAAAATGTCCTCTTTACTTGGGCTGCAATATGCCTAGCTAAAAGCTGGGAATTGTTACTAAGGAAGTAGAGAAAATAGATATTGCTAGGCAACTAGCACTCTCTCCTACAATCTTATACCTTCATTTGTTTTATTATTTAAAAAAAAAGGACGTTAACATTATTTGTAGATTAAAATTAACATTCCAGGATGTTGTATTTATTTTATGGCTTTGTGGTGTGTGCATTCCCTCCTACACCTGGGTGTTTCCTCACTTTGAGAAGTACAGATTTATGTGTGATTGTTTAAATTCAGTAAACACTGACTTAAAATGGTATATGAACTGTTAATTAAAAGCAGCAGTGTTTTGGACCAGTGGGTTTTGAGTTTTGGGTTTTTTTTTTTTTTTTACCACACTGGATTGGTATGCAGAGATTTTTCCCAAGCTGAGCTGGAGATTCTGCATTTGCCCTGAGGACCTGTTGTGTGTAGGGATCACTGGTTCCTCTTTTCCCAGGTGCTAAATTCTTTACTGTGATTCCAGCTGTGTGGTCACATTCGTTGCCTTATGAGTTGCATTATTTCAAAATGACTGGCAATTGACCAGCCTTGGAATACTTTTTCTTATCACTTTATCTGCATGTTCTCCTCCTGGAGCAGATTACAGTATTACAAATAGCACTTGTGGGGTAATTTTCCCACATTCACATTTCTCTTATGTATGAGCTATTTTTTTAAGGATTGTATGCTTAGAAGCCATCTGTGTACAGCTACTACTTACAAATATATGAAAGCTAATTTGTCCATTTTTACTTTAAATTAATATATGTACATTCTTACATTTTTTTGCAATACTTAGTCTAATATTGTGACTATGATTTCTAATTCCATGAAAATAATTTCTTTCTTGGTGTTGTTTTTGACTTTTGGTTGTTGGTTTTTCATCTATTTTGAGGATTATTCAGTTTGTCAGAATCAACTGTCAGGTAACAGGAATCCAAGATGAACTCACAAAATTGGGGTAGGGGGGTGGTTTGTTTGTTTTTTTAACCTTTGAGCCCTCTGGCACCGTGCTGTTTAACTGACCATGTTCATTTCTTGCTTTTCCATAGAAAGGCTTTTTCTCCTGTAGATGTGCAAACTCACCTCTCGTCAAAAACTCTTTACTTGATCGATCCTTGAAACATCTGATCTCTGTTCTTCGCAGTATTTCTTCTGTACTTTTGTTCTCAGTTTGCCTAGTCTCAGACATATTTTCAGAACTAGGTGAGATAGTTGAGATTTTTGCCAGCAAACTTCCTTGTAGCTGTTAATTTAGAGGGAAAATTGGTTTACCCATTTTTCCAATTTTCATTCTAGTGGATGATCATCATTCAGATTTTCCTTTGGAGCCACATAGTGAAATAAATCACGTATATCAGGAAAATATGTGAACAATTTGACTTTAAAAGATTTGGCAAGTCTTTATTCTTTCCATTTTTCCTCAATTGAGAGTACTTGAAGACTCCTCTTCTAAGAGAAGTATTACTTAAGCCCTTTTCTTTAGCCATGTTTCTCTTTTGTAAGATAAAAGTCTCACATCTTTTAATTTTATGTGAAATTTAAGACAATTTCAAGATTGAAAACAAATACTGGCTGGTTTTCCATTTATACATCACTTCTGCTCTCTTGCTGTAATGCTCTGTTACGGGTTTCCTTCATGTCTCCTCTTTTACAAACATATTTCAGATTCATAAACTCTTTAAGTTGCTTACATTTAAAGATATGCAGAGAGATGATTTTTTTTTAACAGATGCAGCAAGTCCATCAGTCACTGATGCCCAGGAATAGGAGTAGAGAAGGTGAATTTGTTGTCCCAAAGGTCCCACTGGAACAATGTTATCCATCACAGCTAGGTTCTTACGGCATCTCCCACATGACCTTTAAGTTAATTATTTATCCATAATATCTTTGAAGTACTGAAGTCAACTTCAATTATCCTAAATTACCACGTATAACAATAACATTTTGTGAAAAGGCACATAGATTTCAGAAAAAGCTTTACAAATGAACCTTAAAAATAAACCCGTTTATAAGTTGATGGTTGTTTGCATGGGTTTGGTTTAGCAAAACAATAATGAAAACTTAATGTAACCCATCGGATAGATATATATCCAATGAATATTTATTGAGTGTAGATGAGTCATGGGCCATACACTACTTTGGGTGCTTTGGTATTCAAGGAATTTATAGTCTGCTAAAGGAGATGATATATGTATGCAAATAATTTTATAACAAATTCAAATGTGGACAATACCATAATGGAGATGTAAAGTACTATCAAGAGAAATAAAGAATAAATTCTTAAACTTGGCAAGAGCAAAGATTGATGTAGAAGGTGGTGTTTGTTCTGACCTTGAAGGGCCTGTTGAATTTGGATAGCTAGGAGTACCATGATGCAGGGGAAACAGAGAACCCAGTTACCAGTGAGGGCAGGATGGGATAGGCTAAGAGAATGTGGAATGATCTGGTGTGGTTCAGGGTCAGAAGTGAGAAACAGACTGACCTTGCATTGTCAATGACAATTTTAAGATTTTTCTCATGGATAAAGTTAAGAGAAATTGAGTACTCAAGCACCGAGTGGAGAGTACTTGAATGAGACTTTTAAAATACACTGGTTCAGGTTGGGCAGTAAACTTTTGAGAGGGCCCAGGCATTAGGACAAAAAGCAGATCAGTGAAAAAGGAAATTTGGGGTTTCTTGTTCAAAGATAGACTTCTACTGCAAGCTTCTCTAGGAGCACAGTGGTTAATTGTGTTGATGGAAGGAAGTCATGATAATGGTGAAATAGAAGAACAGATCAATCCAAGTTGTAGTTCCACAGAATTGACTTGAGAGTATGAAGATGCTGAGGGAGTGCTCCTGGAGAGAGCATGCCTCCCTCATGCCCGCAGGGAGACCGGGAGGCATAACAACCCACACAGCCTTCTGATGATTTTCCTCCATTGGTATAGCCTTTGCTGGGCCCAGCTAGGATTTTCATCTTATTCTGAGCTTCCCTTTCTCTATCCAAGCAGAGAGTGAGATTTGTTTCATAAATTGTCTTTACGTAGGGCAGTGCATGGAAGGTTACACAGTCTAGCTGGCACTGTTACCGTGGCTCTGCGTGTTTCTGCCCCAGGGGAGAAATGCTTTCCCTGAGATGACTCACCTACTCATCCCAGGATCAATGCGCCATTGCCCAGACCCTTCTGGGTCATTGGCTTTGTTGCATAGGGGGAGTCGTACTTCCTGAAGAGTTGTAAAAGTAGATTATCTAAAGGGGGAGTGAGATGGAGGGGAAGAGGTGGGTCAGTTCCTAGTTTTCTAGTCTGTATAGCCTCTTACCCTAAGCTGACAGCCAAAGGAAACCAAAGACTTCTCCTGCCTTCTTCACAGCCATGTGCACCACTCATGTTCAACATGGAAAGACACAAGACTTAATGGAAATATCCATTAGGTCCTAGGATTCAGTCTTATTGCATATTTTGGTATTTGTTTAGCTTCTTATGTATTTCTTTAGGCATTTGGGAGAAGCTGACTCAGGTGCACTCTGATGCTGTCATTGACCTGCAAGGACCTAATTGAATGATTTACCCCGGAAGTGATATGAACTAGACTAGTTTTAGCCAGTTTCTGCATTTACTATTCTTCTCTTATAGGTTTAGAATCTAGAAACACCAGTATCAGTATTATAATATCAGAAAAAGGGAGATTTTCTTTGATTTATGAAGGGATTCTTTAGTTGCCAAGGAAATTTTTTTTGCCATTTTATTTAATTGAACTATCAATGTGTTTCCAGTTGGTTTTGGAACTGTTAGCATACAAGTGTTCATTGCTTGTTGCCACACTCTTCCATTGGAAATTCAACTCTGAAATCAAGAATGAATTTACAGAAATTTAATGTAAATGCATATTCTGAAATTATTTATTCCTAGAGTCTCCGTTTCCCCAGCATGGAGGGAAGAAATGGGGCAAAGGCAGTGTTCATGCGATGCTGATAGTGAAGCTTGTGCGTCTGACCTGGACAGTGACATTCTGGGCGGGGAACCATGTCTTGCTCTTTTGTATTCCTGGCCCCTGTTACCTGGAGCAAAGAAGTGACCAGCAACAGTTGAACTGTGGCTGAATTATTGATGACATGCATATGACTGCAGATTGATTCAGGGCACTGTACTCAGTCCCTGTTGCTAATATCAGTGCACATCAAAAGGGAATGTGGCTATAAGAATTATTTTGGAAAAATACCAGGTAAATATTACATTTTTCTCTATTGAAGTATTGATGAGGACCACAGGTCCATGGCTCAGAATTAGGTTCTTTTGTATTATTGGGCCTCACCTTTATTCATTATCTTATTTTCTTAGAAGAAGTAATTAGATGGGTTGAAAGTCACAGAATAGGTATTCAGTGACTGTCGGTTACTTCCTCTTCTCCCAGTCTTTTCTGAGAACAAAATGCTCTGCTAGGGACTTCATGTGGATCTCTTAGCCCTGTTTTTAGAGTCCATCTGTGACTCTTGAGAAACTAACCAAATGCAGATGTATTGAGATATCCCAGTTACTAGAGCTGTAAGGAGAACTTTAGTGACATTTAAACAACCATTTATTTGGCCCACAGAATCTGTAGATGAGGAATTCAGGCAGGACTCAGTGGGAAGGGCTTTCTAGTGTTTCCCATTGTCTGCAGCCTTAGCTGGACAACTTGAGAACTAGAAGCTGGAATCATCTGTAGGTTCATTCAGTCACATGTTTGGCTGTTGATATTGGCTGGTGGCTGAGGCTTTGGTTTTGGCTGTTAGTTAGAACACCTATTTGTGGCCTCTCCATGTGGTTTGGATTTGCTCATAGTATGGTGATTGGGCATCAACGGTGCATGTTCCAAGAGAGAGAAGCAGTTGGCATCTGTAGCTTTTTTTATGACCTAGCCTTGAATGTCACATAACATTACTTCTACTATATCAATTGATCAGGAAAGTCACAAGCCTTCCCAGGTTCAAGGGGTGTGGACACAGCCCCATCGTGAGAGAGGGAGCAGCAAGGTTCTGAAAGCACGTGCAAGACTGGAACTAGTGCTTGAATTATTACTGGGAAAATACAGTCTGCCACACCATATACTTCCCATGTCTTTTGCTGTAATTTTCACATATGATTAATAATTTGTATCTCTCTAGGTTGTTTTTACCAAATAGCCTACTTACCGATTCCCTGGATCTAGTTGTTTGTTTGTTTGTTTAATAACTTGCTGTTAAATGTGTTGATCACATGCTGAAATTGATGGAGGGAAGTTTAAATTAAAAAATAAAAATTAATAGATTATCTAGAACTTTTGATTTGTATTTCCCAGTGAGGCAGTTATAGGTTTGTTAATACTTTGGAGAGCAAATAGTTAGGATTTATAATCAAATTCGATTGTAAAAGGAATAAAATGATTTCATCCTTCTCTTGCACAATAATGAATACTCACCTTCTAGGTAATTTTTTCCAGTTTCTTTTTGCTATATGCTATCTCACTCTTCTCTTGCCTTTAATTTTAATCAAAGGCATCTTAATTCAGACATATAGCAAAGACGTACTTGTCAGTGAACTACCATGTCCATTTCTTTATGTTACTAAGCTATATTTTGTGATAGGACAGGGAGTTATACAGATATCTTATACAGGAATTTCTCAATGGAAAATAGTTCTAAGAAAAATAAAAACTGGTATGGACTCCCTTTCTCAAACTTGCTTCTTGTGTTTTATATCACCTTCTTTTAGGCCAGGTGCTAGCTTTGCTAGTCAGGAAGTCATTGTCTTTTCTGCCTGAATAGCACTGAATTCAGTGAGTGAGACTCCAGAGAAAAGCTCAGCTTCTCTCAGCCTGAAGGGCGTCTGGAGAGCCCAGCAGGGGACTCCACGGAATTAAAGCCATCAGATTAAGTAGGACTCTTTGTGGAATCAGAGTAACTGATGGTCATTTCGTGGTTTTGATTTGCTTTGGGATCCTCCCTGAAGGAACTGGATTGAGTATAGGGCCCACTCGACCCTTTGCGGGGTTCCCTGGGCTAGAACTGCAGGCGGGTGCCATAGGTCCTCTGCACGCCTACTTACTGAACTAGGGGACCACGTTCTAGCTAGCGCTCTGAGCAGAAATGTAACTGATTTATTCTGTTAGGTATTCTAGACCCAGAATCTCTTTTTCTCGCTTCTCCTAAAAGAGGCCACTGTGTCGCCGCCGGTTGTCCATAACACTCATGTGTTTCCTCTTGATGTATTTGAGAGCTCTAAAAAACTGTATCTGCAGCCCAATTTTCCCTCCCAAGTTTTCTGTTTCCCACTGCTTTCTAAGTAGTTCCACTTGGATATTACACAGAAATCTCAATTCATTACGTTCAAATATAAACTCTTCTTCTTCTTCCCCCCTTCAGACCTGCTTCTCCTTATAAGGTTCTTCTCTTGGTTAATTACAGAATTATTCCAAGCCAGAAACCTGAAAATCATGCTAACCCCATCCTCTCCCAACCCCTCACTGTCTTTGGTTCTAACAAACACGCACCTGCACCCACTGCTTCCTCTTCTCAGCCTTAGAGCCTCACCTTATCTCCCCCGGTCTCCTCATCTTGTCCTGTGACGGTCTCCTCCTGCACCCATCTCACTCTGCTACAGCCATTTGCCTTGTCCGCCTTCACACTAGACATGAATTTTGCCTCCCTCATCGTGTCTTTCTGGCATAATATTGTGATTATCACAAAGAAGCTTTCACTTTGCCTTTCCTGGAAGGAAAGAGGGCAGACAGGTGGACCGGCTGACGAACCTACCTTTATTTTCTCCAGGCAGGCCATGTAGTTAAACTCGAATTTTAAAATGCCCAACATTCTCTTCGTTAGCTCAAATTCTAGGGAAGAGATGGTGTCACTTATCTAAGGAACTGAATGAAAAAATAAAGCAATGCATTTATTGTTTATCTTTTAAGGATGTAGATTACTACTGCCTTTCTTGATTTATGAAAAGAAATAAGTAGTGAGCACCTACGATGTCTCACAACCCAGGAAGAGAGAAAATCTTGTGCCTAAACTCACACACTACAAGGTATGTGATGTGTGTCCTCTGAGAGAGCACATCTCACAGAGAGTTAGTATCCTTTGTGAGAACTTTGATAAATAACTACGAGGTGAGGAGGATATGCCAGGCACCGAGGGGCAGGCTATGTTTGAAGAAGAAAGAGTAGATGAGGGGTGGAAACCTGATGGGAGGTGAGGGTAGAAAGTTAGGTTGTGGCCATGTTATTGAGAATGTAAACTTTCCGGGGACAGGAATTTTTGGTGATAAATGTATTCTTTGGTGTATCAAGTGCCTAGAAGAATGCCAGGTATGGTACACAGCACGTAGTCAGTAGTATTTGCTGAATTAATGAATGGACTCCTCACTTGCCGAGACACTATTTGATAAACAAGTATTTGTTAGCCATGGTCCTTTTTTTTCCCTGCAGGAATGTGAATGTTTAGAGTTGACAGCAGATTGTTTTGGAATGTTCCAGGATCACAGGTCTGTACACTACACTCACATGTGCAAAGACAACATACGCCTACTCTTTCTGCATCTTTATCCCTCCCTTTCATACCCCCGTCCTCCTCGTCTGTTACAAACCATCATGCTCAAATCTCTCTCATCCTCCCCAAACCTCTGGATTCTTCATTTCCTTTTGTAACATAAAGATTTAGCTGTCATTTTTTGCATTGATTTTTTTTTTTTTCTCCTGGTGAGATTTTCATCTTTTTACACCCAGTGGTTACTTTCCATAGTGCCTGGGTACCTTGCCATGATCATATCCTTGGGACATCCTGACTGTGTGCAGTTTCTTGAAGGTCTTAAGAACCTTGAAAATTTAACTGTCTTCAAAGTCAAATCAGGGTTTCAAATTTTGCTTACTTCTTTTAATTGTAACTGTATTGGCAACAATTAAAAGCCTTATGAGAAAGAAAAAAGATACTGCAGAATCTCAGTGGAAATGAATACACCCTTCTAGGTACTTATTACATCCTCCTGAAAATGTTCACTGTGTTAATGAAGGCATCTTCTGAGATTTTTTTTTTTTTTTAATAGAACCATCTCCTTGACATTGGTCACTGTATTGCTTCTTCAGGTTAGTTGTGGCTTAACCCCTTTGGATAATCTTAGAAATTACTTGATTGTTCTGAAAAACTGACAACTAGGTTTGATACTGCATATAAAACATTTTTTGTACTTTTTCTCATTTATGTATTTGTTTTAACTGGCTTTATTCTGAAGAATCAAAAACATGGCGAAGAGAGTATGTATAATTCAGAGAAAATGTCTTGGTGCAAAATAACTTTATTTTTTTCCTTTTCTCAATGTGGCTATCATTTCAGTCCATCATCTGTTTGTTGCTTCTCAGACTTCCTGCCCTGGGAAAATAACACCATAATTTTTATGTTTCAAAGCACTTTTATATATTTGATCCCATTTAATCTTCACAATGTCCCTGTGAAGTATTATCAGCATTTTTTTAAGAAGAGAAAGCTGGGCCTTAGAGAAAATAGGCACTTGATGGAGATTGCACAGCAAACTGTGGAATTGGGGTTTAAACCAAATTCTTTGCCAGTTAACTCAGTAAAAACAATGGTTAGTCCATTTTTGTTTTGAATGGTAACTTTTATAGTTTCAATGGTATTTTTAATTATTGTTTGTTTACTAAGTCTTGGCTAACTATCTTAGCAGTCGTCAAAGATCATGTTTGATGTCCCACGGTGTTTTTAAAACATTTTATATCAAAAATGTTCATTATTCTCTTATCTACTAGATTTTGCAGAATGAATATTTCAGTTCTGTGCAGCCCACCTGACCAAATTGGAGCATTCTTTGTATCAGGCCCTTTAAAATGGGAAAAGAGGCCCATTGATATTGGTGTTGGGAACAAGAACAGAGGTCCCAGCACCCACCCCCCTTCTCCCGTCACCATCTCTGTGTAGGATTCTCTCACAGTCCAGGCATTCTTTGCCTCAGAGTGGATGGGGCTGACAAAGGATGCAGTGTTATTGGTGTCTCCACTGCACTGGCCCCCTCTCAAGGCTCTATTTTGTGGGGAGAAAGGAGTAAGTTTGGGTCATAGGCTGCCGTCAGGACAGATCTGGTGCTAACCTCCGCAGCCCAGTCTGTCCCCAGGCTCGGAGCTGTTAAAGATTTCCTTAGGGGTCTATCCAGATGCTGATGTCCTCAAAATTAAGCCTAGACAGGATAGAGGTGGGCCTGTACCATCCACCTTTTCATTAGATATTCTTTCATTGATTCTGAAGTGATGATCTTTTAAAAGTCTACTTTTACATTTCTGGAATTGGGATGTGTTTTACATTTGTACAATTCAGAGGAAGTTTTGTTTTTGGATAGGAGGCTAAGTGTATAACAAAGGAGAAAGGAGTCACCCAATGACTGTCTTCTCTAAAAGTCTCAGAATCTGCTCTCTACTCCTTCTTAGAATATTTTTTCACTATCCTCCATTTCTCGACATTGACCATGTCAAAATATTACCTGAAGTTATTGGAAGTTTTAAACTTTGGGGGCGTTTGCTGCCCCAGTCTAACTCTGGTACATCTCTTGGCTCCTGTTCCACCCCCATCTGCTGTCTCACAGGGCCAGGTTACGTTACCCACTCATCCTGAACGGCGCTCCAGGGAGGGAAGTGGGGAGGGGGAAGATGATATACTTTTCATTGCCTTATTCTTCCAACAACCAAGTCAAGGCATTTGGTGTATAATTACTCTAGGGAAAGGAATCTGGCCATACCAGGAAACACATCATGTGGACCAGGTCACAATTGTTAAAAAAAAAAAAAAAAAAAGCAAACATGTTAGTATATAGCATTTGATTATGATAAATGTTAGCCATATTTCCTTATTATGCTACTTTTTTCCACAAAGGGCATAAGACGCCTTCCCTATTTAACTCTACAAGAAGATAAAATGATTATTCTTCTTGTAAGGTCTTTTCAAAAGCTATGTATATAAAATTATAGCAAAGTATAGGTAAGTATCTAAATTGGTTACTTTAATTGCATAGAAATGGAAGTATTCATGGTCATAAAGTGAGAGAGGCACCTATGACCATTGCTGCTTTCCTGCTCAGTATTTGTTCTATTCCTGTGACAATTTTGCTTTTACTGACATTGTGGAAATGGCAAGAGTTTTTCCCCTGGACAATAAGCAGGAAAAACCGTAGAGACAGGCTCTGGGTTTGGGCCTGTGATGATGGCTGAGAGCCTGGGAAAGTCAGCAGAGCCCGGACATCCATGCTCTGTTCCTGCCCTGCCATCTAGTGGACCAGCGAGCATGCAGTGCTGGCCAATTAAGTATAAAGGACTGAATGCAATTACTAAACTCCTATGGTACATGATGTGAGGTGTGTATTCTGTACATAATATGCACAAATATCCATAACATACATAAGAAAAAGTGGTACTGCTAACACGTGGCAGTTGATGTGTTTAAAAAACAAAGTCCTTAAATGGAAAGTATTGAGAAATCTATCCCTGCAAATATTAAAATGTATTATAAAATAGCAGTAAGTAAAACCCTTTGACAGGACACAGGAATGGATGGATAGATCAGTGGAAAAGAATAGAATTTAGAAATTGACTGAGAGGGTGGCATTTCAAATAAATGAGGACAAGATGAAACACTCTGTAGTGTTGAGAAGGCGGGCTGTTTGCTTAAAAATAAAGATGTATCGCAGTCTCATTCATTCCTCCAAAAAGAGTCTGGTGAGGAAAGGTTAAAAATTAAAGACATGAAGCTATGTAAAATTACTTAAAAAAAAGGTAGAGCTATTTAAAAGATAATCTTAAAGTGGGAAAAGTTTGCTAAATAATTGGAAAATAAACCCAGAGTCCACTTAGGAAAAGGCATTTTATCCTTCTAGCAAAACAAAACAGTTGACAGAAAATTATAAAGCAATAATACTTACAGGGAAATATTACAGTCAATTCTTAAGTTAAAATCAATTAAGTAATAGTATATTGACAGCATCTAATAGAGTACTATACAGACTACCGAGAGAACAAGAGATGAAAACAATTTGAATTTACGTTTCTCTGATTATCCATCTGAGGCTAAGCATCTTTCCATGTTTTATGCCATTTGCTCTCCTTCTGTGAAAGAGGTGTTTTCTCGTGTTGTTTGCGGGGTTTTTTTCCCTCATTATTTTGTTTTAGGTATTAATTCTTTGTTTTGTGTGTTACAGATACTTCTGCATCTATTTATTATTCTTTTGCTTTTTAAAATGTCTTTCATACTCTAGAAGATTTTTGTTGTTCTACAGTCAGATCTGTCAGTCTTTTCTTTATGACTTCTGGAGTCTGTGACTGGCTCAGGAAGGCCTTCCCCACCCCAATATACTAAAATTATCTTTGGGGGTTTTCTTCAAGTACTTCATATATTTTAATTCAATTTAACTTTTTAATCCTTCTGTAATTTGTGTTAGTGGAGGGATCTAACTCACTATGTTTTCTGAATCAGTAGCTGGAGGCCTCCTTTCTCCGCTGATGAAAACGCTGACTTCCTATCTTCCTTCTCCTAATAATGAAGACATGCATTGTGATGGTTCTAGATTCTAGAGTACATTTTAATATCTTGAAGGGTAAACTCTCTCTGTTCTTTTTCAAAAATTTCTTGGCCTCTCTTGTACATTTTAGGCTCAGCTTTTCAGGTTCCATAACAATCCTTTCAGAATATAGGCTGAGGATGCATTGAACTTAATTTTATAAAAAATCAGCATCTTCATAACTTTGATGTTTCCTTCCCAGCCCATGTTACATCTCTCCATTTGAACAGATTTTCTTTTTTGTCCTTTGGTAAAATTTTCTTGTTTTCTTTATGTGCATCCTTAGGTTTACTCTAGTCTTAAATATGTATTATTTTTGTTGATATTGTGAGGGGTTTTTTTTCAGTCCAATTTTTTAAGTTGGTATTTGCCCCAGGACAGGGGGTTTCTAAAGTTACCTATATTTTTAACAGTGGTAAGTTTCTAGAATTGGGATTTTTTTTTTAACATTAATTACATGTATTATGAAGGGGGGGGTGTTAGTGAAGAGTTGTTATTAAATCAGTTTATATTTTATAACTGATGGGGTCTTAAATTCCAGAAAATACGGTATGTATATATAGAGTTGAGATGCCGCCTGGCCTTCCAGCCCTTTGGAGACCTAAGCACACTTTTTGTGAAGTTCTGGTTCCAAAGTCTTCACCACAAGTTGAGCAAATTCTAGATCCCTTCGGCCTCTGGCTCGTGCATCTAGTCATGCTACCAGAAGGTCACCGTATCAGCCAAACCCCAAACCCAGCCCCTTCTATGTTCCCATAAAACATCAGTCCCCCCAGACATTTTCTGAATTGAGGCTGCAGATTGGAGATCACAGATCACGGGGAGGGGTTACATCCCCAAGCGGCCCAGTGGCCCCTGCCCCTCACTCTCTCTACTCTCACCTCTCACTCCCCTGTTCCGTCTCCAGCTCAGGACCTAGCAGTTGGGATATCACCTCGGGGCCTCACTCTCCCCTCTAAGCCAAGTGCAGTATTATCTTCTAAAAATGCTGAGTACTTTCCCTGGAGGGAACCATAATGAATAAAATTTTCTCTATTCCCTTCCATACAAACAAAGATTATATACTTGAATATATTCTTGTTACGGCTAATGACTATGGTAGGAAAAAAGCTGGAAAAATAGGTTTATGGATTTCATTTTATATCATGCAAGACAAAGAACAAACACGTGTACAAAGAGTCAACTGAAACTCAAAGACCTTTTAAGTCCTCGGGAAACGAAATTTAAATAATGTTATTCCCATAACGCTTAGTATTTCTGAATGTAAACATTTTGTAAATGGCATTGACCCTGAAATTTTTGTCTTTAGAGAATTGGATAGTAGGTGATAAATTATTTGAAGACAAACCATAGGCAGAAAACACCATATGAATTCAGATTATTCTACTGTGCAGATTATTCTGTTGTTCTAAGTATATCTGGCTTAAGACTATATATAAATCGAAAATTCTAAATCGGTTTGTTTTGTTTCCTACTTTGAATCTACAAGTTACGCTGTTAAATTTTCAGCACGTGATAGTCTTGGTAAATGTGGTAGAATATAAGTTAAAAGCTTTAATCCACAGTTGATATATTCTCGATTTCTTTTATATGTTCATAAACAAATAGAGTTTCCTAGAAAATGAGGTGTTTTGATAAGGTTTTCTTCCCTCCCGAATAATTACAGCCTATTTTACTCACTCAGTAGCTGGAAGGATGTTCCTCCTTTCCATCATCACTCTTGGTCCTATAATGACACTATTCACTAATTGATTTGAGGCATAAAATGTGGTCCTCTCTTCCCTGCTAAGAATATAAGTGGGATAGAGCCAGTTAACACAGATCTCATTAAGTGAGAAAAGGAAAAGAAAAGGGAAAGAAAGCAAAGAAAATAAAGACATAAAGAGGGCTAACATTGCATATAAATACTTAGTATTGAGCTATGTGGTGATGCCATTGCGATGATACTTCTTACTGTACTTCTTACCTCCCAGCTTCAAATCAGGTTATGCCAGACAGTGGTGTGAAATGCAAAGAGCACGGGCGACACAGTCGTCTCGGTAACTTCTTCATCCTGAACGAGAGACCTACCGGGTCTGCGAGATAATAGCAGTGACAGCTTGCTCTGCACATTATGAATACACAGTGGGTTTGTCCCCTGTTTCCATGACTATATTATGGCATAGGTGTTGCCAGTAGACAGCATGTTTGTTTTCCTTACAACGGAATTATGTGTTCTTCAAAGTGCTGTGCCTTTATTCATTTTTATATGGGAAACTGAAGCTCAGTGTCTTTGACAAAGACTTATTCAAAGGGATAACTTACCATAAAAACAAGCTGGTGCCTACAGAATAAAATCAAGCAAGGGTGGCATCCCTTAAAACGAACTTCTTTCATCTTCAGTTAAATCAATAATACTGGTAGAAATGTGTCAATGTGTCTTCCTATGAAATGAGTATTCCTGAAATTTGACAGTTGTCCCTATTGAACATCAGACATGCCATGGCCCCTTATCTATTAGCTGTAGATGCACATGTTTGAGAACTTAGCATTTTCCCACACAATGAGAGAAAGCTTCTGCTCAGAGATTTCCAGAACCCCTGGATGCCTCACTATACAGTATGCATGATTTCTATTCTGTGTGAGTTGAAGAAATAATTAGAGAAATAGTAAAACTTGTTAGGCCTATGAATGTTTGGAACTATTAGCTACTTCCTTCTCTTTCTCAGTCATTTATACAGTATGCTCTTCAGAAATGAAAATTATCAAACTTAGACCAAGATAAAGTCAGCCCACTCCTAAAATAAAAGTCTCCCTGGGTGGGTGTGGGGGGGGGTGGTAGTTAATGTCTTTGTCATGTGTCTAATCTTTCACTTATGTCCTCATACAAATTTATCTCTGACCATGTTTTAAACATGAGTTTCAATTTTTTGTTTTTTACTTCTGTCTGAGCTCTTAGGTCATTAATTACTGATTTTTTGTTGTTGTTTATTGATCTTAACCAAATGAACTATCTGCCCTCCTTATTTTAGTTAACATCGTTCAGTGAAATATTTTTTTAAAAAAGCAGTTATCTAAAGGAAGATATTACATTATCTTCACTATTTAATTGTTTAAGAAAATTGTCTGAAGGCTTTTTAAAAACTGGGCTGTGATGACACTGTATTACTCCTTCACAAAATTAACTGCCGCATTTTGATTTGCAGGATCTCCAAAGGTGGGTGAATGGTGCTAATCAACATGGCTTTGTCCTGGTGTCTTTCGGAGCTGGTGTCAAGTATCTGTCAGAAGACATTGCTAACAAACTGGCAGGAGCTCTGGGGAGATTGCCCCAAAAAGTGATTTGGAGGTAAGGTAATAATATAGATTGTTTCTTCACTCTTGATTTTCCATATCCTCTTACTTAGCCCGCAGGTCTGAGTAAGCACAGCCCATTGATTCCCTGGCAATATTACCAGGATGCCTTTGACTTTTCATTTTGTTTCTTAGTGTATCGAAATCTAAGGATTAACTTATATAATACTCTGTGATGGATAAAAAGACATCTAGCCCATAGCATAAAAAGAAAATCTGATGCACAATGATGTATTTTTGTGATGGGTGCATTTTTATGTTACCCTCATTTACCCTTCTATTATTTATTATCACTTAAAAATGTGTAATTGCATGCATTTCTATATACTCCTTCAAGTCAGTGTTGGAATGAGGAAAAAACGATGGATGAATGATTAAATAGGTAAAATATTTCATGGAACCTTTTGGGCTCCCACTTTGTCTATAAATGCTTTCAATTTCCTTTATCCAAGAGACCAGGCCTATAAAAATACAGTAACTTGCCAGTTAATGCTAGTCAAAACAGACCCCACTTCTTTTGGGAGGCATTGCCAACATGTGTCTGTCTCTGGAGTTTCTAACCCAGTGTCTAAACTTGGACCTGAACACTTAGTTAGTGTGTATTTACTTAGTACCTGTCCCCACCATTGGGCTCTAGGGATACAGCAGTGATCAAGGTCGGCCCCAGTGTCAAGCCATTACAAGTAGTCTCTGATTAATAGGGGTTTTTCCTTTGTAACACCTGTGGGAGGATTAGCTCCTACTTCTCCTGGCTAAGCTATGAAATGGATACATATTTTATTGCAATGGTTTAAGATCTCTCCCTTTGGATTCCAGTCCTATTGGATTTCTTCTGTTAGGCTTAACCCAGAAAGTGCCCCTTCTACTTTATTTGGAAGAGTTTGTATCTGCTCATTTCAAACTATTGCCATTCTCTCAGTTGATAAGCAGTTTATGGTTTATCTTTCAAAGATCAAGGCAGGAAACAGCCTAATTATGTCCTTTGCCCCACAGAACTGTCTCTGGGGCCCAGCTAGAGAAGAGTACTTCCTGCTTTCTTCCAATTCTCGAGCCTTCCCTCAGTTTCTGGATGTCCAGATGAGAGCTATTGACTGCCCAGTGGTGGCCCTTGCTGGTCCTTCCTGTTTCACCTTCTAGGTGCTGGTAGAAAATGACTTTCTAGCATAGGGTCATTTGGTTGCTATTTCCCACATCTCTGTGGATAGGTGAGGAGAGCTGAAGGAAAATAGATCTCAGTATAATCAGAGTGTTTCTTATTTATCCCTCACTCAGTGAAAATGTGAAAAAGAAACTGAGATTTTTGTTGTTACTAAAACATGGCTTCCCTCTTAAGAATATCAATGAAAGATCATGTAACATTCATTTTAAATCCAAAAATTTAACCAGAGAGTTCATACCAGGAGTGAAGTGTGATTTTTTGGAAGATTCATAGTCTGGTGTAAATTTCAGGTTTTCTGGAACCAAACCAAAGAATCTGGGAAACAACACCAAGCTCATAGAATGGTTACCACAAAATGACCTGCTTGGTAAGTCACTGACATGTGGGTGCTTACTTGGCTTTTAGATTTTAATTGTGTAAATGTGAGTTTATACAATACATGTATGGTGTATGATAGAATCATTATGTTATCTAGTGCGTTAAGTCCTAGATTTCAGACCAACAAGTCAAACCTTTAGTTATTGGCAAATAATTTTAAAGTATAATCATTTAGGCCTATAAATTAAAATTTTTAGACCAGTCACAAATTTTAGTTTTCTGAAAAATATACTTAATACTATATAAGCTAGTGGTGAGTAAAGTTATACCTAGTTATGCCGATTAGCTAAAAGTAGTAAAATTAAAACAGTGAAAATTTAGATTTATGTCATAGTTTTACTATAGATGTATCCGAGAACCCAGAGAAATTTGAAATTATTCATTTGTTTGAAACCACAGAGAAGCAGGAAGCCGAAAACACAGTCAATTTATTTTAACTTTACTTGGATTATCTGCCTAGATTTTACCCTAAATCACTGGGCACTTTTGAACACTTTATTTCTTTTGATTTATTTATTTCTTGGGGTTCTGATCCTCAACTCAAAATTAAAATACCAATTATATGCATATCTTTTAAGATATCTGAATCTAAATCTAATTCTCTTTGTTAAGCACAGATAGTAAAATGTCAATTGTTTTATTCATTAAATCTCTAGGAAAATATAAGGCCATATTATCCTTTAAGATATTACTTATTAAGGAAATTATAAAAATGTTACTGATTTTGGCAATATCGACCATCATTTGTTCAATAATACTAATCTAACAGATTATGTAAAAGTAGCTTTAAGTTATATTCTTAAAAATAGACTTTTAAAGAATATCGTTTAGAAGCTAAATTGACCCCCTAAAAACCTGCAAATTGAATTTTGTAACTAAAAAACAGTAGGGAAAACAGTAAGTATATATATAAATAATTCCTTTTGTTTCATTTATTATAAATGTTATTCTATAAATGGTAAAACTGAGAAAAAAATAATAAGACAGTTTACCTTTTTTGATGTTTGTATTTTTTTTCTTTTTCTTTGTTATGTCTTTACCATTATGACTTCAGATTCCATAGAAGGTAGGAAGGAAGCAGTAAATTTAAATAAGATATCTTGACCATCAGCCATCTCAGTTCAGCAGGGGACACTGCTGTATGGGAGCATCTAAACTGGTCTCATGGCTTTTTTTCTGCGAGGCTCTACAGCGAGGTGTAGCTACACCCAGAGGCCCTCCTCAAGTTCACATCTCTTCTGGGTTCCTCAGAATCTCAGCTCTCTGCCTTTTCTGAGATTAGCATCCTTTTTAACTCTAGCCATGACCTCTGTGGGTCCTCTGTTGGTTTCTAACTATGCTCAGAGGATTCCTCCAGGATGAGAAGCAGGAACCAAATCAGTGTGTCTCCCCTCCCCTCCTCTCACAACACTCCCCCCTGCTCTCCTTACACCAGCTCTGCATTATTTTTCACTGCTGGGCTTGGTGATAATAAAGTTTTGTTCAAAGAAAAAGGGTCGGTTCTACTACTGAAAAGAAAGTTTGAAATCCACTGCGAGGGTCGATCCCTTAGTTGGGCTGAGTTGAGAAGCCGCTTGTGGGTCAGAGCAAGAGACACTGAGTGACCAGCCCGCTAGGTGTTGAGGTGGGAGAGTCCTGGAGCCCCACTGAGACCCAGGTTCACACACAGTTCGTTTTTTTACTTGATGTATGTTTATTTTAAATGTTTGTGTTTTTGCAAGCTGTAATTCCTTTCTGGCCGTATAGCACCTATCCTGAGTGCAGTGTTTCTTTGTCTTACACTTTTTATGCAAAACTTTCTGCTCAGAAGGAGATCTGGATTTTTAAATATCTCATTAATTTTGATGAATTATCTCTTTTATCTCCATGACAGCTAGATGTTATGTGATGTCCCATCTCTTACAACTAACTTTTGTAACTGTCTGTCCCTACGTGTTTTTATACCTAAAATGTAAAATCGGACCCTAAGATTGTGTAGCACAGATGCTGATATGACTTGAATGTTGTAAATGCTAAGCACCATACAATGTTCCTCTTTGAATAAGCACAGAAACTGTTCATGGACATCTGGAATCCAGCCCCACATTTTTACATGTTTTTTTGCAAAGTGTGTTTGACTTTAATATAGATAAATGCTTGAGTAGCCAGAAAGTGGGTGTCTGTGTTTAGTAGAATGTGGTTGCCCCCTGGTACTTTTTGTCATTTCTTGCTTTCATTGATATCCTGTTAATTATTGGCCATTTGAATGCAGTTGATATTTGTGTTTTGGGAGAAGATATTGTGATAAAATTCTTAAAGTTACAAATGTTAGCTTAAAAATGGCTTTTAACTGATACATATAAATCAGATAATTATGTATATAACAAGCATTGTAATTGGTATAGAGCAAGAATCTGTGAAACTGTGCCTTTAAAAATCCTATATCTGGAATGCATGTTTATTATAGTATCAGCTTTTAAGAAATTTCTGGAAAATCTCTTCCTAGAATAATACACAATATTCTAAGTTGTTTTCTTTTTTTAATCCTTCTTTAGGGCATTCAAATATTAAAGCCTTCCTGAGCCACGGTGGTTTGAACAGTATTTTTGAAACTATGTATCATGGTGTTCCAGTAGTGGGAATCCCACTCTTTGGAGACCATTATGATACTATGACCCGGGTACAGGCAAAAGGTATGGGGATACTGCTAGAATGGAAGACAGTTACTGAAGGAGAGCTGTATGAAGCCCTAGTGAAGGTTATCAATAATCCCAGGTAAGGTTTCAATTAATATTAAAGCAGATGAAACATATATACCACAGCACATTGTCAATAGCTGATTATTGCCAGTAGGTTGTCAATAAACCAATTATAGAAATATCCTTTAGATTCCTGGGTATAATGCCTTGTGCATGTTTCTGTCATTTGAAAAATAGAAATAGCAATCATTTGGCCAGCCTTGTATGACCTTGAATAATATTCTACCAAGGTTTGACAAACTAAGGAAAAGCTACCATGGGAACCGTTGGGTCCCTACTGTGTGTCCATTTTTGTGTCCTTTATCTCATTTTGATGCTCATAAAACTATATATCACCGTTCTCCTTATTCATATTATAGAGATGAGGCACTTGAAACTCAGAGAGGTTATGTAATTTGCCCATAGTTACAAAGCTATTAGAGTAGGAATTTGAACCAAGACTGTCTGATTCCAAAGTGGTGCTCTTGATACTGCCTGGTGCTGGGTTTCCCTAG
Organism: Balaenoptera physalus; assembly: GCF_965194825.1. NCBI lineage: Eukaryota > Metazoa > Chordata > Mammalia > Artiodactyla > Balaenopteridae > Balaenoptera > Balaenoptera physalus. Next base: position 124,959,777 of record NC_138884.1, read on the forward strand.
TGCGGGGCGTCAATGAAATGCCGAGCTTTTTTTACTCAGGTGAGTGACTAGTCAGAATCTTTATTTTATTTTTTTTCTTAAATTCTTGATGTGTCTTGAGTTAACCCAGTTCACAACTGAGCCTCAAAGAGTAGAGAGTTGGCCTGTGTAGTTTTAAAACAAAGCAACAATATTTCCCATTTTTATGTGACATTTCATTGATCTTGCCTTTCAAATGGCATTAATGTCTGAAGAGTGTGAGCTTTTTCTGTTTATACCCAGGGTAGATGGCATAACACTAGACTGAGAAACGCTGCCGTAGTCTAAGAAACAACCAACAATGAGAACAGTTCTTTCATACAAAGCGATGTAGCTTTTAGGTAAAAGGCACTGCAGTTCATTATGCTGTCTTATGTGGGCTTAGAGGCGGCCTTCATGTGCTGAGCCCTTAGAGGATCCAGTGTCTCGGTCGCAGCTCTTGGCACTTGGATCAGTATGTTTGCTGATCTGAGGTACCTGAATATGAGATCCCTTCGTCTGTGTTCTGTAGCCTTTCTTTTAAAAGTCTAGTGTTTTTCAAAATGTGGTGTTCTTAGGGAAGATGATATATATCATACAGGCTTTTAAAGGAAGATTCGTAAAATGCAGCCCTCAAGGAGAGTTTGTAGAGAGATAGTGGCAGAGCTGCCGAGATTGGGTCGGTTATGCAGAAAAAGCAAAAGTCTGGATTATCCACACAAAATCAGTCTGGCTGTGTTCTGTGAGGTGTAAAAGGGGCCAAATCAGAGACCAGACTATAGTCTTAGGTCACACTGCGATTAAATCCCAGCTATGCCATCTTCAAGTATACACGTGTGCTTGATTTCAAAACAGGTTTTATTTTGTTCAGTGAATGAATTTACATTCTTCCACAAAGTATCCATATAAGATAAATAGTTATTTGCATATAACCCTTGAAAAGTTTAAATATTTAACTAAAGCCTTTTGCACATTCAGGGTAGGAAGATGTCTTTATTCATTGTAAAAATGACAATGATTCAGGTAGTATGTTCTTTGCTAAAAGTAATTATATGTAAACTTAAGGCATTTATCTTTATTTGTTTCAAATACATGATAATGTTCCATATTTAACATGCCATAATTATTGAAAAGGCTGATTTGATTCACTAATATTGTGTCCAAGATATTCTAGTTTAAACCAATAGTGCTAAAGAAGTATTACTTCTTTCTTTTTTACTCAACTTAAACCATGTCTTCCTTCTTCCCATACTAGTTGTTTGGATTTATTTAATGAAAGCTATTGCTTTTGTTCTTTGGAAGGAATTCTTTTGAATCTGGAGATTTTATTAAAGCAAGTTGTAGAGAAAGATGGGTAGCTAATCCTTATGAACTTAACACATATCCAGCCCGTGGTTATTACTTTTGATAGGAGACACTTCCCCTTTTGTAAAATAAAATGTGCAAGTCACATGAGCCCCTTACAAGGTAATTTGTTTTATTAAAAGTAATTTTATCCAAGACATTCGAAAGAGTTTAGAAGTGGCCTTAAGTGACCATTTTAATCACACTGTTCTTTTTTTTCCCCACAAACTTTATATTCCTACTGGAAGAAATTTTGAGTTGTAAAGCAAACTATGCTGAAAGGACAATGCCACTTGCTACCTCTGAAAGGGAGAATCTTGGAAAATTGGGCTGGTTAGTGAGCAGACAGCTTTATGAGTCTGCTCTTGGGGAGAAGTAAAGGTCTGAGTGATGAGTCCTTACTCCATACTCACGTAAGCTGAGGCAGGTAAGGACTGGTTCTGGACCAGGGAACCTATTGGAATTTCATAGGTGGCAATGAAGCCAGATTCCCTGCAGAAGGATCTTTGTCACGTGCAGTCTGTTTAATCATCTCTAGAGAATGGGCCATATTCTCATGACATTAAGGTACCTGAGGACCAAGATTGTTTTTCATCCTCCTTCTTCTATGTTAAAATAGAAGGTTGAATTTCATTTTCTAAGATACCATGTTTCACTTCTGTATTTTAAAGATGCCCTTTTATCCTGTAAGAATTTTCTCACAAAACAGAGTAATCAAACGTTTCTAATTTACCTTTTGCCATTGATAAGAAATAATGATAGATTACAAAGCAAGGCCTCTTAATAGTACAAGGAATATTACAAGGATGGCCTCTTAATATTTGGGTGAGGTTTTACACTTTTAAAGCAACTGGGTTTATTATATAACAGTAATTTTGTTGTAAGGCTAGAAAATGTGCTTTTTCTTTAAAAAAATTTACTTATATAAGTATTCAAAATACAAGAAAACAATTAAAAATAACAATAGGTAACAACATTTTACAGTGTTCTATAGTTTTTTCACAAACTTTTCAACACATAGTAGACAGTATGGCTTAGGAGAAAGATCATGGACCCTGGGAGGCAGGAAATTATGGCCACGAGGGCAGTCTTTTGGATGATCTTCCCACCATCAGTCTCTTCCTTTTTTTAATCCTCTCCCCAAAGCTCTGGTTTAAAGCCAGTCTCTCTGATTTAATGGTCTTTGATTCTAAGAACAGGGCTGCATATCTTGTCATTCTGAACACACGCAAAGGAGCCTCACGTTCCAATCTAACTTCCAGCCAAACACCCCTGTGCTACATACTCTTTCCAGATAAATTTGTTCTGGGCATACTCTTGCTCTCCCACCTTTATTACTTAGTTCACACTCTTCTCTTGGCCTAGCAAGCTTTCACATGTCCAAACTTTTGTTCCTGTATAAGGCACAGCTCGAGGGCCACACCCTCCATGATGTGTTTTGTAATCCTTCCATGTGGAAATTATTTCTTACGTTTGAACAATGCAAACTCTAATCAGAGATCCATGCTCAAAGGGGCTTTGTGCCAAAGATTGGCATATAAATGTACAGCTAAATATTTTAAATTAAAATGTTTACATTATATTTGATCACTTTTTGTGATGATCCTCTTTAGCTGATTTTTATCAATCATTTAAGAGTGTTTTCTTTATACGTATGTATATACATATACATATATGTATCTCTACTGCATATAATGTCACATATGGCTTCATAGTGTTTGTCAACTCCTTTTCATCTATTTACTAAATATAATAATCTCACTCTGTCACCTAGTGCTGTTTTAAATCAGAACAAAATTAAATGTCACTGCTAAAAGGAAAAGGTGTTGGGACAAAATTCTGCATTTTTTTCCGCCATCCCTCTGTTTCAGAATCTAATAAATTCGCTCCTCTTCCCGGTTGAGACTCATTGATTAATAGTATTTAAAAGCATATGAAGAGAAGGATTACATGTATATAAGAGGCATGGTCTAGTGTAGAAGGAGCATGGGATTTGGAGTCAGAAAAACTTGAATTTGAATCTCAAATTTGTAATCATGGTCAGGTCACTTGGTCTCTCTGATTTTCATTTTCCTTATCTGTGTAAAATTTATTTTACTGTGTTAGTATAAGGTAATGTGTTGAAAGCACTTATCACAGTGCCTGGCACATACTAGGTACTTAATACAGGATAGCTATTTTTATTATTTTCCCTATTTTTAACTTTAAGGAGTTATGATCCTGAGCCTTGTAGCTACATGATCATTCTGTGTCTTACCTCCACCTCATAGCTACCGTCAGAGGGCTCAGAAGCTTTCAGAAATCCACAAGGATCAACCAGGTCACCCTGTCAATCGGACTGTCTATTGGATCGATTACATTCTCCGTCACAATGGAGCCCATCACCTACGTGCCGCTGTCCATCAAATCTCTTTCTGTCAGTATTTTTTACTGGATGTTGCCTTTGTGCTTTTGCTTGGTGCTGCCTTGTTTTACTTCCTCTTGTCCTGGGTCACAAAATTTATCTACAGAAAAATCAAAAGTTTGTGGTCTAGAAATAAGCATAGCACAGTTAATGGACATTACCATAATGGAATCCCCAATGGCAAGTATAAAAGAAATGGCCACATTAAACATGAAAAGAAGGTGAAATGAGCCAACAGCCCACCTGATAGTAACAAATCTCTTCAGTCATTGAATTTTTATTGCTATAATTTAGTCTAACAACTACTAAAAGGAAAACATCAGTAAACAATTCTAACACTCCCTTATCTGATCTTACTAATGAAATTCTGTGGAATTAAGATGGCTGTAAAAAGCACAAACCTAAAATGCAAAAATGTATTTTATTCGAATACTGATGCAGAGAGTTTTGGCACTGAACCTTTTAGAAGCCTTAATTATTCAAATCAGTTAAGTGACCATGTCAGACTTTAGTTTTAAGTCTTGATATATGTGTGTCCCGGTTAAGGAATGGTTTCTTTTCTCTTAAAAAGATTTGTTTGTGTATGTATGTGTGTGTGTGTGTGTGTATGTTTCCTAATTAAGATTATTTCAGCCAGCTGCTTGTTATATTTGTTGATGGTACAACACATTCAAGAATGAAATAGAAAGACGGTTAGGATACAAATGTTTCTCTTCTAAAATTTAATATATGGGAGCTCAGAACACTAAAATGAAAGAACACTTTTCCCTCAAAACTGAATGCAGAGGAAGAAAATGAAAAGATAGGTGACACTGGTTTTTGTACTTTTAGGGTTTTTTTGTTTATTCGTTTTAGGTTTTTTGTTTTGTTTTAGTTTTACTTTTCTTACAGACTGTGGATACTTCTGGGGGAAAAAACATACAATTAAGTAAATGTATAAATTGGTTGTCACGTTTTACTTCTATTTTCTCCCTACCAATAATTTGCCTCTGGGAGAATTTTATAGTTTTTTTCTATTTCATTTTAATGAATAACAGTATGTTAAATGTATAATTAAAACAAAGCAACAAAGCTCTGACTTTTGTTCAGAGTACTGAAGATAACTGCTTATATGGCATCTTTAAACAGGGTTGTTATTTGAATGTTTTGTAACTGTTTGATGGCTTTTCTGTAATGTAATTTTTGAATGTTCAGGTGTGGTGTTTCCAAAGTATTAACTTTAAAAACCCACCTCCTTCATCCTATTTTGTTGTCTGGGCTACTCAGTCTGTTACATAGGTGCCAACATTTAATTCTTTTCATTGGAACATTTGCTTTTCTCCATATTGGTACCTGCTTTGTCTGAGAGGTTTGAGATCTGGTTACCAAGTCAAACTTTACATGATATACAGAAGTGACAGAGAAATTGTACTACTTGTTTGTGAAAATGAGTTCCCACTCCCCTCCTCACTGCCTTCACCCCCACTTCAATCCACTGTGGCTGACATGGGACAGGAATAGTATTCATTTGAGGATAGGGGTGCAAGTCACAGATATCACAAAGTCGGGACCTCCCAACTGAACCATTCACTTGCTGGCAACTCTGAGTTTATTCCCTGCCATTCTGTTTACTTAGCATTTGCACTACACATGTTGAGTGTATGCTTTATTTATTTGTAGTTTGAAATCTTATGTCTGACAGCTGAGAGTAGAAAAATACAACATTTACCTAATGACATTCGCTAACATGGAAAGAGTTGTGAAAATTCTAGAATGCTTAAATCCTTATCGTACACTATGACATACAACTTCATCACACTCCCACCAGGAGCCACTCTCCTGTACTTAGAAATAATGTCACAAGTAGTTTTCTAATGTACAATGCAGGCAAATATATTGCTGTCTGAATACTTGAAGAAATGGTATTACACATATAAGCCTATTAGTTATACCTTTTCACAATCTTATAATATTGCCATTAAAAGGGAAAAAAGACACAGGCAATGAATGGTGGGATGGCAACAGGACTTAGAGTGTATGAATGAGTTGATTTTGCTTTTTTGGAATTGGATAAAGGTGACAGTAGGCATTCACTGGATGATTAAGCATAAATTAATCTCCACTGTGATAAAAACTTAAACAATAAACATTATTTAAAAATAGAGAAATGTTGTTGGAATAAAATTTTTATTCAGATTTTATTTCACAATATTATGTAAATCCATTATAAACATGTTTCTGAGACAGGTCTCCCAACCTTTATATGTGTATATGAGTGTGAAAACAGTGTTACATGTGAGAATTTTTTATTATTATTATTAAACAGAGGAATTTACCTTACAAGTGCATCAACATGGATCTTAAAATTGTCCCATAATTAAGAATGTTAAGTGTAGGTATTTACTGATCATTGTTGGTTTTTTTGTTTTTTGTTTTTTTAGTAAGCTTATTGTTAGCCAGTTTTGGTAAATAGAGTGATTTTAAATTTTCCACGCTTGGGCTAGATTCTCTAATAAAGTAAAGTTTTCAAGAAGGTATTTATTCATTTATTTTTTTAAAAAGAACCTCTGCAAGTATTTCTGTCGCTGGTCATCATATCAAATGCAAATGAGAATTAAGACATCAATCGTTTTTCCTCTAGAGCCATAACTTTTAATATCCCTCCACATAGACGTAGAGGCAGAATTTGAATGTCCGGGATTGGAGGGGAGTGATGTTTGGGTTAAAGCGGTGGTTTATGATTGAAGTTGGAGAAAGCTAGCGATTCTCTCTTGAGGATGTAGACACTTTGTATAACAATCTGGGGACATTCTCAGACTCCCAAATACAACATTGATATCTTCTGGCAAAGTCTCCGGTGGTGTTTATCAACTTAGGTTTGGGAGTACTGTCCTTAATGAATCACCTCTGAACCTTACCTATCCAACAACTTATTGACCACCTCTCCCCGTAGATTGTGATACCCAACACCCCTCTCCAACTGCTGGAATCCACCACACTAGATCCTCAGCGGACTCCAATTCCGAAAAACCTATTCAGGGGATCTGCTATCTGCCCCGCCCTCCTTCCCTTCTAGGGGCCAGTAGTGGTGAGGCACTGCTGAGACAAGATGTAGCATCCTGTTTTTTTCCCACCCGTTTCCTGTTTCCACCAAAACTACAAGAATATTTATGCTCAGATGACCTGTCTCAGTGCCGTGCTCCCAGCTTTGCCTTGTAATTAGGTAGATTAGACATGATAATTCGACATTGTGGGGCATAAAACTTGTGATGAAATTAACATGAAAGAAGTTCCGTTTGTTGTTGTGAAACATTTCGTGGACCATTGTTATTTATAAACGGTAAGAACCTTCTTTGAAATACACAACTGTAGTGAATTGAAGAGAGAATATTTATTTATAAGCAAGAACTCAGGAACTGCCATGGAGGGGTGGGGAGTGGAAGTGACTTGACGTTCAGTGGATGCCTGTCCCATTGCAGACAGTATGCTGGATACTAGGGGAATTTACAGATGATAAGGACAGTCTCTCCTTCAAGGAGCTTGTGATCTAGTGGGAGACATGGACACAGAAGTAACTATAAAGTGCTGGGGCCCATAGCAGATGTATGTGCAGGGTACTGTGGGAACACTTGGGAGGCAAGAATACATGTCAGAGAAGCCTCTCTGTGTGCACCAGAGAATCCACACTCACTACTGGCTTGTCTTGTAACACAATGTCCATGCCATCAGTTGCTTCATCAGGAACATTCATTGAATTCAATCATGTATTGAATTCAAGCTCTGATTGTCTGAGGGTCCTGACTTTGAAGGCTTACCCCAACATTTACTAATCTTTAACTTTTGAATTTCTTATTTGTATGATGATGGTTACCTCATGGGCTTATCTTGAATACATATACACACCACACACACACACACACACACACACACACACACACGCACACACTGTGCTGGCCATTATACTGAATGTTTAATACACTGTGTGTGTGCGTGCATGCGTGTGTTTAAAGCATTTAGCATAATGGCCCGCACAGGATGAGCCCTCAGATCTGTGGTATTAGTCATGGATATACTGGATAGACTAACTTCTTTCACATCATCGTGCTCTCAGTTTTTGAAAGTTGTTTAGGAAAATGTGTTTTATTCATTTCATTCATTTATTCAACTATTTATTAAGGCTTCTATTCACCTGGTGGTATTTTAGGTGTCAGTGGTGCACTTGGCTCTCACAGTTATATCTTGTCCTCTCTCTTCATAGCTCAGCTATTCACCAGATCCCAAAATGCTGCTAAAATGGAATGACTCCGCTTTGAAAAGGTTTAAAAATGAGAGAACCAGTGTAAGGTGACAAAAACGACTTCAAGGGATAATACAGTGATCTGTTTTATTATTGGAAGTATAATTATTTTCATTCTTGTTTCTAAGTAATTCAGCTGGTTTATAAATATAAAATCACATTAGAGAATGCTTATTTGCAATTGGTATTATCAAAAACAATTTGAAATAGAAAAGTTTTAAATCTTATATGACAAAGTTTAAGAATTATGTGAATTCCATTAAAGAGCTTCTTATCCTTCTTACTTCTGAGACAGTGAAATTTTTTGCAGAGAGCAAAAACATTTTTCTAACAAATTTTAGCTAGTGGTGTCTTAGAAATCTATACAATTAAGACATATGTCAAAATGACATATTGTCATTTTTCTACAAATTCTGCAAAATGTTACAAGTTCCTAATCACTTGGGTATTTGGGTTTCTGACTTGGGGCCAGGGTGGGGAATGGCATGAATGGTCTTATTTTTCAAGATATGGAAACCAAAAGGCCCACTATAATTATGTAATTCGTACTCTTTACTTTTGGGTAAACAAGACATAATTTAAGAAAGAATTAATTCATATAATCCACAAGATTACTGATAATATGCCTAGTTAGTGTGATAAAACCAGCAGATTTTTTCCAGAAAGCAAAATATTGATATAATCCAAGGTCACACTGAAAAATCTATTGTAAAAAAACTGTTTTTCAAAACATTGAAAAACTACGTGTAAAATTATACTGTTATTCAAATAAAACAATTATAGTGTAAATCTACTCAAAGAAGTCTAACACCAACATTAAGTATCTCAGGTATTACAAATCATTTTCATTTATTAAATAATAAAACCTGAAGTCCTCACTGAATTTTATATAACTAAAAATATTTCATTGCTGTGTTAGTTTCTATCTACAGTTAGTTTTGACTCTTTAAGTAACGTATTTTATGCAGTAAGCGATTGTTTCTTATTACAAAGGCAGAATTAGCTTGAATTTAATATAACATCTACACTTTTAAAAGGTAATTTCTACTAAGCCGTATGTCCTTAGTCCTAATATTAAGGTCAATTTTCCATCCAGGTCAGAAATAAGTAAAAGACAACGTAACAAAAAATAGTTTCTTATTGAGAGCCTAGATGCAAACAAATAATTTTGCTGTTGAAGGATCTATTACTCTTAGCACAGCACTGCATTAGAATGTCAAAAACTAATATGTTAGGAAGAATTTTATATATTTATGCTAATTCTGCTTTAGCTACCCTCATGAAACTGTAGCTGAAGTCCATGAGTATTCCTTACTTTTAGCAGAAAATGGTAACTTCGAGTATAAACATATTAGGTAAATAGCATGTAACATTAAATTTCAAGTTAACGATGATGTGTGGTGTTATATTTCTGAGTGACGTCTAGGCATTTTGTTCTCAAATCGAAGGAACTGGTAGTTAGAGATCAGGCATTTAGAAAAGCCCAAGGCTAACATATAAAAATCGTCAATTCTGCTTCCAATCCTGATTCTGCCCTCTGTATATAACAAGTTCACCTTATGAATAAGAAGGTGCTTCTAGGTGCTTAAATATGCCACTGTGGACAACTGGTTAAAGCCTTGGCCAATAGAAAAAAAGCAGGGCTTCCCTGGTGGCGCAGTGGTTGAGAATCTGCCTGCCAATGCAGGGGACACGGGTTCGAGCCCTGGTCTGGGAGGATCCCACATGCCGCGGAGCAACTGGGCCCGTGAGCCACAATTACTGAGCCTGCGCTTCTGGAGCTTGTGCTCCGCAACGGGAGAGGCTGCGACAGTGAGAAGCCCGTGCACCGCGATGAAGAGTGGCCCCCGCTCGCCGCAACTGGAGGAAGCCCTCACACAGAAACGAAGACCCAACACAGCCAAAAATAAATAAATTAAAAAACAAACAAACAAATGTGTGTAAGCCTTTGAAAAGATTTCCAATAAAAAAAAAAAAAACAAAGCAAATACAAATGTGTGTATATATATGTATTATATAAATATATAATGTTAATACTAAGTCTCTGTATGCATATGTGTAGTTAACATTTAAATTATACTAAACAATTATTTAGAATTAGATTATAAAAATTAACTCAAACCAAAAATTCTTCACCTATGTTTTAAATAATGGTGGTATTACAAACTTAAAGTTTGTTTCAAAAGACAAAAACTTCTTTGAAACTGAATGATATTCAAAAGAACTAGCCAGTTTTAGCATCTAACTCAGATGGACCTCTGTAACACTTCTTGCTAAAGTATTGTGGAAAACAGGATGAAATTGTTATAAAATAAAATCAAGCTACTGCTCTGAATATATAGTCTTCTTTCTGGAACTTCCATCTTCTTATTTATTCTAGAGTAAAAAATATTTTGAGATTTAGAAGTTTAAACTAGATCCTAGTTATGAATAATATTTTCTCTTAGAATGAATTCAACTGACACACAGTTTTTCATTTAGGGTCTCAAGGAGATGAGAACAGGAAGAAATTTACTTATGTACCTCTGAATCTATTTCACAGATCCAAGAGAATGGATAAGCCAGCTTTGCTGTTTGTGAAAGCACAATTAACTTTTTTATTTATTTATTTATTTATTTATTTTATGGGTGTGTTGGGTCTTCGTTTCTGTGCAAGGGCTTTCTCTAGTTGTGGCAAGTGGAGGCCACTCTTCATTGCGGTGCGCGGGCTTCTCACTATCGCGGCCTCTCTTGTTGCGGAGCACAGGCTCCAGACGCGCAGGCTCAGTAATTGTGGCTCAGGGGCCTAGTTGCTCCGCGGCATGTGGGATCTTCCCAGACCAGGACTCAAACCCGTGTCCCCTGCATTGGCAGGCAGATTCTCAACCACTGCGCCACCAGGGAAGCCCCGCAATTAACTTTTGAGTTGAGTGTGTTGGCTTCCGGTTCCAGATTTCATACTACTTATTGCATAAACTGCCTTCTTCCCTTCCTTGCTTACCATCTTCTTGCTTCCAAGCTTTCAGTTTCCTCTCTTGGGTTGTCTGCTGTTCGATGTTTTCTAAGTTGCCCTAGCATTTCCAGGTTTATGGTGCATAGATTGTGCTTATGTATATAATGATGCTTTTGTTTTTTAACAGAGTATGGAAACCCAATTGGAAGTTCAAGCATTCCAAATTACCAAAGGCCAAATTGAGAAAATGTTCAACTGTGTTAAAAAATATTTTGTCTGTCACAGATGTAGAGAACAAACGTATGGACACCAAGGGGGGAAAGTAGCGGTGGATGGTGGTGGTGGTGGGATGAACTGGGAGATTGGGATTGACATGTATACACTAGTATGTATAAAATAGATAACTAATAAGAACCTGCTGTATAAAAAATAAATAAAATTCAAAAAAAATATTTTGTCTGAACTAGCTGAATGTCATTTAGGATGGAAGTTCCATTAAAAACAATGAATACACAGGTGGTGCTTCTTCATAGGTTTGGGAAGAATGCTGCACTGACTAGGGCACTGTGTAGACCTCTGGCTGGGGGACCCTGTGAACTGGTTTGGGGTGTAGCTTAGGGATCTTTAAACTGTCAAGCTATGTATACCCCTTCTTACCTCCCACTTGGTCAATCAAAATTTTTATATAACTGGTTTGTACAAATAGAGACCTGACCTTTCTCCCGTGGGAGCCTGCCTCATATTCTTTATTGGAGCTTCTAAAAGGATCTTCTGCACCAGGATGCATTTTATCTCTGATTCTCTAACTCTCATTTATTTAGCATCACTCATTGTCCCTGATATTAAAAGAAGATGCTGGAATGCAGCCAGCTGTCAGGTAGAGCCAGAGATAGGCCCAGGCCTGATAGGTGGCAGCCATTCAAGAACTTAGCCTAGGATGGCGGCATGTTCATCTTCCCTGTAGCAGTAAACAGGTGTGGGGAACAAAGCAAGGATGTCCTGGGAAGGAGGCAGAAGTTTCAGATCCATGACTACCTCAGAATGGATGCTTTGGATGAATGGTTCCTCCAACCATGCAATTTGTATTTTGGAATGCTAGCCCATCATTTTTTTTTTTTTTTTTTCTTCTTCACCGAAATGAAGGTGGGACGGGACAAAATCAAGCAAAGACCTTTAAAGTCTTGAATACAGGACCCAGGGAAGTCAATGGGATTTGGCAAATGCAAGACCTTGGCAGTATCCAGGCATCTACAGCCATGTGGGTCCTCTTATGTCATAGATGTTTTCACCGTGCAGCAGATGTGATCCCTGAGAATGTAGCTACAGCACTGGAGGGGCAGGTAGAGTCAGCTCATGTGTTTCCATGCCAAGACGGAACGGTTCAGAACAACTCTCTGCTGGCTATTGTATATTTTCTCAAATGAGAGGGAAATGACAGCAATTTAATAATTTTTTATTCTCCAGTTTTAAAAGTAAATAGATTGAATTTAGCATTTGATTACATGGAATTTTGTTTTATGGCCAAGTGTGTTCTATTAATCTCCCAGCTTCAGATGTCAGCTCTAATGTCTTCAAAAAATTTAGACCTAAGAAGTCTCCTTTTTTTTCAGATCAGAATTTTCTCATTTAATTGATTGAACAGTTCCTTTCCATAGCCACCCATATTTCCTTCTGCTGTTCTTCACATCACTGGTTAAGAAACTACCCCTAGCTGTTTAATGTAAGTGTTTTCAAATTCCTTACACCATGGAGTCTATGAAAACTAAATAGAAAAGAAGCAAATGAGGGAAATAGTATGATTTTAAAAGGTGCTTTAGATTCTGTATGATTTCATGTCACTTATATTTCTTTAACTTTTTATTCTATCAATGAATAGTAAGTAGCCTTCTAGTTTTGTTTTTACCTCATTGCTTTCTACTAGTCAAGCTTTAAAGTTTCAGTCTTAAAAGAGTGTCATCCTAAAATCCTTTAAGCAAGTACAGAGGAACACTCATTACTATGTCTTTCCTTAACCTCCAGAAGACATAAACCCTCTACTCATGCAGTTACACTGATTTGTTACCCTATTTATCATTGCATTTGGCATGGGATGCCATGTTTATTTGTTACTTTTGAGGTTTTCTTATCACCTTTGCTTTTGGATTTAATTTTAAACTAAAAATTATAAGTTGTGGGTTACTTAGTTTGGGGCTGTAATACAGAATGCTGTTCAAGGCTACCTGTCCCCTGGCCTTCACCATGTCCCAGCCCCTGAAGCCCCTTACCAGTCAGTCCAAATGCTCTTATTAGTTCAACATAGGAGAACATCTTATTGTTATCAGCATCAAATAGCTCCAGTAACTCTTGTTCTGGTGTCTCTTCTCCTAGTAGACTCTCTATTTCATTGTAAGTCAAACATCCATTGGCATCGTTGTCAGCACCATAGAAAAAGATTTGAAGATCTATGGAAATGAAAGACTTGATTTTTGGTGTCAACTCAAACATCTACCACCCATCAGAACAGTGCTTTGTCCTCATTGGGTTGGTGCTTCTGTTCTTCAGATATACCTAGGTCATTTTTACTCCCCACCTGGGCTTTTGCTGTACATTTCTTTAACAAGTCAATTGTTCCTTACCTTCCTTTTAACACCAGCTTATCACTTCTCTTTATTCTACTCTGAACTATCTGATCATTTACTTTAATACTTATCCTTCTGTTATCTGTGTTCTCAAGGTGTTTTTATAGTTGAACCATAAACTCAGTGTTTTTATTGCTTTCTATTTGCTGCATTCATTAAGCATTTTAATGAAATGATTCTTTTTCATGTATACTACAGTTTTTTATGTATCTATTGCATCTTTATTCTCTACTAAAACTGTTACCAAAAATATCCATCTGACTACATTGTAATGATCTTTTTATCCCAAGCCCTTGAATCATTTGCTTATATTCACTTTCTCCCTCCTATTTTTCTAACGCTTCTTAATGTTACATCAAAAGTAGCCTACTCTTTTTCCTACCAATTCTGAACCTACCGACGTCTCCTATGCTAAGTTGGATGTCATCTATAACATTTAATTTACACATAATCAAAGGTTGTTTCTTCATTTATAACGCCACTAAATAACATTCCTTTGTCAGTATTCTTATTATCCTCTCCATCTCACTGATCTCAGTACTGCCTTTATTAAAACACAATCAAACATTGTTTTCTGTGTTTCTAAAGTGCCAGGCACTCACTGTATGTGCCACTGGGAATACAAGGATGAAGAAGCCACAGTCCCTGACTTGAAGGAGACAAAACCCGTACGTAAGCAGCTGCAGTCAACAGTGGAATATATATTGTAATTAGGTATAGACAATCTGCTGTTGAGGCATAGAGAAGAATGAGGGAATGTTCCACCTGGGGCTTGTTTTAGTTGAATTATAAAGAATGAAGAGAAGTTCACCAGGCAGAGAAGTGAGTAGAGGTAATTCTGGGAAGGCATGATCCTATGGTGGATCGTGGGTTACGGAGCAGGGCGGCACAGTCAGAAACTGCAAGTAGTTTGTTCTGACAAGACGGTATGTGTTCAAGACGGGATGGCCACCATACTAAGGAAAAACATTTTCTGACAACTGTCTTCCCTTTGGATCTTCAGTTAATTACTCTCAAATGTAACCTGCATTGCATTAGCTAGGCAGTAACTCCCCCCCACGAGCCTGTGTCTGTGCCTGAGTGCCGAACACCTGGTCTTATGGCACAGCTTTCACCACTGTTGGTGTCAAGCTTCTTGTGTTACACATTATTTGACATAATGTAAAGGCCCTTCTATCCTGCTAAATTGTAGAAAAAGACCAGGTTCTAACACTCTTAAGTTTACTTGTGCTTGACTTAGGAAATCTGCAAAATAGTTGTAATAAGTCCAACTTCTTAGCTAGTTTGAAGGAAAATGAGTTCTGGTAATGAAAGGATTCAGCCAAATCCTGAAATTACATTTACAAATAAATTTATAAATTATGTTTATAATTTATGTTTTGCTTAACATGGTAAAGAAAAATAAATATCTAGGAATATTGACTGACAGAGTGCTCGAGAAAGACAGTGACAGAGTAAGCATTACGATTCTCTAGGCAGTCATGGGTTAAATGTGAGTACAGCAGTTATGAGCTAATGTTGTCCATGACAGCGAAAGAGAAATTACTATAGCAACAACAGCAATATACAAGAAATATAACTAAATGTTCTATATTACAATTTTTAGAGCTTTTAAATCTAACCATGCATATTATCCAATTAACACTTGGGTTTTTGGAGTTTTGTTTGGGGCTTTGTTTTAGCAGTTATTACTATTTTTATTTATCTCCATGTCACAAAAGCCTGTATTCCGAACACCAAACCCAGGTCCCAGAATCAGATCAGCTGTGGCTCCTAAAGCTTCCCAAAAGTGCAGAAGGAAAGGATAGGCAAACTCAACTGCAGGACTGTTGAAGGAACTGTGTGTGGTAAATGAAGCAATCATGGCATCTGACTCTTAATTCAATAGTTAGCTCTCTTCTCAGATTCACTTTTCTCTGCCAGTGGGTGAAGATAGGCTATAAAGTTAAGAAAGGTTTCAGGAAAATTTTAAGAAGTGTGTGCGTGTATCTTCTAATGCTTTTTACTAGGGTTCAATTAGCTTGTTCTTGATCAACAGGCCTATTCTTGCCTTGCAGCTGGCAATAAGCGACACTCCTTCTCAGGGAGGAGGGGAAATTAACCTTTTTTCCTTGATCTTGACTCATTTTTGGAGAGAAAGAAAAAGAGACTGGGGAAGCAAGCAGCTTTAAGTTTTCTTTCGATAGAGGCCGATAATGGTAGACTCTTCTGATAGATTCAAAACTCCAAGGTTAGGTATTGATGTCTTAAATCATGTTTGGTTCCATATGAAGTCCAGGGATGCATTTATATAAAGATTAAAAAAATAGAATTTAGCTGTCTGATATGTTGCCAAACCTGGGTATTTACGGTAATAGAGCTGGCTGAACAAGAGTAGCTGGGCTGGGAAAACGGAGATTGGCTTCATGCCTGTGCATGAAAAGTAATTTAAATGTCCACTCGAAGAGAACCTTAGTTACATCCTTGACTGCTTCTCCCACTAGAAGTTTTGTTCAAGTGGTTTTGACCCAGAGTGAATCAAAATTTCCCTCTCTCCACATTATGTCAACGATTTCTTCTGAAAATAAAGTAAAAAATACAAACCACTATATGCAAATCATCATTAATTTCAAACAAACAAAAAGTATCACTGATTGTATTTTACACTTGCTTTAAAGAACGTGAGTAAAATCATTCCTAGAGAATGTTCTATTTTGGGTCACTACTTTATGATTAGGATGACAGCTACTTGGCCAAGATTTATTGAAGGTTATGCCTCAATATAAGTTTCTGTTTAAGGAAGTTGGATTAGTGCCCTTTAAGGGTTTTCCAAATATTGGGTGGACCACCTGACAAATGAGTATCATATTTGCCTAGTGTTGTCAAAGCCACTGACCTTTTCTTCCCTCCTCTTCAATCATCACCTCCAGCCAAATCTGGGCTTTTTTTCATGGAGACTCTCCATTTCTGAAATATTCTACGCCAGTATCTCACTCTCTGGCTTAGCTTCCTGTTATTCCAGTACCCATTTCTTAACTTTATAGCCTAACTATCTTCACCCACTGGCAGAGAAAAGAGTCCACATTGTTCTTGATTCTCTAAAGATAAACTTTTTTTTTTGACACTATCTGTGTAGTAGTTACCATTCTCCCTCGTTGCCCTGATTAACTTATAGATGTTACAAATTAAGTTGTGAACACACTGGCTTTCCATGTTTAGTGGAAAACATGAATCAAATATATTGTATTTACCACGATTTTATACACTGTATATATAATTATGTGTTATAATATGTGGCATATATATTATATCTCAATAAAGATGTTATTAAAAAATAAACCCATGCAAACATATCATTTTAATGCACATGGAAAGCTTAAAATAATAACAATTTTAGCCATGTCAAAGGCAGGCAACCTACAGTCATTTTCTTAAGTTCTTTAATCACTATTTCCCCCATGTTGGAAGGCTTTGTTATCTTTTTATGAACTAATATTAACAGGTTACTCATGAATATCCAGATAATATAAATTAATCAAAAGTTTTTATATTTGGACAAGTTTCACTCGTAGTCTTAGTGTGACTTCATTTTATGCTTCTAAAACTTGGATACTAATCATTTAAGTTCACATAATTTTTGCTTTCATTTTATAGAATAAACTATATAGAGTAGTGATGCAGGACAAAATGAAGAAATTACACTTTTCAGTCATCCCTAGCCTTAGAGTTATTTTAGAGTTAAATATACAAAAATATATTGAATGTTTTGGCAAAAGAAAAAGTATATGTACATATAATTAAAATTTGGACATTTAATATTTATAAGATAGATACTAGTAAAAATAAGGCAGGTGATTTGGAGACAAACTACTTCTTACTTGTTGAATCTTTTCCAGGTGATATGCATGGGCACTCAGCCTTACATCAAATTGTAAGACTTACCTGTTAAGATTCTTTATGAATGAAATGACTGTCTTGGGTTTCTCTTCCAATATTTCAGAATCTACTACATCTTTAGGATCTCGTGATGCTGGTTCTGGAACAGCTTTTTAAAGAGAGAAAAACAGTCAGTGACCTTGGTCTAAGAGAAGTGGGAAACTGAATAGTCACATACTTGGTGTAGGATATCTAGGCAAACAAAATGTGGGTCTAAATTATCACGCTATAATCATCTCACCAAGTGATCTGGAACAGAATGTTTAATTCCATGCTCTTTTCAGTTATACGTGTTCTCACAAGTTAATGTTTCATTTCCTTCTCCCCTCTTGGCTTCGTGCTTTCCTGTGTGTGTTATTCAGACTCCTCAGCAGGATAATCCACTTCTTTGTTTTTTCAAAGACACATTTATTGAGCTCCCACTCTGTGCTAGGCACAGTAATGTGTGTGTGGATACCAGGTTGAATAAGATATTGTCTTTCGCACAAAGACTCTACTGTCTAACGGTAAGTTTGACGGCAAGAGGTTTTTTCGAAGTGTGATGTTGTAGAAGGTGCCCAGGTTGAGAATTCTAGTATAATTAGTATTCTTAAATGTAGTTTCAACCAACTCTCTTAACGAATAGCCATGGTGACAATGACAGACATAAAAAGAATGACTCCAAGTAGTTCAAGAAACCAAGCAACATCTACCCATTCGAGAACTGTAAAGAGAAATTTTGACTAAGTATATTGATAAAACATCAGATGGCATGATTTGAAAGACTTCACTCTGCTTCAAGAATGGAAGATCCCCAAGGGTTTTGGGGGTCCTAGAGAATAGGAAAGGACAACTTGCTGAGATTCACTTTGTGAATGAATGTATATGAACGCATATAAATTCTCATGATATGAGTTAACATCCCCAATTTTTCAAACACGGTACTACTTCAACACTGGACTTCGTGAGAGTGATAGCTCCAAAACCATCTTACAAACGAAGTGGAAATTCTCCTACTCAGAGAGGGAGGCAGGGAGTGAAGACAGCAGAAATTCTCACTTTAGTCCAGCAAAGTCGCATTGATGGATATTACACTGCACTAACTTCCAGATGTGGACCTTCATCAAACTCTCCTGGGAAAAACCAACCCCGTCTACTTACTCACCAGGGAAAACTCATTTCCCAGCCCCACACCTGCTCCAGAACAGCTGAATATTGCTGGAGAAACCACCGGGCTGGTCAGCCTCATTATATTCCTGACCCCAATCTTAATGGGGCTGGCAACACTGCCCAGCCTTCCCTCTATGCTTTCTTGGTAGATTTGCTATTTTTACTTTCTCTTTTATTAATCCTTCTACAGTCCCTCTTCTCCCTCAGGTTCAGATGATGATTTTACATCACACTTCTTTTAGGAAATAGAAATAGTCATGAACTTCCTCACGTACTCTACATCAAATCTACCAGTCTTCCCTGCCTCTGTATCTGCATTCTTTTTGCCTTAGTAATTGTTAAAACGCATCATGGGTCGGTTCCCATCAGAAGTCAGTTTCTCTCTACTTGCAGCTTGGATCCCAGTCTGATTTTTCAGGATTTTACTACTGCAATTACCCATCATATTTCCTGTGCATTGATTTCTCTCCATATATATCCGCAGCAGAATAAAAATATTTCTTGGCATCTCCTGTCTTTTAAAAAAAATTCTTAATACTGTGTTTCCCTCCAATTAATTTGTTTTTTGCTTTCTCTTTCAATGCAAAACTTCTCAAAAAGGTCCCCCTATTCTTTATGTAACCCACTTTTGCTGGACTTCCTCCCTCATTATTCTATTAAACTGTTTTTTCCAAGACCTCCAATGACCTCCATCTCGTCAGACTCAAGGATCATTTTTTGTCTTTATCTTATTCAAACTCAATCTCTCAGAATATTTGACATAATTCCCTCTGCCTTGAAATAGTTAATTTTCTTAATTTTTCTGTCTCCATCTCATTTCCTATAAAAGAGAACATAGTACTATGTTTAACCTGTGTCATGGTTGTTGTGGAGGTTAAATGAGTTAATACAGGAACAGAATTTAGAATGGTGCCTGGCATACGGTATTTCTCAATAAGTGAAAGCTACTATTGTTTCCTAAGATGTGCTATCCTCTTTCCCCTCCTATCTCAGTGACCCTTTCTAGGTTTGATTTCTGGCTACTCCTCTGCTGTTAGACCTCCAGATGTGGGAGCTCCCCAGAACTGGAGTCCTGGGCCCTTTTCTCTATCAGAACTCTCTCCCTATATGATCCCACAGAACATCATGCCTTTGATTATCATACATATGTTGATGTCCAAAATGTATATCTTCAGATCTTACCTGTCCCTACAATTCGCAACTTAACTGTCTACTTGGCGTCTTCACTTTTCAGCCTGATAGCACTTCGAATTTAAAACGTCAGAAACAGAATTTTTAGTTTCCCCTGCGATTTTCCCATTTTGTATACAGTACTAATACTTGTCCAGTTACTTAAACACCTCGATGGCTATATTTTTCTCATTCGCCAATCAAACAGTGAGGTCCTGTTGCTCTACCACTGGGAGTTTTCCTGAAACCTTTCATTTCTCTCCGCCTCAGCCATGATGACCTCTAGCTTATTGCACAAGGCTCCAAAAGGTCTCTCATCTTCCATGCTTGGATTTCTAATATCTAGTTTCTACTCCACAACCACAGTCCTCTTTAAAAAACATCTATCCTGCCGTGTCACTACCCTATTGAAAGCTTCTGGTTTCCTAAACATCTTACTGTGGCCCCCCGATCCTACTGTTCTCACCATGACCTGTGCTTTCAACCAGCTATACTACACTTTCCGCTTTCTCAGTGAGCTTCGGCCTTACTAGACTTTCTGTGTTTCTCATGTCTTCCCTAAGGGCTTTGCACTGCTGTTCCGCCCCTAGAAGGCCCCTCCTTCAGATCTTTATCTGATGCCCTTTCTTTTCATGCAGGCCCCTGTCCAAATGCATTCTACTCAGAGAGGACTTTCTTGATCACTCAATTTAAACTACCCTTCTCTGGTGGTTTCTTATCTAATCACTCTTTCTTAATATCTTCATAGCACTTATCATTATCTAAAATCACCTTATTTATGCATTTCTTTCTTCCTTGTTTATGTTTATTTCTCTCAATAAGAATGCAGTCTCTACAAGAGCAGGGATCTTCTCCAATGCTCAGTCCTCAGTGAGCAGAGCTATGCCTGGCACCTGGTACTTGTTAAATAAATAGTGTTGAATAAGTGCAGGTTCAAGAGGGGATGTTTCTAATAAAATGTGGGAATAATCAAGGACAGGCCATATATTCTCTCTGTTGGTAGCACTGTATCTTATAGATGTCCTTTCCTTAAATATAAGTAAACAATACATTCCTTAGAGCATAACAACCCCCTCCAAACTCTACCCCCGGTCAGCATGGACTTGAATACCAAAAATGTTGAGTTGCAAAGAATATGGAATACCCATACTAAAGTTTCAAAGAAAAGTCTGTTAAATACAGTGACTCGATTTCTCAATTAATTTATCTCAGGCTGCTGTGACAAGTTGGACAATCTCCTAATTTTCTCCATTCATGCATTATTGGTAATAATCTCTGCCTTTTTTCAAGTGTAAGTTGCCCAAATAAAATATTTCCCATGTAAAATGCTTTGTCAGTATGTTGCTGCCATTAATATTACATGTGGCATTTGGATTATTTACAGAAACAGAGATTGGTGCGGAAAAATCCAAAGTCTCTCTTCTCATGATTATTGCCGTGTATCATTCATGCGTTTATTCATTCCTTCAACAAATACATACAGAATGCCTAATATGTGCCAGGAAATACATCTGAGGATAGACAATGAGTTACTAAACATGTACTATGCCCACACTTTTCTCAATATCATACTAAAACAAATTATCAATATAACCAATGATCAACATATCAGAAATATAATAATTTTAACTAGACATTACATATGAGAGTCCTGTAGTATAAAATTTCTTTTCTTTTTCTTGGAAGGGTTGAGCTGGTAATGTATATAAATTTAAATATTCCATCCTGGTGATATTCAATGTATTCTCCATAACACAGAGATTGTCTTTAAGTGGGGAAAGCTGCAAAAAAAACACCATCCATGTCCTAGAAAGCAAATTATAATTAGTGAGTGTTTAAAGGAAGATAAAAAATGCTCAATCAAAATAGTTTCAATTACATTGCATTATGTCCGGAAAAAAAAGAGATGCTATTGTAAAAAGCACATCTAGGGAAAATATTTAATACCCAAAGGTGGTTTCTGATAGTATATTATAAAGAAAAAAATTCCATATTTAAGATAACTTATTCATTATTTAAATTATATTATTATCAATTTTTCCTTCTTGATCCATTTAGGTTTAAAAGTTTGCCCATCAGGTAAATCTTCCCTTACTCACCTGAAACAAAGAAAAGAGATGGTTAGGTTGGATTTTTCCAATAAAATTGCACATGTAGCATGGAAGCTTGCTTTGTGAAGGAATTCTACCATAAAACCTTATGAAGCAAACAATTCCATTATTATTTCTTGAGGAAATAAACCCCATAAATGAAAAATATATATTCAAATACTTAAGGCAATTACACATGTAAAATTAATTGTCAGATTTCCATCTGGGGCTCATAGTAATGCTCATAATGATATGAACAGTTTAAGTTACAAATAGTCTTATAATTCCCCACATCAGTGAGGTCTCTCATGGGTGAGAGAGGCCAACTTAAGCTTATTTTCTAAAGAAAACTGGAGAGAAAATATACATGAATATGTATATTTGTATATATTTATTATGACTATGTTAATATATAAGTATTCACTACAAAATAACTGTCCAGTTGGCAATGCCTGCCAGCTGGGTCTATTCAAAATTAAAAAATGGTAAACAGTGACCTCTCTATTAATATGTACTTGAGTTATTTTGTGTTGCATGTAGAAACACATTATTTAAGTGTTGAGGTATTAAATATAGTGAAGAACATTTTACTGAAATTAGTTTCCTGGTTGTGTTGAGAAATAGAACAAATACTTTTCTGACAGGAGCTGGGGATCCAATGGCTAAATGCTGGATACGTAGTGTTATGATAAACAATCCTTTAGTGACATCTAGTGGTAAAATGTAGATTTATCTATTCACTTTTTTCTAACCTAAGATGTCAGTATTGAATACAATCTTCAGAGATGCTGAGATGTGGAGATTGGAATAAAATGGAGAAATTTAGTAAACTTATTTTCTTTAGAAAAAATACCATAAAACTGCTTAAGAACAAAGGGAAAATCATGAAAGAGAAAAAGCAACTTTTACTAAAGATTTTTACATTTTATTGTGAGAAATTTATGTGGAGAATAAAATTTAAAACAATTTGTTCACCAGCTTATATTATAAATATATTTTTTTCTGAAGTTATGTTTGCCTGATGTAGATATGCTCCACTTCTGAGTAGAAGTACCACACTCACTTACTCTGACTGAGCAAATTCCAGAAATGTGGAATTCTAAGAGAATTCAGACGGAACCTGTGTATATATTTTCTATTTTCCATAACCTGCCATTATTCATTATATTTTATAACCATTATATTTTTAGGATGATGGGGTAAAGATGTCCTTATAATTGGTGGCAACAAATTTTGTTGACCTAGGTTTCTAATTTATATGTTATTTAAGCAAAATAACTTGCCAAACAATGAAGTGTTGTTAGATATTTATTTGACTATAAGGTACAAAATGATCTATATTTTTAACAAATGAACTTAGAGCTTGAGTCAGCACGTTTCAGTGGCAGAAACACAGTGCTGGAGACAGAGCCTGTATTCAGATGTGTATCTACTAACAGAAATCGGGGCAAATTAGTTAATGTCTTTAAGCTTCAACCTTATTTTTAGAATGAACATATTGGACTAGATAAACTCCAAGCTCCCTCTGAATCCCAATCTCATTTGATTTTTATATGACTATCCATATGCTTTATTTACTCTTTGGAACAAAATTCTATCAAAGAGTAGGAAAAAAATTCACAATTATTCTTCTGGAGGCTGTGTCTACATATTACAAGCGGAACTGGAATTTTCATTAATTATCCAGTTAATTTAATTACTTTAGGCATTTAAGTCCAAACTCAATTTTTCATAGCCTCATTTACCTACATTAATGTGTCTATATTGATTAAATTAAATGTTTAGTCTGCACTTTGCTATGTTGATTTAGCCCCGTGAACTGAAAGGGAGATAATGAGACAGTATATAATAATCTAAACTACTAGAGTTTCTCAGGGGAAATGCGTGTTTTCTTTACACTAGATAAGTTCCAATGCATTAATCATACTCTAAATGAACAAGGAAATATTTGAAATACATGGTCAAAATTTTAGGACCAGTTATTGGTTTTATTAATTCATTAAAAAATATTTACTGAATGCCTACTACATGCCAAGGGCATTGTGTTTAAGGAGACAGTGGAGAACAGCGGACCCAGGTCTTCACAGAGTGGCCAGCCAGCCTAGCTGGGAGAATTAGCATCGACAGCATTAGAACTAAATGGAGTGGTGTGAGATCCTATGGGCCTTTATAATAATGAGGCCTTAATTTTGTCAGGAAATTTAAGATGCACATTAAAAAGGTATATTGTATCCACTACTTCTAGATGCCTCTAAAACAAAGATTCTCCAGCTATTTTAGTCTGTCTTCTTGCTAGAACTAAAAATGAGAGCATTACTAAAATACAGAATTGAAAGACTTTGGGGGGTATGATCAGTTGCTATGTGTGTCACAAGTAATGGCTTACTTTTCTAACAATAGAGGCAATTCAAAGTCACTCTGCAATAATGCTATTCTCACTCAAGTTTGTTCTGATGTTTTGGTGAGTGGGAGAAATTGTCTATACCTGGTGCATCAGGACTTTTACAGGCTTGTGAGAGGGGCTTGTTAATGCTGTCTGTCCTAAACATGAAAGTTGAAGAAACCAAAGCCATTACCTTCGCTTTGGAGTATCTTTTGTAATGTTTGATTTTCCTCTGATTTGGTGTCATATGATTCTTGGGTTCTTGTGTGTTCCAGAAAAGGGGGAAATTTTTGTCTTCTTGCAAGAAATCTACAGATTTTAAAGCTGCACCTGGGATCTTTGGCTCTAGGATTCAGATCCCACAACTCTAATTGAGACCCTAATAAACACCCACCCCTACCCAAGTTATGTGATTCCCACAACATGATTTTAAATGTAAAGAAATGGAAGCTGATAAGCAATAGTTCGAAAAGATATATGCACCGTCATGTTCATTGCAGCGCTATTTACAACACCCAAGACATGGAAATAATCTAAATGTCCATTGATAGGTGAATGAATGAATGGATAAAGATGTGGTGTATATACGCAATGAAATATTATTCAGCCATAAAAAGAATGAAATATTCCCATTGTAACAAACATGGATGGACCTTGAGGGCATTATGCTAAGTGAGATAAGTTAGACAGAAAAAGACAAATAGTGTATGTTCTCACTTATATGTGGGATCTAAAAACAACAACAAAACTAGCTCGTAGATACAGAGAACAGACTGGTGATTGCCAGAGAAGAGGGTAGGGGGTGGGGACAAAAATGGGTGAAGGGGGTCACAAACTTTGAGTTATAAAATAGTAATCATGAGGATGTAATGTACAACATGGTAACTGTAGTTAATAATACTGTATTGCTTATTTTAAAGTTGCTAAGAAAGTCGATCTTAAAAGTTCTCATCACAAGAAAAAAACATCTGTAATGCATGGTGATGGATGTTAACCAGACTTATCCTGATATTCATTTTACAATATACACAGATATTGAATCATTATGTTGTATACCTGAAACTAATACAAAGTTAAATGTCCATTATACATAAAAAAAAAAAAGAAATGGACGCTGTGAGAGGCTGAGTGACATAGAGCTAACACAACATTGGAAAAATAAAGACAAAGCAAAACAAAAGCGTGCATAACCCTCCAAATGAGAATGTCCTTGTTTTAGAGTATTCTTTTTTATCTTCATTAAAGTATTTGTAACTTTTTTCTTCAGCGTAATCATGGTAATATATATAAAATTTTTCTGTTTCTTTTTTTGCCCGGCATTGAAGAATATGCATTTTCCCACATTGCTAAGGATTATATTTACATTTGTTGTCCTGTATAAGCTTCCATCAGAAGATACGTCATGGCCTAATCATTGTGTGCATGTGTGTATAAATATAATTTTCTGTTTTATATCTTTCTATTGTTTACTATTAAGAAAAATGATTTCAGGAATATCTTTGAGTTTGTTACTCCCATATATTTGCATTCTTTTATTACAATAGAGCCCAGAAACTGAAATTCAATTGATCAGTGGATAGGAATATTTGATGGCTCTTGGTAGGCATTGTCAAACTGCTTTTCAAAAAAACCTTCAACAGCTTACAGTATCACTAGTGCCTATTTTCCTACAACGCATCATTATTATGGGTTAAACTTGTTTTTCCTTCTTTTGCTAGTTTGCTGAGTGAAAATTTTTGTCTCCGTTTGATTTTAATTTTCATTTCTTCACTAAAAAAGATATTTGTGTATGGTTTCTTGTCTATCTGTTAGTATTTAAATTTTTTCTTCAGGTTTCCTGTAACTTTTCATATTTTTTGGCAAAAAAATCTCCTACTGTATTATTTGCCTTTAATGTTTGTAGATAACAGCTTAATTTTTCTCTAATCTCTTTTCCTTTACGAGTTTTCAGACTTACAAAGTCACCTCTGTCCCCTCTAGAGTGTTGAAAGATATTTAGCTCTAATTTCTATTAGTTGTACATTGTTTCATTTTGAGTATTTTAATTTTTAATCAATATAAATTAGCTTTAGTGTTTAATGTGAGATATTTGCCTAAACTGATTCTCTCCCCAGTTGATAAACAATAATTCCAGCCTTCATTACTATATGCTTTCTTCACTCTGATTTGGCCACGCTTTCTTTGTCACATAAAAGTTTTTATCAGCGCCAATGTCTGTGTCTTGTTTAAGGTGTCTATTTTCCTTCTTTGTTCAGGTTTCATCCTGTTACATGCTTTGCCCATCACTGACCTTGACGAATATTCATTGAATGATGTTTATCATTTTTCCTATGATGTCTGCTGATAAGCTAATTGGCACTTGGATCTTCTGACATCAAGTCTAGATGTCTGTCTTTTACATTTTGTTCCTTTGCTCATTTCAATGCAATTTTGTTCAAATGTCTCCTAAATATGTTTGATCTCAGATGTGTCATGTGAGGACTTCTGAAAACACAGCTTCATTCTTTTGATACAGCATTTTTTCCAAGAAAAGCTCCATGTGTGCCTATTTGTGAATCACTTAACGTTCGATCAATTAGCAACAAGACACTGACTCAGAAACAAAGAAAAAGTTTTAACAAAATGGCATGAACAGATGACAAATCTGGGAAAGAAAGCCTCCTTTTTTCTATTTAGCCTACTGACCCTTTTTTCTGGGCTGGAATAGGGATGATTTCAAAGATGCTCTTATGCTATTGTATGAAATTATTCTGTGCTGTTTATGGATGAATACAAGCTAGCCATTCAGTGAAGAAACTCTGCCACTGTCTTAAACCCAAAAGAACAATTCAAGGATAACTGACTTGATATCCTGTATTATATCCTAAGCATAAAATATTCGCAGTCCTGGTCTGAAGTATACACTTGAAAAGTAAAGCAGAAAAGACATGTGAATGTAAACTCAGTTATTAATACTACTCGTATCATTAAACACAGTCTATTTGAAAACACTCCCAGGATATAAGTGGTGATTTATTTGTTTGGGGAGGTATGTATGGAAATTCCTCCTCCTTCTCACTAAACAATCTCATTTGAGTTCTTCATGTTCAGTAAATTCTAAGCACTGGGGAATACACTTTCCTTCCTATAACTCAACGTGGTTTGCATTAGTCCTTAATAAATAAATTATGATTTGCTATATACCTCCATTTGCAGTTTCAGAAATCATTGTGTAGCTTCCTGCCAACCACCTCCAAAATGAACAAATAGGCTCTTGCACTCAAGGTGAGTAACTGTGTATCTTTTAAAATTGAATTATTAGCCTTTTAAAAAGGTAATCATCCTCACTTGTGCACCAGCCTCGACAGAGTACTGACCTCCTCTAAGCGTTTTTGAAGGTTGTTCAAAGTGGTGGTGACATTTTCAAGTCGTGTTTCAAAGGCATTCGTTTTTGAACCAACAGGATTCTGTAGCTGCTAAAAAGAAGCATCACAAAGACAGTATACCAGGCAAAAACAGTGAGATTATTAGTTGGATTGCAGGTAAAATTACTTGAAGCTGCTTGATTCTTGAGTTTCTCCATAAAGGCTTAATTTTTTTTCAGTAAGGTGCCAGTGGTGTTTTAGCGGTAAAATACTGATGTCCAAAGGAGAGACAAATAAAATCTTGTTCATCTCCTTTGAAGAGATAGGAAGGGGTTGCTTATTCTAAGAAATTGTCCACATTGAAGAATTCATTCAATTTTAACTCATATAAATTCATATCTCTATATTGTCCATCTAAAACAGAAATTATCAACATAGTTGTATAAATATGTTAAAAGTTTTCTGTTGTAATCTCTTTTTGTTGTGGTTGATTATTGGAAACTAGCTGTAGGCAAATACTTGTTTCTTAG
Source organism: Balaenoptera physalus (assembly GCF_965194825.1). Classification (NCBI taxonomy): domain Eukaryota; kingdom Metazoa; phylum Chordata; class Mammalia; order Artiodactyla; family Balaenopteridae; genus Balaenoptera; species Balaenoptera physalus. The sequence continues at coordinate 124,987,929 of NC_138884.1, forward strand.
GTCATCAGACTCTCATCACTAAGTAAATATCTATCATTTGCTTACAAATAATTATATTTGTGACGTTAAAATAAACCTATAAAAGATATGTTTTTCATCCTAAAGGGAACGAGTTACTGTGGGCTTTTCCCCTCATAATTTGGTATGGTTGGGCTGAGTCAACGTTTGGCTGATTTTCTAATATTAAATAATTAGATGTGCTTTAACAATTAAAAAACATGAACGAGCCATTAGTGCTGGTGTACTAAATCATAGTCTGTGTAAATGAGTCTTTCTAAAATACCACTGATGTCAGTGGAAATCAGAACCTTAGGCCTGTAGCATTCTTGTCAGCAGAAAGCAATGTGGATCCTGCCCAACAGGAATGAATGGATTCTTATTCACAACTCAGATAAATTCAATAGCCTAGACTGAGAGCTCAAGAGCCACATTGAAAAAAAATTGAAGAGGGAACCATGATGGACATGATGTGGAAACTCAAATTAACAGCATTTTTCATTCAATGATTCCATTCAACATGTACTTATAGAATGCCTACTATGTTCTAGGCACTTTGCAAGAGTATTTTTCTTTTATTTTGAGAAAAATAAAAGATATCAATGCTCTATTATTTGAGATAGGAACAGATGAAGGGGGTTGGGTGTTTTTTTTCTTTACATTTTTTTTTCCTTTGAGGTACAGTTGATAATGGGTGGTTTTTAGCATAATTTTAATTAGCACATTTCCCCCAGAATATTGGGTCTCTCTGTACACAAATTTGAATTGAGCAAGATGGGTGGAACAGAGAAAATGCTAAGAGGAACAGAGTCTTTTCAGGTTGTATTTGAGATTTGCTGCTACTTGAAGACCACTGAAAACTCTCTTGGTGTTTGAGGGAGAGCTTCTCCTTTCCTCACCATACAGGATAAATAACCTACATTTATTTTATCTGTACAATGTCCCAGGAAACTAGAAATTTCTGGTTTAGTATCTGCTCTTGATAAAGATTAGGCAATGGAAAAATTTCTAACCATCTTAGCGAGATAATGAGAAAGATGAAAATTGGAAGTGATCACTCAGAATCTGATTAAACGTAAAAATGCATAAGTTTACTTTGCAACTTAGTTACACATGATTCTGTGGGGGGAACCAATGCTGGTGGATATATCCAGGAAGGAGGATAGATAGATAAGCAGACGTATCATCATATATGAACTTGGTAAGTAAGCTGTTGAAGCTCAGATACAAATTCACACAGGAGTGACTTAATTTTCTCAGTATAACATATCAATCCCAACTGCCAGATTCTTGGCTACTCTGTGATTGGGCCATGTATAGCAATTGAGCTGAAGTGATAAAGTCTGGCTAAATAGTGTATTGGGGGTGGGGAAGTTGGTTCTTTTATGACTGTATAAAGATTTTTCATGTTTTGCTTTAAAAAAAATTATTAGAGTATAGTTGATTTATAATGTTGTGTTAGTTTCAGGTGTACAGTAAAGTGAATCAGTTATACATATACATATATCCACTCTTTTTTAGATTTTTTCCCCATATAGGTTATTACAGAGTATTGAGTAGAGTTCCCTGTGTTACACAGTAGGTCCTTTTGTCACTATTTTCCTATTTGGTATAACTCTGAACATGGTCCATCCTATTTTATAAAAGGCAGCTCTTTATTTCACCCAAACTATGAGCCCATTAAGATTTCAATAGCAAATGTGGCTATTTTCTTGCTTAATACAAGTACAAATAACTCAGACCAATATTCCATAGGAAATGTAAGCTGCATTTAGGCACTGCTATTCCAGGACTAACCACTGTTACACTTTGTACCACTTTGTTGCCCAAAATTTCCATGGGAAACTAAAACTGGCTTTCACTGAAGTGTTCTGTCTTTAAATTTGTAGACAGAGATTATTAAGGATTATACTGCACTAATTAACATCAACTAGTTAACGTCTAAAGATTTGTGTAGTAATACTACTAAGAGAATCAAGTCACTAGGGATGGGCTATTGATGCATCAGATAATGTCTTCAAGAGGAAGGAAACAGATGTGTTCTGGTCACTCTTCCTCCCCCCACCATTTTAACGTACTCTATAAATATTTTATGTCTCTAGATGAATAGTCCCCTGCTACAGACAATTGAATGATAAGCATTCTCTTGTATGAAAATGAATTCATTTTATTACCTGGATCTAATAGTGGCCTCAATAGAAACTAGCTCCAACTATCTATTTCTTGGCAGAATAAAGAATTACATATAAAATATTCTAAAGTGAAAGTTAACATAGGGAAAACATTTGGCTTATTTACAATTCATTGCAAATTAATATACAGAGACTCATCCGGTGTTCTACATGATCTATTGGGCATCTTCATATAGTTTAAGGGGCAATGGGTAGAAACCTATAAACATGTTCCAAGCTAAAATTATTCAGGCATGCACTATGGCTTGGAATTGTGAAGGCTAGCTTGCCCAGTTGTTGCTGTATAAGATAACACCCAGAATTGCTGTCTGATGAGCATCTTAGTCTTACCCGTGGGTATTACCTGGCTCACCTGGGAGCAGAGGTGATCAGCCCTAGTCAGGTACATGCCCTTTTAAAATTTTTACAAGAAGATGTCATCCCACTCCCAGCGCACCTGCCTATTGAAGCAGACAGCACTGCACTGACCTCCCACAGTGAAAGCGACTGTACTCAGGGTCCTTTCCAGGAGTATAATCTTGACCTGTCTTTCAATAGCTTTCAAAAGCTTGGTTAAGATAAGCAATAGTCATAAAGGACTGCATGGAGATGATATTATCCATCCATTCATCTAGATATGTATTTTTCAAACAATTTTTAGTAGCAGGATACTTTTATCAAGTGGGATTTTATGTGCAGCCTGATAAATAAAGTGGATTAAAAAAGGAGGCTACCCAAAGGGAGTCTCTTTTGAATGAGATGGGACCCATGATGCCTTCCATGGAACCCACAGCTCTGCAATGAACAGTTTGAAAGCTGCTGCTCTAAATCTGGGGTTGCAAGCCCAAATGTCTTTAGAGACCTGCTTGGGTGAAGGTATATGAGTCTGTGTCTAAGAAACTTTGGGAGTAGTGAGGGATACATATAAGAAACAAAGATCATATCTGAGTGAAAGCCTTTGGGGAGGTATGTATCTTCTTGTTATAGTATATATGTGTGTGTGTGTGTGTGTGTATGTGTATACACCTTGGAGGATAACTGACAAAACTATATAATGTAGGAACATTATTTAATCTCTCCCATTTTTAAAATGGAAATATTATTATGTAGCAAACAATTTGTTGGATAATTAATTGATATCATGCATATGAAATACTTATTAGAGTGCTTGGCACTAAATAAGCATTCCATAACTATGTTGTAGTAACACTTATTTTATAACTGGAAGAATACATGCCAATATGAGAGCTAATGAAGATCATCAATTATGTTTTGGGAATTGATAGCTTTATTTTTTACCTTATAATTCCATTTTTTATTCACTGAGCTATTGTGAAATAAATTACATACATCATTACATTTCATCTCTAACCACCTCCAATGTGCATCTTTACAAAAATAAGAGCACACAAACACCTACAATAACATTAACACATCTGAAAATAAAAATTTCTAAATGCCATCCACTCCCCAGTTCACTGTCAAACTTTGCCATTTGTCCCCAAAAGGTCTTTCACAGTGTTTGTCCAATAAGCAACTTTAAATGGAAAAAAACCATTTTTTAGAATTGCTTTCTATATAGTCTAGACATCATTTGGCCATTTTAAGCAATTAATTTCATACAAGTTGGCTAGTAGAACAGGACAAATGTTAGGCAAATGGAAAGGGCAAGGAAGAGACCTGGCTAGAGCAGTCTGTTAATGTGAGTTGACAGTCAGAGCATGCTGTTCATTGCAATTGGTGTTTTAGCAGTTGGAATCCAATGTCACAGGATCAGGAATCATTCTTTTAGAACTGATTTCAGCAAGTAATATGACAATGAACAATAATACGAACCTGAGAACTGACATCATACAACAGAGAATTCACAACTGTTTCCATAGAAAGAAACTGGTCTGATAAATTATGCATGTAATGGTCCAGCTGGGTGATTTTGTCTTTCATCTCAGGAAGTTCCAGTGTAGTGGACATATGCAGTTCGTGAACACATTCAAATAGAGAGGAGACATCCTATGAGGTGAAAAACAGAGGAGCATAGAAAGCAAAGAAGTTACTTTTTTTAAAAGTTTCTAATATTTTCTGTGTAATTGACTGAATTACAATCTAACTGAAAAGAATCAGTACCAGGAAGATACATTGATGCAAAGGAATAAAATTTTAGTAAAATCAGTGCAGTTTAAAATTTAGATCTTCTATTAGAAAATGATAAGGCAAAGTGTTATTTTTTGATTTTCAAATGTGAGTGCTGTTTGCTTTGATTTTTGAGCTGTTGACACCTATTTTGAGCTATTTCCACCACTTGTGGTTCTGTACTTTGTGAGAGACTGACAGCAATCAGAGAAAAGATAAACAAGAATACAACTGAGCATTGGTTGTCTAATTTACTTTAGCCTGAGGTTTTCCAAGCTAGCCATTAATTGGAATGAATTCCCAGAGATTTCTGATCTTTGAAGGTAAGACTAAAATTGTTAGTCATCTCTTCCCCTCTCCTAATTCCCCATCACACACACTCACACACACACTCACACTCACACAGTCCTTGTTAGAAATAATTTGACAACTTCAAGAATCATCAGTATGATTTACTCTATCATAGGAAGCAATTGACTTATTATGGGTTTGGGGAGCTGAAATCAAGTCAGATGTTTCAACCATTCCCTCTTAGTGTCCTTCCTTGTTTCCTCTGCTCCATGTTTTCTCACTCTAAATGTTCTTTCTGAGTGATCGCATTCATTATGTTTCAAGTATGTTAGATTTTCTTATTCAAAAATGTGATTAATTTGAGAAATAATGGAGCACGTATTATATATCAGGCACTTTTATAGGCACTAAGGATCCAATAGTAAACAGGGCAGACAAACATATCTATCCTCATGGATCTTGCATTATAGAGCAGGGAGAGAGAAAATAACCAAAATCAACAGGTGAGAAATATAATATGCAATGGAGAAAAATAAAGTCAAGAAGGAAGAAAGGGAGTTCTGGTGAAGTGGGAGTGGGGAGAGGAGTCACAGTTATAAATAGGGTAGATGGGGAAGGCTTTGATTATGCTGGATGCCCTGTTTGGGGACTCTATTTACTAGAGCAAGGGGGAGAATTATATGTATATTTACTTTTTTTAAGAGCAGTTTTAGATTTACAACAAAATTGAGAGGAAGGCACAGAAATTTCCCACACACCTCCCCATCCAGTACATCCATAACATCCCCCATTATCAACATCACTCACCAGGATGACACTTTTTTTTTTTTTTTTACCAAGTATGAACCTACATTGACACATCACTGTTACCTAAAGTCCATAGTTGGGGTTGAGTTTTGGTGTTGTACACTCTATGGGTTTGGAGAACTATATAATAACCTGTGTCTACCACTACAGTGTCATACATAGTTTCACTTCCCTAAAAAATCTCCGTGCTTTGCCTATTCATCCCTCCCCAAAACTCCTGGCAATCACTGATCTTTCTACTGACTCCATAGTTTTACCTGTTCCAGAATGCCATACAGTTGGAATCATACTGTATGTAGCCTTTTCGGATTGATTTCTTTCACTTGGTAACATGCACTTAAGTTTCCTCCTTGTCTTTTCATGGCTTGATAGTTCATTTATTTTTAGCAGTGAATAATATTCAATTATCTGGATGTACTACGGTTTATCCAGTCACATACTGGAGGACATCTTGATAGCTTCCAAGTTTTGGTAATTATGAACAAAGCTGCTATAAACATCTGTGTGCAGATTTTTGTATGGACGTAAATTTTCAACTCCTTTGGGTAAATACCAAGGAGTATAATTGCTGGATCATATGGTAAGAGTACGTTTAGTTTTGTAAGAAACCACAAAACTGTCTTCCAAAGTAGCTCTACCACTTTGCATTCCTAGAAGCAATACATGAGAGTTCCTGTTGCTTCACATCCTTGACAGTGTTTGGTGTTGTCAGTGTTCCAGATGTTGGCCATTCCAATAGGTGTGTAGTGGTATCTCATTGTTTTAATTTGCATTTCCTTGATGACATATAATATGGAACATTTTATGCTTATTTGTGTGTTTGCTTATATGCTTATTTTCCATCTGTATGTCTTCTTTGGTGAGATGCCTATTAAGGTCTTTAGCCCATTTTTAATCTAATTTTTTGCTTTCTCATTGTTAAGTTTGAAGAGTCATTTGTATATTTTGGATAATCTTTTATCAAATGAATCTTTTGCAAGTATTTTCTCTCAGTTCATGTCTTGTCTTCTTATTCTCTTGATATTGTGTTTTGCAGAGTAGAAGTTATTAATTTTAATAAAATCCAGCCTATCAATTATTTTTTTCATAATCATGTCTTTGGTGTCGTATCTAAAAAGTCATCACCATACCCAGGGTCATCTAAGCTTTATTTTATGTTATCTTCTAGGAGTTTTATAGTTTTGAGTTTTACATTTAGGTCTATGATCTATTTTGAATTAATTTTTTTGAGGGATGTAAAATCTGTGTCTAAATTAACTTTTCACATGTGGATATCCAGTTTTTCCAGCACCATTTGTTAAAGAGTCTGTCTTTGCTCCAATGTACTGCCTTTGTACTTTTGTCAAAGATCAGTTGACTATATTTATGAAGATCTATTTCTGGGCTCTCTATTATGTTCTATTGATCTATTTATCCATTCTTTCACCAATACCACACTGTCATGACTACTGCAGCTTTATAGTAAGTCTTGAAATCGGGTAGCATCAGTCCTCCAACTTTATTCTTCTCCTTCAATATTGTGTTGGTTATCCTGGATGGTTTATAATGTTTTCTACAAAGGCTCAAATGGGCTAGACTTGGTTTTGACTTTCATCAACTGGGATGAGAAGCCAGTTGAAGGTGGCTGAGTTGAAGACAGGAAGTTACTGCCATATGTAAGCAAGCTCTGAGCAGGGATATTGCAGTAGGTGTAAGGGGGACATGGTCAGGTTCTGAAAATATTTTGAATGTAGAACCAACAGAATATGGATATTAGGGAAAGGAAAGTTTCAAATTGTCATCTGAAGTTTTTGACCTGAGAAAATATGCAAGTGGAGTTACTATTGAAAAGTGAGATGTAAAGAGTTCCAAAGGAGCAAGTTGTGTGTGTGTGTGTGTGTGTGTGTGTGTGTGTGTGTGTGTGTGAGAGAGAGAGAGAGAGAGAGAGAGAGAGAGAGAGGAAGAGTCAAGTGGGACATTTTGTTTGCAATGCCTGTTAAACATACAAATGGTGATGCTGTGTAGAAAGTCTTGAATATAACAGGCTGAGGTTCAGGGGTGAGTTCATAAGTAGAGATATCAATTTAGGAGTTGTCAGCAGATTATCTCAAGCCATGAGATTGAATGAGATCACTAAGTGAGTGCAGATAGAGAAGAGGTCCAATGGGTGAGTTCTGAGACACTTCACTCTTTAAAGATTGGAAATATGCTATGAAAACAACAAAGAAGATGAAGAAGGAAACATCACTGAGATAAGAGGAAAACCAGGAAATGATGGTGACCTAGGAAGCAAGTGAAAAAATATTTTGAGAAAGACAACGTAATATACAGGATCAAATGCTATTTATAGGTCAAGTAAAATGATGGCTGATATTTACCTTTGGGTTTTGGAATACAGGGTAATTGGCAACTTAACTAAAGCTGTTCTTTTGTAGTGTGTGAGGAAAAACCTACCTACCTGGAGTGGGTTCAAGAGGGCATGAGAGGTGTGGAGACAATGAGTGTAGACAACTCTTTTGAGAAGTTTAGCTAAAAGAAGAAAATGGGACAGCTGTGGAGAGGGTTGGGAGAACCAAGAGAATATATTCAATTTTTAAGGTAGGAGAAATAACAGCATGTTCATATATAGAGTGAAATAGTCCAGTAGAGAGGGAAAATTGAAGCTTAAGAGACACAGGAGAAATTTTGGTTTGAGTGGATAAGAGGAGACAAGACTTAGTACACAAGTGAAAGGTTTGACTTTAGCTAAAAACACAAGCACATCAGCTACAGTAATAGAAATCATAGGGCACAGATGCGGGAAGGTGGGGAGATAGAACGGTGCAAGCATGCAGATGTAAACTTCAGATTGTTTCCTTGCATTTAATGAAATAAGGTCATTGACCCAAAGTAATGGTGGAATTGATGTGAGGTTTTGAGGAAAGAAATACGTATAGCCTAGTTATCAGGAGAGCGGCTTAGCAAATGGGCTAGAGCACTATAGTATTTTAGCGGGGCAGTGGAGCCACCTGCTGGAAGACATGATGAAGTTTAAAGTGGTTGTGATCTGCGTGTGCTGTCATCACCACGTTCTGTCATCGAAGTGCAGGTCTAGAGTGGGTAGAGAGAGCTAGTGTGTGGGTTTTGCTAAGTGAATATCACAAAGGAAGAGAGAGGGATGATTAAAATCATTGGCCAGTAATTTTAAGCTGGTGAATTGACTGAATAAAGTGAAGTGAGAGGAAAGTGGGAGGCAGTGGAAATGTAATACGATCAAAGTATGACTTTTTTCTGGGGTTAAAGGATTGTTGCCATTGGCGTACATATTAGTTTCCTTCTCCTGCTGTAGCAAATCACCACAGACTTAGCAGTTTAAAACAGTACAAATTTATTGTGTTATACAATACCATCTTGGATGTGACAGGTCCAAAATATGTCTCATTGGGCTAAAATCAGGGTGATGGCAAGGTTGAACTTCTTTCTGAGGCTGCAGGAAAGAATCCACTTTTTGTTTGTCCATGTTCTGCCTATTATATTTCCAAGGTATTTCCCAGATGAGCCCCACTTTTCCACCTTCATAACTGCTGACCTATAGTACATACCCTCTTTTCATTAGTTGCATGAGATATTTTAAAAATTTTCTAAAATGCCTTTATGTCTCTAATCTCACTTCCAATTAACCAACTTAGCTAGTGAAAAGAGGTATGGATTCTTTTTTTTTAAATTTTATTTATTTTATTTTTTGTTGTATTGGGTCTTTTTTTAAATTTAATTTTATTTATTTTTTTATACAGCAGGTTCTCATTAGTTATCCATTTTATACACATTAGTGTATACATGTCAATCCCAATCTCCCAATTCATCACACCACCACCCCCGCCGCCACTTTCCCCCCTTGGTGTCCATATGTTTGTTCTCTACATCTGTGTCTCAATTTCTGCCCTGCAAACCGGTTCATCTGTGAGGTATGGATTCTTAAGTCAGATATTTCTCAGTTTGCATACTGACTTTGAAACTTACTGTTGGACAAGAGAAAAATAATTAAAGCTATACAATTTTAAACTTTCCTCACCTGTCAAAATGCGACACAACAAAAATTACCCTCTTTATAAGATTATTGCTAGAATTAAATGAAATAGCACCTAGCTAATTTATGGTGTTAAATGATGTCCAATTAATGTTAGTTTCCTTCTTCCTCTTATATTTCCAGTCTTTCTATAATGCAGATTTGAATGTGTTATTCTACCACGAAAAACAAAATCTCAGATAGATTCTCCCTGACTATAGAATGGAAAACAATTCTCTACCATGGCATACAAATGTCAATGATCTGGCCATTTTGTACCTTTTCCTCTTCTACCCTCAGTCCCAGCTGGTGGGCTTAAGTTACAGGAACCCCATTGGCACTAAACCACTTGGCTCAATTTCTAAGTAGTACAGCGTCCTGGAAATGGGCTAACACAGAAACTGATAATAGCTCACCAGAAATCTATTTCTTTTGTGTTGTAGCAGAAACTTACCAGCTGCAATCATTATCTGTGCTGTCTCACTCCTTGTATTCTTTATATGTTTCAATCTTCTGCAACAAAATGGGGCCCTGCTTCTGAGTGCTGGGCAGCAGAATTTACATAGAAGTGATGCATGCCATTTCCAGGCTTGGCCCTTAAAGCCTTACATTACCCTCCATGCTCACTTTCTCTTTCTTTGTCTGCAGGCCAGATGTGGAGCCTATAAGGTACAGGAGTTTAGATCCTTGACTGTTTACATGACCAGTGTCCCCCCCTCCAACCCACATTAGGTTGTGATGTAAATAAGAACGAAGCTTTTTTGGGCATGATAATCCATTGACTTTTATTGTTGATTCTAATAACTGTTGGCCTGCTAGACTCACACAAAAATTGAGGGGAGCTTGCAGCTGTAATAAACCCTAAGCTACGTGTCAGTGGTTCAGTGGTTGGGCAATGGGCTGCAAAGGAGCAGCTGTAACAGGAGGACAGTTGAGATCCATCCTTTATCGTGGCCAAATGTTTGGTAAAAACATAACTTTTGATAATGAGAAAGGCGGACCTCAAGCCTGCCAATACTGTCTCTGTGAAAAGAGGTGGGAAAACAGAACATCATTCATGAGTAGCGGCTGCTGTTGGCTGAGTTTGGCCAGGTATTGCAAGAGAGAGAAGGGCTCAGAAAATAGTGGGCCTATTTGTTACCAAAAAAGAACAGGAGAATTTTGGAGGCCTTTCTAAGGTAGGAAAGCCGATTGATTCTGAACTTTTATGAGAGACATAAAAGATAAGATTGAAACGAAACTTTGAGCACTGAAATCCCAGTGAGACTTTTCAGTTGAAGTGAGTTGCTGAGCCCCACAGACAAATCAAATTAAAGGTATCTTCTAATTTGGCCTATTGTCCCACCTGGTGTCAAGGTGGCCCATTAAGTTGAGAGATGAGGTTTAAGGATGAGCAAGCAGAGAAACAGAGCGAGGTCTAGGACAGTACCTTGTGTGCGGTTACTGGCATGTGAAAGTCAAATGAATCAGAAGCCTATTACTACATTTGTGAGTGACTTGTGTTGTCAATGAAACAGTGACAATGAGAAAAAGCCTTTGAATGTTCAAACTATTAAACAAATTTCAGGCCACCAAGCTTTCTCCAAGAGGAAATGAGCAGTGAAAGCTGGGCACCCCCAAAAGATGGCATTCTTCCCAGTGGAGAATGATGGAAAATGAAGAAACTTCTAAGAGGTTGAGTCCGGGGTCACGAAGAACAATGAAAAACTAAGAATGCCTCCCCGAAGGCAGAAGCAGGGTCTAATTCAGGAACCTCCACCAAGTGCCAGGACAGGAACCTACATTCACCATGTTGACCTCACAGGATTTCAGAGTCACTGCAGCTAAATGACTGTGCTTGTTATTCCCTTTTTCAAATGGGCATATTTATTGTAGTTATTCTGTCCCTGCTCTATGTCTATAATCATATATATATATATATAATCCAAATAAACTTGTTTTCTTAGTACGTAAAGAATGACCAGGAATGGCATTTGCACTTGAGGACTGCACATCTCCTGGAGATTCTAGGCTTTGGGTTAGAGGCGGTGTCTGAACGAGACTTTGCCTGCCCCCTTTTGGAGAGGTGACAAAAGTACTCTGTGTGGAGAGCAAAGGCATGTTCAAAACACAGGGGTGTCAAAGACTGGCTAGTTGTTCAGAAATATCGATTTTACTTGGCAAACGGCTAGACGTTACTCCTCAGCCGTTTCATAGTGGGGCTGTATGACTCGTTTCTGCTCATGGGATAGCGGGTGGAAGCGCTGTCCACCACTCTCAGGTGGCCCCTCGCATGATTCTCTCTCCCTTTGTCTTCTGGCCACTGCTGAGGGTCAGGCAGAAGCCTTAAGGTCCCAGGATATGGCCAAACCACTACATGGACGTAAGCTTGAACGGCTGCCCGCAGCAGAGCTCCTTGATAACCCTCATTACATGGTGATATAGGCAAGAAGCGAACATTTACTATGATAAGCCACTGAGATTTTTTTTTTCATAGAAGTTAGCCTCCCTGCCAAGCACACGTGAATTCCAGAAGGCAGAGCTAAAGTTCCTAGCTCCCCTTAGAGCTAATCGTGGCCATATGACTGACTGAGTTCTAGCAAATGGAATATGAATAGATGCAAAGTGTGCCATTTGTGCGCCAGCAGATATGACCCTCCAAGATCTCTCACCCTGTCTGTTGGGTGGATACAAAAAGTAATCATGCCTTAAGAGACAGCAGACCCTCTGAAGGAAGGAACCTGCGTTCCTGGATTACTGCATGGAGAAAAGCCACATGCCAACCAGAAATACCCACTTTATGTGAGTGAGAGGTAAACTTTTGTTTTTGTTTGTATCCATCTCTTCTTTTTGTAATAGCACTTAGCACTTACCCTAAGTAATAAATGGACCTTTATATTTCCATTGGCTGCATTTTATTTAGTCAGTTTGCAATGTCTCTCCCTGACTTCTCCGGCTAAAAATTCCTGTCCAACTTTCAAACCCTGTCTCAGATCTCAGCTATTCTCTACATTTTTCTTAATTCCCTGAGCGTTTATTTATTCTCTTCTCTAGGATAATCGAGAATTTTATATATCTCTATTATTGTCTTTACATTATTCAATTATAGTTATGAATTTGCATGTCTTCCTTCCTTGACACTTAAATCATAGAAGGCAGGAGTTTCTGTTTCTGTTTCTACCATGCCTCACAAAGAGTAGATGACCCATGGTTTCAAAATGAACAAAATCATTTGTATTGAGATGTATTGTCATCTTATGTGGTCAAAGGTACTGAAATGTTTTATGAGTATTGAATATCTATTGAAGAATTATCAAACCAAAAATAGTTTAAAGTAAACCTCATGAAAACAGATCCAGCTTTGGAACAAATAGAACAAATCATCTGTCTGTCTACATCAGTTTCAGTACATTGGAATCCTAATAATTCTATGACCCTGATGGAAGAGAACAAAGGATGCTATAATGGAGATTCTTCTTCCTACTCATCTCAGGTTAAGAAAGGATCTTAATTATTCCTACACTAACCTATTAATTATTCACAGACCTGGTGATCTGACTGCTCTATCGCCACTCTAACAGAGTTAGGTTTCAGGCCTCCTCAGGCATGTGCTGTGTCTGGGTTCCGCAAATGCCATCAGTTTAGACTTTTGCAGAGGTTTCTCAGCACTTTCTTCAAGGTCTTTTATGACCAAATAGAAACTTTTATTCCAGGAAATGAATTCCAGATGTGAGAGAAAGCCATTTTGAAGAAAGGTAATTATATTTGATTTCAGATCCGATGTAAACAAAAGAAGACAACTTATACAAAAAGCTCAATTTCCATTTGATCGGTTCATGTATGACTTACTTATAGGATTTCCAAGAGTCTTCTTAAAGTTTTACCTTAATAGTTAAAAAAATTGAATATGAATTAGATATACTTGCAGTGACTGAATTCTCAAAATTTTTATTTTTATTATAGCACACTGTATGAATGTAGTGAAAAGGCCATAGATTTAAAATAAATAGTTCATTGGCTCTGAATAGAAAATGCCTCAGAGAAAATGTTATCATCAGATCAGTTCTGTTTCTATTTCTGGATAATATGATGAGTATTGATCACCAAAAGGCAAACAAGATGGCCCAAAATGCCATGAGCTTCACAATCAGGGCCTCATTTTACCGTTCTCATTTTCTCTACATGCTTTCTTAACACGTGGAATAAAGCTCTTATTAAGTGCTCTGTTCTAGATTACCTTTAAATGACAGCCCTAGGTACTCCATGTATTTGTGAAGATGAACAAGCTAACAGATACCTGACACTGTTTACACCAAGTTGCCTATATCCTTTGTACCTATGATTAACTTCTTATAAGATATAACTATTGAATTTCACATGGTATTTTGAAAGGTCACCATTTTAAGCAAAAATAAGCTTAAAGAGAGAGATTAGCTGAGTCATATACTTATTACAATAAACCAATAAAAAATGCATCTAGAATTACAGTTTCCCATTGCCTATTGTCCACGACTGAAAATGTAGGGAATGTAAGCAACACGAAGGTGAAAAGTGTATAATACTCAGCACTAAAGCCATCTGCAGCTAATGAATAAGAAGTCTTTACTTTGTCTCACCCCATCTTCTTCTTAAAAAATTACCAAACAGGTGGAAAGAGTGGATCACCCACAGTTGCTTTATGATTGTTACTACCCTAAATCTTGTTGCTCTGGGCAAGCTATACCATGATTCACTATTGTAGGGAAAAGAAAGATGGCAATGGTGGAGCTCAAAGATTTTTATTATTATTATTTTTGAAATGTGAAAGTGGCTTTAAAAACTGATAGGACAGGAATCACAGTAATGTTTACATTCAACATAAAAGCACACTGTTTCTGGCTCTAAAGATGTAGATGCACCAGCTATCTAGGTTTTTAACTAATATCCTCTATAATTTATACCAGTTAAAATGGAAAAGAGTTAGACTGCTTTTCTACCTGTAAGAGGAATAGCAAAGAACCATTTTGAATTCTCTGATGCAAGATAGGAATCCAGACAGGTAAATGTTGGTATGAAACTCCATAGCCAGGATTTCACATTCTCTTTTATGCCTTAATCATTTGTACTCAAGTTTTCAAAGTATTAAACTCATGATCTTTTCTATCACAGCAGTTCGAGGCTTCCCCTTCTCCAGTCTGTCCCTTGTCATTATGACAACAGGGACCACAAATTTAACAATTATTAAACTCACCTTTTTATTTCCACCTGTCCCTCCCACCCCCAAAGACCTTGACCTATAACTTATCAATATTCTCCTAAGGTGGCGCACCTTTTGCTGGGGAACTCAAGCCATACCTCAGAGTCCTCCTTCCCGTCTTATTCATCTTCCTTTACCTCAGCCAGTCAGTCCTAGAGTCTGCTCTATCTCTTAAACATCTCTCAAATAAATTCTCTCCTTCCCACTCTCACTGTCAAAGATTTTATTCAGCATCTTGTTCCCTCTTTTCCAGAGCCAGCCTTCTAACTGGACTTGCTATATCTAGTCTCTCTCTAATTTTTCTTCTTTCCTTCCCTCAAACTTGTGTTTCTGAAACATGTTTCATCTTTTCACTATTCTGATTGAAAACTCTATTAAGTCCTTATCGTATGCATCAGAGTTAAGATTTCTTAACTTGACTTACAAGGTCCTTCGTAAGGTGGCTCCACATTACCTTTCTTATACTACTCCCTACCATCACCTTGTGTTCCAGCCACACTGGATCGCCACGATTCCCAGGTCATTCCACCCTCAGCCATGCACTGATAGCCCCCTTCCTAGAATGAGAGATTAGGGAGGCGGTATAACTCAGTGATGAAGGCCATGGATTTTGGAGTCAACTTAAACAGGCCTTGAATCTCTGCTCTGCAATTTGCTGTCCATGAGGTCTGGTCAAGTTACTTAAAATTACTAAGCCCAACTTCCAGTATCACATCTCTAAAATGGGGATAATAACATCTACTTCTCAGGGCTGACATGAAGATTATATACACTTACTTATATTAAGTGCTTAGCACAATGACTGGAAAACAGCAAATGCTCAATAAATAGTTGTTATTATTCCATTGCTGCTACTGCTGCTATTACCACTATCACTATTCTACTATTGCAGGTGTTTTTGCCTTCAGTTGCTAAGACAGTTTTTGAAATTCTCAGTGACACATCTTTTCCTGAGCTTGTGCTTGATTATTAGAAACAGCTGAAAACATTTTGACTGAATTCTTTTAAAATGAGTGATTAAATTTTATAATACTATTCTGGTCATTTGATTATAAAACAATGTTCTAATATTCCAGTTCAGGTGATTATGAATTTTATAATACTATTCTGGTCATTTGATTATAAAACAATGTTCTAATATTCCAGTTCAGGTGATTGACCTTGAAAACAATTTCAACAGATAGTTGAAAAGTGTTTGGAGAAATATTGGCATCATGAAGTAGTTGTATGGTTAGATGATGATGTAATTAACTATCCAATTGCTTTCTGAATGAAAGAGGTATTATTAATAATTATGCTGAGCCTAGAGGGATAAACAAGGCTAGTCCCTGGCGAAGTGCCCCTGACTCCAAGTTATTTTAGCTATTTTCTCCTAAGTGAGCTGCAAAGGCTTGGGTTGCAGAAAATTAAACTTGAAGCATCAAATATTATATCAATGACATATAAACATCAAATAATATATTATTTAACACGAAAAACCTCCACCCAAATCAGTCACTGCCTTTTGGATAAAGCTAAATTTACCTTTGCTAGGTTTCGTGATGTGAGTGACATATGTAAACAAGATCCATTAAAATGGTAATTGTCAGATAGTTATTCATTGACGATTTAATTTTGATGAGGGAGAAGCGTAGTTTTGATAATTTTCCAAATGTTGTAAAGACAAAGTAGCTCATGTGTAAGTTACAATATGCACAGCTGCCAATAAGCTTCTTTGGGCTATTGAGACAATAGAGAAATTTCAGAATTTTCTTTAATATTTGCATGAAGACAAGAAGACACCTGTCAAGGTAAAGGTGAGATTGCATGTTCTTTGCAAGAAATAAAATGACAGATATGAAAATACTAAATAAACACAATGTTGAAAAGTTGTCCTCTCTCCTGGGGAGATCCCAAAGAAGAATCCTCTTTTCTCTTTGACATCTATTTCTTACGTCTTTCACAACTTTTGCCAAGAAAGGTGACAAAAAGATTGTTTCTCCTGTTTGCTTAGCTGATAACAGTAGTCTGTACTTCAACAGGGAAACAAAATGCAAGCAAAGTGCTTTATCTGATAAAGGTACACATTCTGAGAATATTCGCCTGCTGAGAATCTCACTTGTATTTTAATAAGCGGGGCTGTAAGTCTCTTATTTTCAAAATTATTACTCTCAGCTTTATTGCATGCTCATTAATTGCTTACTGTGTGTAGAATACTTTGCTAAGCACTGAGATTACAAAAGTTTGTAAAGCAAAGTTCCTTCTGGGAAGATATTGGGTGGTGACTTTAAATGCTGTGTTGTATGATCACACTTGCCCAGCCATTAAGAACAGCTTCACAGAAGAAAGACCCAGTCTGTGTGGCCAGAGTTAAAGAGACTCACTCAGTGTTTATACATTTTTTTTTTTCTTGCTTTTCCAAGTCCTACTCCTTGGCTCCTATTTCTAATTTCTAATCCAGGACACTTTGGTTCTTGTCACTTTATAACTTTGTCTTCATACCTTTATCTACAGTAGCCTCACAAATCACACACTGTCTGAAAACCACTGGTTTTGGTCTTGATATGCCCCATTGCCCTTGAAATCCACTTAGAATCTACTTGGTGAGGGGGGTTGGCATTTCTAGAAATGCAACGTTACTTAGAGCCACAGAATATCATAACACAAAATAAACTTGTCAGAAATATCTGCAAATATACATAAAATCTGGATAAACATGAGAAATTCATTCAAAAACATTTATTGAGCATCTACGATGCATCCAGCGTTAGTGAAAATGCTTTGGCTAGAGCAATCAAAAGAGCAATAAGGTTCCTGTTCTCATGCTGCTTATATTCTATTGTATGCATGGAGAAGAGACAATGGATTGGATGTCTCATATATAATATGTCAAGTAGTAATAAGTGTTCCGTAGAGAAATAAAGCAGAACAAGGAGGCTAGGGTATGATTGGTGGCACTATTTTTAACAGGAAAAACTCAAAATCACTCCAATAAGGTATTATTTGTGCAGAGTAATGAAGGAAATAAGGAGCTGAAGATAGATGAGGGAAGAGAATTCCAAATAAAGAAAATTCCAACTGCAAAGGCCCCAAGTTGAGTGTTCTTGGAGTTTTCAAAGTGAGGTTAGAGCTCAATGAATAATGAATAATGAGAGTGTAAAGAAATAGGATGAGAGAGGTTGGCAGAAGCAAATTATGGACAGCCTTCTAGGCCATGTTGAGGATTTTGGACCTTATTGTGTGAGATGCAAAGACACTGAGAGTTTACAGCAGAAGAGCGACATGGTCTGATTTTCATTTTAAAGGATTATGCTGGTTGCTGTGTGGAGTAGAGACCATAAGAAAGACAAAGATGGAGACCAGGACACCAGTCTTGAAGCTACCAGAATATATCATGTGAGAGATGCTAAAGCTTGGATTGGGTGGAAATGGTAAATATGGTGAGAAGAATTTGAATCCTGGACGTATTTTAAAGGTAGAGTTCACAGGATTTGTAGATTTGCAGGTGTATGGGCTGTGCGTAGTAAGAGTAAAGATTAAGGTTGATTCTAAGTCTTTTGGCCTGAACAACTGGTAAAAATCAAGTTGTCATTTATTAAGATAAAGAGGACTACAGAAGAAGCAGGTGTGTGTGTGTGTGTGTGTGTGTGTGTGTGTGTGTGTGTGATCAAGAGTTTGGTTTCAGGCATGCTGAGTTTGGAATTCTAATTCAATAGCCAAGTCAAGAGTTTGAATAGGAGTGGTTCACATAAAAGTTCAGTGTTGGAGTATATATTTGGAAGTCATCAGCATCTAGATGATATTTAAATCCCTGAATGTAGATGAGATCAGCTTGGAGTGAGTGAAGATGGAAGATTTAAGCCCTGAGCTTAGGAACATTCTAAGATCAAGAAGATGAGAAGATGAGGATGCAGCAGGAGTGAAATTGAGACATGACCAGTGAAGTAGGCATAAGAAGCAAGAGAAAATGGTACTCCACGGCAGAGTGAAGAACATATTTCAAGAAGCAAGGAGGGATTGCCTGTATCAAAATGCTGCTTAGAGATCTAATAAGCTAAGGCCTATGGAATGGTCATTGGATATGGCAACTTGGAGGTCACAGCTGAGTGTGACAAAGGCATTCCAATTGGGTGGCCAGGACAAAGGCTTGACTGAGTGGATGCAGCAAGGACCTGGAGGACACTAAGGAATGGTTTCAAGCACGGACAATTGGCTCTGCACTCAGTAAGATTGGCTCATATTTACTGAGTGCAGAGGATATCTTGGTATTTCTCTAAGAACTTTCTAGCCATTAACCTTCTATGAGGAAGGGATGAATATTAGGCACAATTTTATTTTATTAAAAAAAAATTTATTTATTTATTTAAATTTTCTTTTATTTTTGGCTGCGTCGGGTCTTAGTTGCAGCACACATGATCTTCATTGCGGCACGTGGGTTGCAGTGCGCGGGCTTCTCTCTAGTTGTGGCATGCGGGCTCCAGGGCACGTGGGATCTGTAGTTTGCAGTACTTGGGCTCTCTAGTTGAGGCATGTGAGCTCAGTAGTTGTGGCGCACGAGCTTAGTTGCCCCCTGGCATGTGGGATCTTAGTTCCCTGACCAGGGATCAAACCCACGTCCCCTGCATTGTAAGGCGGATTCTTTACCACTGCACCACCAGGGAAGACCCACAATTTGTTTAGACAGGAAAACTGAGCTAACAGAAAAGCTAAGTAACTTGAATAATAACACACAGTAAGTGGTGCAGCCAGGATTTGTAACCCAAGGAGTCTGGTCCCAAGAATCTGGCTCTTAATCCTTATGTTATGTGAGAAGAACCACTACAACCAGTTTCATAATTTCCTAATGCTAAGACTGCAAAAATTAAATGTGCCATTTCATAGGATGACCTTTGATGATGATACAGTCTAGTTTAGATGAAGGCACTAGCAAACAGTTCACGTCTTGTGGCTTCCTGTCTTCTCTTTCTGGAAGTAAAATAGTAAAACACTTCCAATCTAGATTACTTAGGGAAGAAGACAAGAAAATGCACTGAAAATATTTATTGTATGATTACTACGTGCCAGGCACAGCAGCTACAGGACAAAGTCATTGTTCTCCTAAAGATTAGAGTCTACTAAAAACAAAGCCAATCAAAAGTTACAAAACAGTATGATGCTTTGGTGAATCTTATAATAAGGCAGGCACAGGTGCAATGAAAACACCAGCCAGGGGCCTCTGACTCAGAGCCCAGGGAAGCAAGCATTGTTTAAGTTGAGATTTGAGGACCATATGGGCTATTAGATACACACTCAGGAAATCACTCTATGAGTAGCCTTACAGAGATATGTATAGACTGGGGTAGCAAACTATGACCATGGGCCAAATCTGACCCTGTACGTTTTTTGGCCAATAAAGTTTTATCGGAACATCACCATGGATCATTTGTGTACATATGGCTGCTTTCTCACTACAATGGTAGAGCTTAGTGGCTGAATTACCTGCAAAATAGAAATTATTTGCTATTTGGCTGCTTACAGAAAGGTTTGCCAACCCTTGCTATAGATGGTCTACTTGATTGCATGCATAAAGTTACTTAACATTAAGATGAATATTTTTAAGATACATTTGTAAAAATTTGTCATTTG
Source organism: Balaenoptera physalus (assembly GCF_965194825.1). Taxonomy (NCBI): domain Eukaryota; kingdom Metazoa; phylum Chordata; class Mammalia; order Artiodactyla; family Balaenopteridae; genus Balaenoptera; species Balaenoptera physalus. The sequence goes on from NC_138884.1 coordinate 125,008,168, forward strand.
ATTGAAAAACGTTTAGGATAATTTTGAATTAATTTCTCAAATTAAAAATATTTGGAAAAAATGTGAAAAGGTCTGGTAACACTGGCCCACCTCTTTACAAGGCAATTATTGATTTATTTGTGTGACCCCCTTCAGATGGGACACAAGCCCTCCAGATCATCACAGTTCCTGTCACTCCATATTTTATTTATACCTGGCTCCTTGTCACTCATTTATGTTACCTTTCTGGACTCTCTAGGAACTTGAGTTTTGACCCTTGGAAAGTGAATCTAAGATAAAGTGTGTCTTTTTAAGCAAAGACTGGTACAGACAATCAATGGAAGTTCAAAGATTAAAATACAGGCTATTGGCAGAGGTCTTGGCCCATGTAGATGACTCTTTTTGTATATGTTAACAAAGTTGAACCCTCATCAGTTTTATTTTCTGTCTCAGAATTACAGAGACTAAGATTGGAGCTTCTTGTCTAAGAACAAAGGAAACTCAGTAGTTTATTAGGAAGGAAAAAGAGAGAGAGAGATTTTTGGACCCCAAATTTCATGGACATAGGAAAACACTATTCCAGTGAAAGAACAAGACAGAAAGTTAAGAAAGAACATGTTTAGACCCAGTTTTACTTGAATAAAACCTGAATGAATATTACACTTCTCTTGACCAGCATTTTCTTTGTATTGTTACCATTGTCCATTATACTATCTCTTCTGTGTTTCCTTCTAGTTGTTTCAGAGAAAGAAGGGTAGAGAAAGGACAGGGAAATAGGATCCCTTTCTGTAATGGTCCTATAGAAAATGTCCAGCTGGGAGAAGAATGGTTGCAGAGAAGAAGGAAGCAGAAAGATGTGGGCCAGATGAATGGGAAGTTAGAAGTCAGCGCGGGGTGTTCATCATGGTAGGAGGCTCTGCATGGTGTTATACATGATCAACAATAAGAATAATATTTGTTGATTCCATGCCTGAGCTGGGCTCAGATTCTCGTTTTTGGAGGTGAGAGGTCCCAGAGTGTGGGCCAAGAGTTAAATGATCCCAGCTGCGAAGATTGTAGAGCAGCAGGACATTGTGCTTATATTTTGTGAAGCCAAATGTTTGGCATTTTAATTGTATCATCTGAAGTTTAGCAGAAAATACAATTCTTCCACCAAATATAATGCAAGTAAACAGATAGCTTCTGATATCTCTAAATTGTAATTTCCAGTAGTGGATTAAGAAACAAGTTGCCAGAATTTCTTTAGAGACTGAAAACATGAATTAAACTTTTTTTTTACAAAATGTAAGTAATAGCTAATTGGGAGGAAAGGGAAAAAATATAATCTTCAAGTTATATTTTGTTCAACTCAAAATGGGCCCATGTGTAAGCTTTACAGAATTGCTCTATTCCTTGTGACCTAACTAAAGTGTTAGCGCAGATTTACTTTCCAAGAAGGTAGTTACTTTTCTTTGTTAAAGAATTTTTAAGATGCTCTGTGATTCTTTCTGATTTCCTGCCTTTTTGTTTCCTTCTCCTTTTGTTCTATCTTCTCATCTTCTTTTCTTATTCTTTTCATCTCTTTGTTTAAGAAAGTAGACACTGGTAAAGGGGGTATTTTGGCAAATTTGTTGATAGAGCAAAAGATTCTTGAGAAAACTTCTCTGTTCTTTCCTCTTCATCATGTCTTAGTTCATCTTGTTAGGTTGAACCTTAAGAAAGTGCAGATACTGAATGCTTTTTACTTAAAAAAAGGGCCAAATGTATATGGATCAACCTATTCCAAAGTTTATCATGTTACTGCTCTACCCAAGACACTTTCAATCACTTCCCGTTGCTGATAATGTAAAATTCAGTCTCTATAACCTGGGTATTTGAGAGGTTTCACAATCTGGGCACAGCATTTTCTACTGCAAATTTGCTAATCCAGTCAAATCAGCCCATCTCAAGACCCATTTCCTTTTGAAGCCTTCGCAGTTGAGTGTAGATCTTCCCCTAAACCCCTGGCACTATATGTGCTGTAGACCATGGTGTCCAATGTGTAATTAAACGAGAGCTGACTTTTTGGTGTTGCAATACTCTATAAAACGTTATTGGGATCCCAAAGTAAATTGAAAACTACTTATGAACAGGGCTCATGTCTTAAGCTCTTTTGTATCTCTTTATCTATTCTAATACCTTAGAGCACTGTAGGTATTTGACTACTATTTAAAAAAAATTTTTTAATAGATTTTTGGGTAGCAGTTTGTTCAAGGCTTTGAGAACTCTGCCCAAGCTAATATATTCTGTGGAGTTGAAAAGTGTGGAAGCTCTGAGTTCTGCAGTTTCTTTTCCTAATTTATGACGTTTTGTATACATTAGGAGAAGATCATTTAAAGTTCTTGTTTGTTTGAGTCTGGATTCCAGACTTAAAATTTAGTTGTTTCTGTCCAATGATTTTACTGAGTTCAAGAAAATTGTGGTCAAAAGTGTGAGAAGCAAACATGTTTTTGAGAGCATCTCGGTCAGCTTATCAGCAAAAGAATCCCTTCGCATGAAATATGCAAACTGTCTAAAAGAAGAAAATTAAACCACACCTCGCTCAAACAATGAGCTCAGGGAAAGCGGCTCCGTGGGAAAGTTAATTTCTGGCAACGCACTGAATGATTTTTCTGCACGTGACAGCAGGGCTGACACAGGGGTGCAGGGGTTGCCACGTGGCAGGGAGGGACTGCTGTGGAGCTGGCAGAGGTCCCAGCTAGTGACTGGCAGGGGCTGTCCCCAGGAAGCTGCGAGCACCAGTAGCTGTGAGCGCGGGGCTGGCAGGAAGCCGGTCATGCAGCCGGCAGCGGAGACTGCGAGACAGGAACCTGGCTGGAGCTGCTGTCAGCAATTCAAACCGGGCATCAACCCGGCTTAGAGTTCTCTGAGAGATCCAGGATTGACACCACCTAATTCTGAATATAGTCAGCCAGACCACATGAACTGGCCAAGTGGAACATTTCGTGTCTGTGTAGAATGACCTTCTTCCCCATGAATACCTATGACTGATGATTTTGTTGGTGCCTGTTTTCTTCAATGGAAACTCCAAGCAGTAGCGGCAATAAAGATATTTTGCACCAACAGAGAGATTCTTGAATCCAGCCCTGTAAATGCCTAATTAAGTATTAAGTCTTAACCAGCAATAAGGTAGGGAAGCATCTGGTTCTTTTAACCAAGGTATAGGACAGCGATGCTCATTTTCGTAGAAACAGGTTGTAATCTAATATTAAAGAAAGGTCACCTTTGCTGGCAATCCACGTTTGTGCTTTGCAATTGTTTTAATCCAAAGCACATCCAAATGAAAGAACATTAGGACAGCCAAGGTTAGAACTGGGCTGGGCTCTTCTAGAAAACATACACATACACCACATCACACACACACACACACACACACACACACACACACACACACACACTCCTGAATGTACCCAATTGATTTACAAAATGATGTTATGTGATGAAGGAAGATTCAGATCAGTAGTACTATATAAAAGCTGAGCAAAAAGCATAGCTTAAGAATTCTTTAGTCATCTAAATGAAAAAAAGAATTCTTTGCCTTTATTTTGCTTGCTACTACATCTACAAGAAATTAATTTTTAGCATTTACTTGTAGCAATGTGGTATGGATTAGTAATTCTCATGTTGAAGGTTATGGCATCTAAAGAAATTGGAGGACAGTCCAAAGGTTTTAAGGAAATGAAAACTGTTACTCTGAAGAATGGCAGCAGCACCGTTTTTGAAAGAATAATATTCCCTCTTCATATAAATCCATTCTTTCACCATTTCCTAGATTTTTTCATGTATTTGATGTCACCTCAACTCTTTAAACAAAATTTCAACCTATCTGTTTTTGATAATACCATTTAACCACATTTTCAAGAGCAAGCAACTCCTGATATAGTGTAGTAGTGAATAACAAAGGTTTTGGTATGTGCATGTGATGGGTAGGAATGTGGGAGACATTTTGCAAAAGAGAGCCTCTTGCCCATTTCTGGCTCTACTGGCAATTGGAGTCACTGTGAATAAGTCACCTGCTTGTGTTTCAACTTATTCCCCAAGAACATGGGGGTTAATGTAACATAACATCCCTCTACTATAGTCTTAAGAACTGATAATACCTAAAAAGATAATGTGCAAATTGTTGTGAGGTCATTAAAACTAGAGACTTTACACAATTAAACAGTCAACTTTTTCTAACACTTTTCACACCACCCAGTAAATCAGCTAGAAGCTTTTCACTGCTTTCAGCTTGATCTAGCATTTTTATTAGTGTGTCAGTTACAACACTGAATATATGAATTTATTTATTGCAGTTTAAACATACCAATTCTTTGTCCGTGTACATGATAGAAGGATATTGCAAACAATGTGGAAACATTTCCCAGATGTTTACATGTCTCAGGAAGTCCGAAGCAAGCTCACTACTGAATGTTAATTTGTAATACTACGGGATGTATTTTTTCCTTCTAAGTGAAGAGATAAGGTTTCCCAACATTACTACTTTGGCGAAAGAAATTGCTCTCTGAAACGAAGTTGTAATTATGAAACAGTTCTTTGTGGTATCTTTTTAGGCAAATTGGAAAAAAATATACCCATTGTTTGGATTTGGATAACCTCTTGAGTCTACTTTTTGCTTGTAGTATAGGTAAAACTGTTCTTACTTGAACCCAGGATCAAGATCACAAAAGAACATCCATGAGACATTGAGGACAGTCATGACCTGGGGGCAGGGAGCCCTGGACTGGAAACCCATCTTGCCTTCTGACCAGTGTGTACCCCTGAGAATTCTAAACTTCACCTAAGACGCGCTTCTTCACTGACAAAAAGGAGGCAGCCACAGAAGGCCCACCACAGGGTATGGTGAGGGTTCAACATGTATTTCATGGAAGGACTTGGCCTAGAACCGCCCAAACAATGGCACAAGAAAGGACTGGCCTGCAGCCCTGGGCGCTGCATCCTTTTCCTCGCAGGTTATTCCTAGTTCCCACGTGGCTGTACCGGGCTTTTCTCTTCAGGAATGCCAGTTTCATTTTTCTCAGCTGATGCAGACTGCTCTTCAGTATTTCTGGAAATAAGAGTTTCTACGGAGGCAATTCTCTGAAACATAAAATGAAAGTAAGTAAACCAATAAAAAATCACAACAGATAGAACAAATTTATGGATAAAAATAAAAACTGTTATAATGGGTCTGCTTTGTTTTTCAGGATATTGGCACCTAAATTTCTTAAAGATGACTTAGACTATACTAAAAAAAAAAAAAAATTAAACAGACCTTCTGTGAGGCAAATTATAAATTTCTCGCTGATTGCATTACAATTAAAAAGAAATCTTGTTGTGTACCTAACTGCGCCCCAGGCCTTGTGTGCTGAGCATTCAGTAGGAAACAGACTATGCTGTAGAATGCTAAGGCCCTTCTCCTGCTGTCCTGCAGCTTTTAGTGTGAAGTGGTAGAGTCAGATGTGAATCATGTAATTATGAGTGTGACAGGTGTGGGGAAGGGAAAAGGCTAGGTAATATGGGAACAGAGGAAGGGAATTTATCCCGATCTGGTTCGGTCATAAATTCTCTCTAGAGTAGAGAATATATGATTTCAACCCTAATAAGGAGACCAGTTGCATCAGAGATAGGTAGTTTTCCTTGCTAGTAAAGTATTTTTGCTGGGTCTTTATCATCAAGAAATAGTTTTTTCAATTTACTGATGTTATAGATAGAGAATATTGGATTCTTTTTTTTTTCTTTGCTATATGCAACTTAATAATAACTGTGATTTGGTGAATACTTGCTATTGGCTAATAATGTTGTAGGTGCTTTACAGGATTTTAATACAACTCTGTGAAGTATTATTTGCATTTGGTAGATACAGAAACTGTGAGAGGTAGAGAATTGAAGTAACATTTTCAATGTCACACAAGCAGGAAGTGATGGAGTTGAGATGGATGCCCATGTCTGGGGTCTCTAATGCTGACAAGTTTTGTAATTCTCAGGGCAATAGAACCCCAGTCAGAGCAACGATATTCACTAGCAGAAGGCTGCTATTTGCATTTGCTATTTTTTAAAATGTGTGCACACGTCTTTAATAATGCATCAATGCTAATCAAGATTTGCATAGAATAGAAATTTTTAGCACCCAGATGAAACCAATTGTTGAATTGTCTCTGAATCAAAAGATGAGAATGTGAGCTCCACAAGGACCAATCATTGTCTGATTTATTCATTACAAAGTTCCTAGAACAGTGCCTGGCACTACAAAGTATTTGTTGAATTAATAAAATGACAAGTGAAAAAATTAGCCAAAAACAAAGAATCACATTTATTATTGTGAAGAAGAAAGGATACAGCACTTATTTGAAGTTGTTAACTTCTTTCAAATTCTTTTGAATCAAGTTAGGTATATTATCAGACCATTTTAACTAGTGAAATTACCAATTTAGAAATTACGTAAAGCCCTGATAAAAGATTCTGTTGCCAATATCCCGATGAATAATAATGGGAAGACAAGTAAGTTGCTTGATATGTAGTGGAGTCGGTTCATTTTATAAGAAACTATGAAGATGAAGTAGAAAGTTGTGTTTACACTGATGAAATGACAATGATTTAGGGATAGGGAATAGTTTCATGGGAATGCCTTCTTTTTTTTTTTAACATCTTTATTGGAGTATGATTGCTTAACAATGGTGTGTTAGTTTCTGCTTTATAGCGAAGTGAATCAGCTATATGTATACATATATCCCCATATCTCCTCCCTCTTGCCTCTCCCTCCCACCTTCCCTTTCCCACCCCTCTAGGTGGACACAAAGCACCGAGCTGATCTCCCTGTGCTATGCGGCTGCTTCCCACTAGTTATTTATTTTATATTTGGTAGTGTATATATGTCCATATCACTCTCTCACTTCATCCCAGCTTACTCTTCCTCCTCCCCGTGTCCTCAAGTCCATTCTCTATATGTCTGTGTCTTTATTCCTGTACTGCCCCTAGGTTCTTCAGAACCTTTTTTTTTTTTTTAGATTCCATATACATGTGTTAGCATTTGTTTTTCTCTGACTTACTTCACTCTGTATGACACTCTCTAGGTCCATCCACCTCACTACAAATAACTCAATTTCGTTTCTTTTTATGGCTGAGTAATATTCCATTGTATATATGTGCCACATCTTTATCCATTCCTCTGTCGATGGACACTTAGGTTGCTTCTGTGTCCTGGCGATTGTAAATAGAGCTGCAATGAACATTTTGGTACATGACTCTTTTTGAATTATGGTTTTCTCAGGGTATATGCCCAGTAGTGGGATTGATGAGTCATATGGTAGTTCTATTTTTACTTTTTTAAGGAACCACCATACTGTTCTCCATAGTGGCTGTATCAATTTACATTCCCACCAACAGTGCAAGAGGGTTCCCTTTTCTTCACACCCTCTCCAGCATTTATTGTTTGTAGATTTTTGATGATGGCCATTCTGACTGCTGTGAGGTGATACCTCACTGTAGTTTTGATTTGCATTTCTCTAATGATTAGTGATGTTGAGCATCCTTTCTCGTGTTTGTTGGCAATCTGTATATCTTCTTTAGAGAAATGTCTATTTAGGTCTTCTGCCCATTTTTGGATTGGGTTGTTTGTTTTTTTCATATTGAGCTGCATGAGCTGTTTGTGAATTTTGGAGATTAATCCTTTGTCAGTTGCTTCATTTGTAAATATTTTCTCCCATTCTGAGGGTTGTCTTTTCATCTTGTTTATGGTTTCCTTTGCTGTGCAAAAGCTTTTAAGTTTCATTAGGTCCCATTTGTTTATTTTTGTTTTTATTTCCATTTCTCTAGGAGGTGGGTCAAAAATGATCTTGCTGTGATTTATGTCATAGAGTGTGCTGCCTATGGTTTCTTCTAAGAGTTTTATAGTGTCTGGCCTTACATTTAGGTCTTTAGTCCATTTTGAGTTTATTTTTGTGTATGGTGTTAGGGAGTGTTTGAATTTCATTCTTTTATATGGAGCTGTCCAGTGTGCCCAGCACCACTTATTGAAGAGGCTTTTCTCCATTGTATATTCTTTCCTCCTTTATCAAAGATAAGGTGACCATATGTGTGTGGGTTTACCTCTGGGCTTTCTATCCTATTCCATTGATCTATATTTCTTTTTTTCTGCCAGTACTATACTGTCTTGATTACTGTAGCTTTGTAGTATAGTCTGAAGTCAGGGAGCCTGATTCCTCCACCTCCATTTTTCTTTCTCAAGATTGCTTTGGCTATTCGGGGTGTTTTGTGTTTCCTTACAAATTGTGAAATTTTTTGTTCTAGTTCTGTGAAAAATGTCATTGGTAGTTTGATAGGGATTACATTGAATCTGTAGATTGCTTTGGGTAGTATAGTTATTTTCACAATGTTGATTCTTTCAATCCAAGAACATGGTATATCTCTCCATCTGTTTGTATCATCTTTAATTTCTTTCATCAGTGTCTTACAGTTTTCTGCATACAGGTGTTTTGTCTCCTTAGGTAGGTTTCTTCCTAGGTATTTTATTCTTTTTGTTGCAGTGGTAAATGGAGTGTTTCCTTAATTTCTCTTTCAGATTTTTCATCATTAGTGTATAGGAATGCAAGTGATTTCTGTGCATTAATTTTGTATCCTGCTACTTTACCAAATTCATGGATTAGCTCTAGTAGTTTTCTTGCAACATATTTAGGACTCTCTATGTATAGTATCATGTCATCTGCAAACAGTGACAGTTTTATTTCTTCTTTTCCAATTTGGATTCCTTTTATTTCTTTTTCTTCTCTGATTGCTGTGGCTACAACTTCCAAAACTATGTTGAATAATAGTGGTGAGAGTGGGCAACCTTGTCTTGTTCCTGATCTTAGTGGAAATGGTTTCATTTTTTCACCATTGAGAATGATGTTGGCTGTGGGTTTGTCATATATGGCCTTTATTATGTTGAGGTAAGTTCCCTCTATGTCTGCTTTCTGGAGGGTTTTTTATCATAAATGGGTGTTGAATTTTGTAGAAATCTTTTTCTGCATCTATTGAGATGATCATATGGTTTTTCTCCTTCAATTTGTTAATATGGTGTATCACATTGATTGATTTGTGTATATTGTAGAATCCTTGCATTCCTGGGATAAACCCCACTTGATCATGATGTATGATCGTTTTAAAGTGCTGTTGGATTCGTTTGCTAGTATTTCACTGAGGATTTTTGCATCTATATTCATCAGTGATATTGGTCTGTAGTTTTCTTTTTTTGTGACATCTGTGTCTGGTTTTGGTCTCAGAGTGATGGTGGCCACGTAGAATGAGTTTAGGAGTGTTCCTCCGTCTGCTATATTTTGGAAGAGCTTGAGAAGGATGGGTGTTAGCTCTTCTCTAAATGTTTGATAGAATTCGCCTGTGAATCCATCTGGTTCTGGGCTTTTGTTTGTTGGAAGATTTTTAATCATAGTTTCAATTTCAGTGCTTGTGATTCGTCTGTGTATATTTTCTATTTCTTCCTGGTTCAGTCTCAGGAGGTTGTGCATTTCTAAGCACTTGTCCATTTCTTCCAGGTTGTCCATTTTATTGGCATATAGTTGCTTGTAGTAATCTGTCATGATCCTTTGTATTTCTGCAGTGTCAGTTGTTACTTCTCCTTTTTCATTTCTAATACTATTGATTTGAGTCTTCTCCGTTTTTTTCTTGATGAGTCTGGCTAGTGGTTTATCAATTTTGTTTACCTTCTCAAAGAACCAGCTTTTAGTTTTATTGATCTTAGGTATTGTTTCCTTTATTTCTTTTTCTTTTATTTCTGATCTGATTTTTATGATTTCTTTCCTCTGCTAACTTTGAGGATTTTTTTCTTCTTTCTCTAATTGTTTTAGGTGTAAGATTAAGTTGTTTATTTCAGATGTTTCTTGTTGCTTAAGTTAGGATTGTATTGCTATAAACTTCCCTCTTGGAACTTTTTTTGCTGCATCCCATAGGTTTTGGGTCGTCATGTTTTCATTTTCATTTGTTTCTAGGTATTTTTTGATTTCCTCTTTGATTTCTTCAGTGCTCTCTTGGTCATTTAGTAGTGTATTGTTTAGCCTCCATGTGTTTGTATTTTTTAAAGATTTTTTTCTGTAATTGACATCTAGTCTTATAGAACCATGGTCAGAAAAGATACCAGATATGATTTCAATTTTCTTAAATTTACCAAGGCTTGATTTGTGACCCAAGATATGATCTATCCTGGAGAATGTTCCCTGAGCACTTGAGAAGAAAGTGTATTCTGCTGTTTTTGGATGGAATGTCCTATAAATATCAATTAAGTCCATCTTCTTTAATGTATCATTTAATGCTTCTTTTTCTTTATTTATTTTCATTTTGGATGATCTGTCCATTGGCAAAAGTGAGGTGTTAAAGTCCCCTACTATTATTGTGTTACTGTCAATTTCTCATTGTATGGTTGTTAGCATTTGCCTTATGTATTGAGGTGTTCCTATGTTAGGTGCATAAATATTTACAGTTGTTATATCTTCTTCTTGGATTGATCCTTTGATCATTATGTAGTGTCCTTCTCTGTCTCTTGTAATAGTCTTTATTTTAAAGTCTATTTTGTCTGATATGAGAATTGCTACTCCAGCTTTCTTTTGATTTCCCTTTTCATGGAATATCTTTTTCCGTCCCCTCACTTTCAGTCTGTATGTGTCCCTAGGTCTGATGTGGGTCTCTTGTAGATAGCATATATATGGGTCTTGTTTATGAATCCATTCAGCCAGTCTATGTTTTTTGGTTGGAGCATTTATTCCATTTACATTTAAAGTAGTTATTGATATGTGTGTTCCTATTACCATTTTCTTAATTATTTTGGGTTTGTTATAGTAGGTCTTTTCCTTCTCTTGTGTTTCCTGCCTAGAGAAGTTCTTTTAGGATTTGTTGTAAAGCTGGTTTTGTGGTGCTGAATTCTTATAGCTTTTGCTTGTTTGTAAAGGTTTTAATTTCTCTGTAGAATCTGAATGAGGTCCTTGCTGGGTAGAGTAGTCTTTGTTGTAAGTTTTTCTCTTTCATCACTTTAAATATGTCCTGCTACTCCCTCTGGCTTGCAGAGTTTCTGCTGAAAGATCAGCTGTTAACCTTTTGGGGATTCCCTTGTATGTTATTTGCTGCTTTTCCCTTGCTGCTTTTAATATTTTTTCATTGTATTTAATTTTTGATAGTGTGATTAATATGTGTCTGGCGTGTTTCTCCTTGGGTTTATCCTGTATGGGACTCTCTGTGCTTCCTGGACTTGACTGAGTATTTTCTTTCCCGTATTAGGGAAGTTTTCAACTACAATCTCTTCAAATATTTTCTCAGTCCCTTTCTTTTTCTCTTCGTATTCTGGGACCCCTATAATTCGAATGTTGGTGCATTTAATATTGTCCCAGGAGTCTCTGAGACTGTCTTAAATTCTTTTCATTCTTTTTCTTTATTCCGCTCTGCAGTAGTTATTTTCCCTATTTTATCTTCCTGGTCACTTATCCATTCTTCTGCCTCAGTTATTCTGCTATTGATTCCTTCTAGAGAATTTTTAATTTCATTTATTGTGTTGTTCATCATTCTTTGCTCTTTAGTTCTTCTAGGTCCTTGTTAAACGTTTCTTGTATTTTCTCCATTCTATTTCCAAGATTTTGGATCATCTTTACTATCATTACTCTGAATTCTTTTTCAGGTAGACTGCATATTTCCTCGTCATTTGTTTGGTCTGGTGGGTTTCTACCTTGCTCCTTCATCTGCTGTGTATTTGTCTGTCTTCTCATTTTGCTTAAGTTACTGTGTTTGGGGTCTCCTTTCTACAGGCTGCAGGTTTGTAGTTCCTGTTGTTTTTGTTGTCTGCCCCCAGTGGGTAAGGTTGGTTCAGTAGGTTGTGTAGGCTTCCTGGTGGAGGGGAGTGGTGCCTATGTTTTGATAGATGAGGCTGGATCTTGTTTTTCTGCTGGGAAGGAGCACGTCCAGTGGTGTGTTTCGGGTTGTCTGTAACTTTATTATGATTTTAGGCAGCCTCTCTGCTAATGAGTGGGGTTGTGTTACTGTCTTGCTAGTTGTTTGGCATTGGGTGTCCAGCACTGTAGCTTGCTGGTCATTGAGTGGAGCTGGGTATTAGAGTTAAGATGGAGATCTCTGGGAGAGCTTTCACCATTTGATATTATGTGGGGCCGGGAGGTCTCTAGTGGACCAGTGTCCTGAACTCGGCTCTCCCACCTCAGAGGCTCAGGTCTGACATCGGCTGGAGCACCAAGACTCTGACAGCCACCCGGCTCAGAAGAAAAGTGAGAAAAAGAAAGAAAGAAAGAAAGAAAAATAAATAAATAAACAAAATAAAATAAAGTTACTAAAATAAAAAATAAAAAAGGAATAAAGAAAAAGAAAGAGAGAGAGAGCAACCAAACCGAAAAACAAATCCACCAATGATAATAAGTGCTAAAAACTATACTAAAAAACAAGCAAACAAAAAAAAACCAGACAGATAGAACCCAGGGAGAAATGGTAAATGCAAAAGTATACAGACAAAATCACACAAAGAAGCATACACATACACACTCACAAAAGGAGAAAAAGGAAAAATATATATACATAAAAAAAGAAGAAAGGAAGAGAGCAACCAAATCAATAAACAAATCTACCAATGATAATAAACTCTAAATACTAAACTAAGATAAACACAAAATCAGAAACAAATTAAATGCAGAAAGCAACCTCCAATTCTACAGTTGATCCCAAAGTCCACTGCCTCAATTTTGGGATGATTCGTTGTCTGTTCAGGTATTCCACAGATACAGGGTACATCAAGTTGATTGTGGAGATTTAATCCGCTGCCCCTGAGGCTGCATGGAGAGATTTCCCTTTCTCTTCTTTGTTCGCACCACTCCTGGGGTTCAGCTTTGGATTTGGCCCTGCCTTGCTTGTAGGTCACCTGAGGGCATCTGTTCCCCGCCCAGAGAGGATGGGGTTAAAGTAGCAGCTGATTAGGTGGCTCTGGCTCACTCAGTCCGGGGGGAGGGAGGGGTACGGAATGCGGGGCGAGCCTGCGGCTGCTGAGGCCAGTGTGACATTGCAATAGCCTGAGGTGTGCCATGTGTTCTCTCAGGGAAGTAGTCCCTGGATCACGGGACCCTGGCAGTGGTGGGCTGCACAGGCTACTGGGAGGGAAGGTGTGGAGAGTGACCTGTGCTCACACACAGGCTTCTTGGTGGCGGCAGCAGCAGCCTTAGCATCTCATGCCCGTCTCTGGGGTCCGCGATGATAGCCACGGCTCGCACCCATCTCTGGAGCTCGTTTAGGTGGTGCTGTGAATCCCCTCTCCTAGTGCACCCTGAAACAATGGTCTCTTGACTCTTAGGTCCAGACATTTTCCCAGACTACCTCCCAGCTAGCTGTGGCACACTAGCCCCCTTCAGACTGTGTTCACGCCACCAACCCCAGTCCTCTCCCTGCGGTCTGACCTCCGAAGCCGGAGCCTCAGCTCCCAGCCCCCGCCTGCCCCGGCAGGTGAGCAGACAAGCCTCTCGGGCTGGTGAGTGCTGGTCAGCCCTGATCCTCCGTGCGGGAATCTCTCCGCTTTGCCCTCTGCACCCCTGTTGCTGCGTTCTCCTCCGTGGCTCTGAAGCTTCCCCCCTCCGCCCACCTGCCATCTCTGCCAGTGAAGGGGCTTCCTAGTGTGTGAAAACCTTTCCTCCTTCACAGCTCCCTCCCACTGGTGCAGGTCCCATCCCTATTCTTTTGTCTCTGTTTTTTCTTTTGCCCTACGCAGGTACGTGGAGAGTTTCTTGCCTTTTGGGAAGTCTGAGGTCTTCTGCCAGCATTCAGTAGGTGTTCTGTAAGAGCTGTTCCACATGTAGATGTATTTTTGATGTATTTGCGGGGAGGAAGGTGATCTCTGCGTCTTACTCCTCTGCCATCTTGAAGCTATCCCCTGGGAATGCCTTCTTAATATTTTAATAGATTATTTTGTATACCTGTTTCCATGCATGAAACAATTTGAGGGCCTGGAGAGGCTGCCAGGAGTGTTGAAGCACTCAGACTACAGCACTACAGTGTATTTAACAGGTAAAACTAATTAGAAATTTAACAACAGTTCTACAAAAAGAAGATATTACCATATTTTAAAGATATGATCAGTTACAATTAGAAAGCATGATCCTACAGGAATGCTATTTGTATTTATTCAGTCACTTATTCATTCAACAAATATTTATTCATGTTCCCTACTATGCACCACACAATGATTCAGGCTCAGAATAGATCACTAAACAAAATAGACAGAGGACCTTGCTTTTATGGGACTCACAATCTAAAACGAGGAGCTATTATACAATAAAAATGATAAATTAGCTTATTACATATAATTCAAATTGTAAGTGTTGTTTAAAAGAGAAAAAGGGGAGTAGGTTAAGGAGTGTAGGGAGGGTAGCTACAATTTTAATAGGGTGATCAGGATGGATCTCATTGAGAAGATGAAATTTAAGAAAGACAAGGCAGTAAGGGGTGCAACAATGGAAAAGGGAGGCCAGTTAGCAGACTTGGAGTTTCCAGGTAAGAAAAGATGGTACTTGGGTAAGAGTGGTTGCACTGGGCTTGGTGAGAGGTCATCGGGTTCTCAGAATATTTTTATTTATTGATAAACTGGTTGTGAGGTTTAACAGAAAGAAAGATTACTTTACCAAAACTGACTTTAAACTTCAGTCATGAAGCCGAATTTTGCTAAGCATGAAATGTTAAACTAGCATGACTGCCTTATCCTGGTAAGTGACTTTTATTTAAATGAAAAAATTACATGTGACTTCATCCCAAATCACTGATTTCACCAATGCCTTTTTTTTTTTTTTAAGTTTCAATTATATGACGTTAGGTAGAGTAAGCCTATGATTTAAATCCTCGTTGTACATTAGTATTACCTGGAGAACTTTAAAAAACTATTAGATGGCAGGTGCTACTCCAGAACAATTGACTGAAACTTTCCAAAGCTGACGTCTGGGTACTGATATTTTTTAGTTTAAAAGTTCCCTGGATGATTCTACTATGCAGCAGGATTAAGAACCCTGAAACATGGCCTGTCTGTGCTAAGTCAGGGGAGTAGTGCCCCTCAAAAAAGGAAGAATTTCATAACTTGATCTTGATATTTCATTAACATAATTTTAATTTTTTCTGAATAATTTAAAGGCAAAACCTAAGCAACAAAAATATTTTCTCCTTAGATCTCATGCTGAATAAGGGAGGCCATGTATAACAGCTTTTTAGCCAGCACTTGCAGAAATTAGCATTTGATCTAAGGAGATCTACACATTATTTCTGAAAGCGTTATTGATGCCAAGCCTAGTGTGAGGAAGGAAACCATGTTAATCACACGGGTTTCAGGTCCATTAGAAACACCATAGAGGGAGAGAAATTCCTTTTTTGCCAAATGGAAAATGTCAAAAAAATCAGCAGGGTTAAAAAGAATTGGATTTTCATGCTTCTAGGAAGGGGGAAAAGAGAAGCAAAATAGAACCTAAAAACATGCCGCCGATTCTCCTAAATAAGTCAATTTAGTATGTGTCCATCATTAATTCAAAGATATTACTCTGTTTAACTGACCACTTCTTTAAAATAAAAATATCTCCTTCTCCCGAATCTTCTCTCCACCTGCTGTTTCAAACTACAGATCTAGGCTTTGTAAACCATGAATCTGTCCTTACCTGCCGGTTTAAATCCTTCGATTCAGATTCCGTCTGTTCTTTTCTGCTGTTAATTGTTTCTACGTCCGTCTGCTCATTGGCAATGTTAAAAGATGTCGTTAAAAGAAAAATACAGATATTGAGATCACTTTTGAAATATTTTTCAGAACATGATGCGTTTTCCTCACTAGAGTATATGGAATATATGCTTTAAATAACATACCTATTATATAAATAAGTTAAATCTTTAGTATAAACAATGTAATGAAGCTTGATAATTCAGAATTATCTTGAGCATCTTGAGTTTATAATTATGAATACAAGCATACCTAATCCAATGGAATCAATGTTTTCTAGCAAAGTTGGTTATAAGAAAATTATTGTAAAAAGATACATTATTTAATACCATCTTTCAGGAAAAAAATCAAGGTGAATTTATATATATCCTGCATAAACTAATATGAATACACATACTATGAATACACAGTGATGCACATAATAACACTGAAATATCTGAAAACTCTAACCATGGAAGGGTCTTACATGGCATTTGACTCCAATACAGATGGCATACTGGAGAATACAGCCCATAATACATGTGCTGAAAAAGATAGAACCCTCTCCACAGTTGAGACTTCCCTGCTGCTCCAGGCCACTCCTTTTCCTCTACTGCCTGTGTTCCCAAGCACCTAACACACCACTTTTTGATTTTTGAAATCCTGCTTCCTTTCTCCTTCCTTTTTTATATATAATAGTAAGAATACAAAATTGCAATGTTTAACATCACACCATGGTATCTAACAATATTCTATATACCATATTTATCATACAGTCTTATTTCAATGGAAAATTCTTCATGTTTTAGGTATCAGGTTTCATTACATATGTAGATCTGGAGACGATAACTGATTTTACTTAAAATAAATTGTGGATTCTAGTTCCAGATATCCAGCTTTGAACCCTGGTTTGGACACTTATTTATTCTCCCTGTGCCTTGGGTGCATCACCTGGGAGATTGGGATAATAATAGCACTTGTTTATAAGATTATTGTGAGAATTAATCGAATTAATATATGTAAAACACTTAGAATTGTGCATAAGCATTATAAAGCTATGCGCTATTACCAACATATTTGCTATTCTCAACATTATTAGTATGGTGCTATGTAATGTGATTCCCAAAGAGATCAGTTCCTTTGACATTTAATAACAAAAGGGAAGAGTTAATTTAAATTCCTAAAGGCTTTACTGTAGATGAGGTTGAATGTCACCTCTTTAAACACTGCACAGTGAAAAGGCAACATGCAATAAAGAAAGAATATTCTATGGCTTGAAAATACAAGTTTGACCCATAATGCATATTTGAATAATCATTCAGAGAGTCTGGCTCTTGGGATGTGGTGTTTATAGTTCCTTGACATTTATTAGGTAGCATTGCCCACTGAAGAAGTGCAATGATAATTTGGAATGCATTGTCAGAAATATTTATAGAATGAAATTCATGAGAAGTAAATGAGAAGTACTATCAGAGTTCTTCATTTACTGCATACAGGAGATTTAGCTGCAATGACATATCTGATAGTCAATATAGAAAGCTCCAGTTCATATTGAAATTCAGAATCTTTTTAATAATTTTAATTAAAATTCAAAGGAGTCTAGTGAATTATACCATTAACCTTTCACCACTAGAATTCAAGGGATCACATTTTAGGTCGATATGAATAATGAGTTTGCTAGTCTCATCCAAATATCCTTTTGTACACCTCCCCATGCCAGGAACAGGATTATTAAATCATCATACATTTGGCAGTCTTTAACGAAAGAAAAGTAGGAATCAGGGATTTTGGATCAGGACTGTCTTTGATTGACAATGCTCTATGACAAATTTAGGGAAGCCTTTTCTTGATTTAATTCATTGCTATCAGTACCTGATTTATTTTTTTAAAAATCTGGAAATGGTTAAAGGCCTGCCAAAGAGGGAAGAGAAGCAGATTTTTTTAAAGTTTAAGAAAACAGAAATTTGTTCAAAAAAATTTTATCAGCGCTATCTGTGGTATGGCTGATTACATCTGTGTTTGCATTTTGTGATTGAAAAATAGCTAGAGGACTAGTGCTAATCACTGGGCAAATTATTATGAACTTCTGAATTTTAAAGCAAAAGAGAAAGTGAAAGCATGGAAAGAACCTGTGCGTGTTTGAGAAAGATTTTTTATTGGGGTTGAAATATTCCTAGATTGTACATAAGAAATAACCTGAATTTTAAAGGTGGGGGTGGCATTGTGAGGAATTTGAAGGCAATCAAAATCAGTGAAACTTGGCTAGTGACTGAAAAAACTGAGAAAGAAGAGAAGCTCTGAACCAACAGTGCTATATGACAAGTGAATTCCTTTTCACATGAGCAGAATTGAGATATTTAAAGACGAAGTGCAGCCTTCGTTTCTCTGAACAATAGAGAGGATTATTAGTCATTAACAAATTTGAGGAAATCTGTTGGTGACCTCCAAGAAAAAAACCCAAGGCAGCTAATGGCTGGTGACTGAAGTGAACAGCGAGTTGTTGTGGACAGGCTATTATGAGGAGGGAAGAGTGTTGCCTTCCCACATTAATTATTGTTTACGTGACAGAACATCCAATGAAATTTTGGAAATGACCTTGTTCCTGTTGGTCTATTTTGGAACAAATGTCACTGCCAGATCATCTGGTAAGAGATCTCTA
This sequence comes from Balaenoptera physalus, assembly GCF_965194825.1. NCBI lineage: Eukaryota > Metazoa > Chordata > Mammalia > Artiodactyla > Balaenopteridae > Balaenoptera > Balaenoptera physalus. Next base: position 125,026,497 of record NC_138884.1, read on the forward strand.
AGGAACTATAGACATTTAGGTAGAAAACTAAAAGTTTTGAAGATATATTTGATTTTACCTCTTCTTATAATGGAAGATTATAACTTTAGAGAAGAAAGAAAATTGGGAGTGAACAAATGGTTGCTATGTAGAAAAACAAGATTTATTTTCTTTGACATGTTTTAATCTATGAGAATGTGTCCTTGATTTGGATTGAACTGTTTGGTGGGAACAAAGAACAGTGACACAGACATTGCCAATATAATCAGTAGGATTTTAATCTAAAAGTAGAGAGAGGGAAGGGAGAGAAAATGTGTTTGATTAAATTAAAAAAAAACCAAAAAACAGAGTACATACATTATGAGAACTAACTTTTATTGAATCCTTAATATACACTATAAGTTCTAAGATTCTTCCGTACATTAGCTTGTTTAATCATCTCCACTAACTTACTGGGTAAATTTTTATTTTCAATTTAAATCATCAAATGTAGATGAGGAAAATGGGACCTGAAGAAATTTAAAACTTGGTCGAGGTCATGAAGTTAGTAAAGAGGTAAAATCAGCAGTTCATCTCCTGAGCTCATGGACTTGAATACTATTCTGTCTGTCTGGCTGACATAAATATGTAGCAATTACAGAGAAAGTGCCAATTAATTTGGTAAAGAAAACATTGAGTGTCAGGAAAAACATTTATCCTCCCTCTAAGGTGACCAAGCAATAAACAAAATGAAGGTAAAATTTACATTGAGGTAACACTTTCCAGCCAGATGCAGAAAATGGATGATGGGCTTTAGGAAAAATTGGAAAAAAAAAAAAAAAAAAAACCCGACAAAGGAAATAGACAAGTTCCTATAGTAATGGGAGTTTCTTAACATGAGGATTCATCTGGAATCAAATTCTTTTCAAACATACAATTTGATGTGTTTATAACTGGTTGTATTAGTTTGCTAAGGAGGAATAGCAAAGTACTGCAAACTGGGTGGCTTAAACAAAAGAAATTTATTGTCCCACAGTTCTGGAGGCTAGAAGTCCAAGATCTAATTGTTGGTGGGGTTGGTTCCTTCTGAGAACTGTGAAGGAAAATCTGTTCCACACCTCTCTGCTAGATTTGATGGCAATCTGTGGCATCTTTTGCTTTGTAGATGAATCACCCTGATCCCTGCCTTCATGTTCCCATGGGGTTCTCTTGGTGTGTGTCTGTGTCCAAATTTTCCCTTTTTTATAAGGTCACCAGTCTTATTGAATAAGGGACCCACGTTACTTTGTATGACTTAACTAATTACATCTGCAATGACATAATTTCCCAGTTAGGTCACAATCTAAGGTACTGGGAGTTAGAACTTCAATTTTTGAATTTTTATGGGGACACAATTCAACCTATAACAGAGGACTTGAATAATGTTTTCATTTTTTAGAACACAGGACAAGTAATAATTGGAACTAGTTCTCTGAACTTAATGGTGACCATCAAATAATGGTGGTTGGATGCGTGGAAATGTTGGACGCAGGTAGTTGTAACTAAAGCAGGGAACACCAGGCAGATAATGTCACGTGAGCAGTGGAAAGTGCAGGAATGTAGATTATAATACGTAAGAGTAAAGATATTTATAGAATCTCATCCTGGGACTCTAAAAGGAAAAGCAGTTTGGCAGGGATTGATAACTCAAAAACAAAAACTTCCTAATAATGAAGGATTCCAACATGAATGAGTAAAAGTTGAGGAGGGGAGCTGGTATAGTGGCATTGCTCTTTCCAGAAGGAGCATTTTGAAGAGTTCAAGTTTATAATATAGAACATCAACTAACGCTCAACTAACACTTAGTTTCTGTTGATTTAGAGTGGAATTAGTCAGGTTCAAAACATGGAAATTAGTTGACACTACCAAGAACTAATATTAAACGTGTTGTAAACTTATATAAATTACATCGGGAAATCTATAACCCTGAGTAAAATGTGGTTTCAGAAAAATGTCAACAGTACCAAAGGGCTTTTTCAGGCATGTTAAAAGCAAAGAGAACACAAAACTAAGCATAAGCCTGCTGCTTGGGACAGATGGTATAATGTTAACAGACGACAGGGGAAAAACAGAACTCCTTCACTTCACAAAGTTTTAGCTACTTTGTCAGAGGAAATGATCCTTCAGCTAGAGAGGGTAGAGCCCATATTGTCAGGTGGGAATTGATCTGCAAGAGAGGTGAGATAATTTATAGAGTGGACCTGGTGCTCCAAATGATCCAGACAATTTGTATCCTCGGTTCCAAGGGAACTTGGGGAAGAGATGTCCACGTGTCAGCTGCTAATACATTTTGAGGACTTGTGGGAAACGGGAGGATGCTAGAAAAATTGGAGGCAGAAAATAACATCCTGGTTTCCAATTAATAGAAGACATAATAGATTATCTGTACTTCAGACTGGTGAGCCTGAAGCAATTCCAGAAAAAGATCTACAGAGCTGCAGTTTTACAAACTTTGGTTGTCCATGCCATATGGTTCTCCATACCCTGAGATTCTTAACAGAAACAATAAGTGTAGCAGTGCTGGGGGAGGGGCTGGAGGTGAGAAAGAAGAGGCACAGGGAGAGCTGAGTATCAGTCCTGAGACCTCAACCGAAATATCAATGCTTTGCTTTTTTCATATAAGACTTTGGTTAGGGTGAAGTATTCTATGACTTTTTTTAAAATCATGAAAAAAACTTCCCACATTATACAATGGACTAATAAGCCCTAGATCTGTGAAGAGCTGGGGAGGATTGCAGTGAACACTACCACCCACAGTGAATTGAGTGAAGATCAATAATGGGAGTTTCTCTTTCCTTTCTTTCTTTTTTTTTTTGTTGTTGTTCTTATTAATTTCCTTCCTCCAAATCCTTTGTTCCTTTCTTAATTTTTAATCTTCTTCCTTCTTTCCTCCTTTCCTTGCTTATTAAGTTTACCAGAGAATTTTCTAGACATGTAGAACCTGATTTTCTGCAAGACATTGACAATAACTTTTAATAGCATTTTTGTGGGTGAAAATGAGGGATGGCTTCTGGTATAATTAGGTAAAATTGTGACTAGTTGATTAATTGGATGCAAAGGTTGAAAATTTAATGAGCTCTTAGCATGAAAAGATATCTAACATGAAGTCTCAGAGCTCCATTCTCTTCACAGTAATACTCAACATTTTCAATTAATAACTTTATTTCAATTAATAAGGCATGCTGATCAAATTGGCACATTACACGAAGCTGTGAGCCAAAACAAATTTATTTTTAGATTCTTTCATTTAAAGTGCTTCAGCTGGCTGGAAGGGAAATAAAACATATCTCTGAACCCAGCATACCCAATGACCACACCAGCAGAGGAGGTAGGGTAGGTCACGCACTGGGGATGACAAAGGGAAGCTTCGCCATGCCTCTAGAGAAGTACCTGAGTGAGAAAGCTGCAAGAGGGCCCATATGGGCACGTGAAGGTCATTCTCATGGCTGCACAATAAAAGCCAACCTCAGAAGCCATCTATGCCAAGAGACAGTAAGGTACCTGCACCAGCTGGAGGAACAGATGAAACTGAAGAAATGACGTATTCACTACAATTATGCCAATGGGCTCCCAACCATGAGTGATACTTTCCTTCTGCCCTTGCCGCTCCTGGCTCCTGGCACAAGTAAAGTAGGAAAATTAAAAGATGAAAACAGGTGGTGTAAGAGGGAAAGACTTCTGAGAATTGGAAGAAGATCAGAGAGGGATAGGTAAGCTTTGGCTGAGGGAGTAATACATCAATTACATTAAGTAGTCACCTAACTGTGAGTATGTTTTGATTTGTAAGTGACTGTAAGTAGCAACATTAGTTACTGCCAACCGGAAGTAGAATTTCGTAGGGAAATTTAGTTTTGTTAAATATAAAAGAATTCCTCTCTCTCTCTCTCTAACTTATCTGATTTGATATTGTCTCATTCTGACTGTCCCTGTTTCACAAGCAAAGCATTTTGAAGAATACCTGGCACTTCATAAATGTTCAATGGATGACAGTTTCACAAAAAGTTCTGTTTTATAGCATGGTATCTGGACCACTCATGAAATTAGAGTCAGTTTAAGATGAAAATTAATAAATTACGGTGTACCCAGAAGAGACTGTCCAAGATAATTTGTATTATTCTTGCCCCAGGTATAGGGGGTGTTAAGATTCCCCAGAATGGTCCAACTGTACAAATAATGTGTATAAAGTGGATGCAAGGAAGGGGGCAAGGATGTGTTTCCCCAGAAAGGATGGCAATCCACGGTCTATGGTAAATAAGGAGAGGTCTAAGCCAGATGCCTAGGCATGCAAGCTTGTTATGGGAGAGCAAGAGGAGTGGGTTTCCCACCGTAGTTTGTTATGAAGGGAGATTATTTTGGAATACTGTCTAAATGTGTAAAGGAAAAGATATAGGGGAGAAATGACTTCATGCAAACTTGAGAACTGACTAGGACAACGGGTTTCATAGTGACATGGGACAAGATGTGGCACTCTGCAGGCATGGGTTGAAAACTGAGTTATTGCCATATATATTAGATTTTGTGTTGAGTTCATATTATTACACAATGAGTTGGGTTGAGAAATTCAGAGCTACAAAGATAAAATCTTGTCCTCAAGTAATTTACAGCTTAGTAAATTAGGAATACTAGAAAATACACAAATAAATTGCCCTGTCATGAAAGAAACATGAGCCTGTGTACAGTACAGACACAAAAGAGAGAGGAGGGATGGGGAAAGATTCTCAGAAAAAAGGAGGTGCTTGATTTGAGTCTGGAAAGATGAACATATTTCTTCCAAATTGACTAGGAAAGGGCCTTTTAGGTAGGAGGCTTCCATGATGTTCCACACTGGAAGGCATATTGTTATGAAAAAGCCTGGCAAATTTAAAATGCCAGGAACTCAGTACAAGTGGACTAAAAGAGAGATTATTATGAGAAATAGAAGTTATAAAGATATATAAGTCCTAGATCGTGAAGAACCTTACCAGGATGCTAGTATGTTCTGCCATTTTTCTCATAGAGAGTAGGGAGCCAGTAAAGAGCTTTTAAAGCCACAAAGTGGAAAATTACACTGGCAAAGGTTTGAAGATAAAGTGAAAGACAAAAAAGAGCACTTTTTTTGAGACTGGTTCAGTGATCCCTGGAAGGAAGGACTGAAGAGGTTCTGAAGGAAAGCAGTAGACGAGGTGATGGTGGAGATGAAGAAGAATCAATAGATTTTAGTCATCTGGTCTGGGGGTAGGAAGGAGAAGGATAAGTAAGTCTTGACTGGATCTCAGCTTTCTTCCAAAAACATTTACCAAGAACGGTAAAACAGGGTCGGAGACATTTCATTAAATGCAGATGAATTCAGTTTGGCTTTAAGGTGTCTGGGGTCATCCAAGTGGCATGTCCTTAGACAATTGGCTATATAGGTGTGGAGCTCAGAAAATACGGATTAATGATTCTGTTTTCAAGTATGTGAACAGCAGCTGAATGATTGGGTTAAGTGTTTAATGAGAAGTGTTACTGTGTAATGAGAAGAAGGAGTGCACAAAATCTTAGGTTATGTCAACATTAAACAGATTCCTCGAAGACTGTCAAGAGAAGTGATTAGAAGGAATGCTTGGAGAGATAAAAGGAAAACATATGCAATGTATGTAGTAGAAGCCAAGAGACGACAGTTTCTAGAAGACAGACATATGCAATACTGTGGCAGAGAAGTCAAAACAAGTTGAGGACTTAAAAACTGTAGATTGAATTGGTTGATTGACTGAGTTGCCAGGGTAGAAATTATATTGCAGTTAGTAGAACAGGAATGCCAGGTAAGAAAATGGACACATTGAACATAAATTATTAATTTAAGGAATATGACTCACATTAATTTTTAAAAGGAGCTATCAGTCTTCAGACACTGGAGAAAAAAAGTGATGGTGAGTTGAGTTATAGCTAAATGTGAATGTGGGAACAGAAAACATCTGATTACCCTATTTTTCTCAGAAAAGTAGGAGGAAAGGGGGATGGAACTGGCAATAGAGCAGGTGGCTGGAGGACACCTGACACCTCCACTGGAACATATTTAAGGCAGTGCACATTCAACCTGTAGAAAATCCAACTCACAATCATCCTGACAGCCTTGACCTTTATTTTTAGCTCTAAATCCATAGATTTAAACATGTACTTTATGTGGGTCTCCCAAAGATTACTTGAAACCTAGAACTCTGCCTTGTCAAATCTTATCTCTCATCCTTCAAAAGTCAGCATCTCTCTTATCCTATTTTGCCATGCAAGTATCTCCACAATCTGTTAATTGCACTGTCTGGCTGTCACTATTCCAGCCCAAGCTTCTGTCGTCTCTTACCGAATACTACAGCATCCACCAGCATGTAAGCTACTTACAAACTGAGACACTGTTGTCTTGTTAACCATTCTATTCCCACAGTCTAGAAGAGGGGCTGGGGCTGGCCCTCAGTAAATACTAAATGCCCATGGATTAAATGAATCGAAGAATAGCTTTCTAACTGATTTCCTGGCCTCCCATCTTACTCTATCCATACTTCCTTTCTCTAAACTCTTGGCACCCAAAGCATGGTCTGTGGACCCATAGTAGCTGTGTCATCTGGGAATTTGTTAGAAGTGCAGGCTCTCAGGCCACACCCGCAGATGTACTGGATCAGAATCTGCATTAACAACACCTGCAGGTGATTTGTAGGCACATAGAATTTGAAAGCTCTCAGGCCCCTAATGCTCTATATAGCATCCAGAGAGATCTTTCAAAACACAAATATAATCATGTCACTTACCCTTTCTTAAAAACATTTCAGTGGCTTCCCTTGCCAAAGACTAAAATCGTTAATCCATCTGAGGGGACAGAACTTAGTCTCATCCCTCCTCACCTCCCCGACCAGCCTCCTTTCCCACCTTGGTCCCTTTCAGGGCTCTAGCCCCCTCACAGGTACTTGAACATGCCTCGCTCCGTCCCACCGCAGGGCCTTGGCTCCTGCTGTTTCTTCTGCTTTGCTCACTTCTGTTCTCAATCCCAGCAATACCTTTCACCTACTTAACTCTTACTCGTCTTTTAAATCTCATGTCAATTTTAATTTTTATTCGGTAAAGCCTTTTTGACCCCCCAGTTGCCTCCTCTATTTAGTCACAAAGACCATGTTTCTTTCCTATGTGGTATTTAACATAGCTGTGATTTATTATTGTTATTTTTGGTATATTAGCATTGTTGGATTAAAGGCTGGCTCCACAATTGGAGTGTGAGGTCCGTGAAGGCAGAAAAACTGTCTGTTTTGTTCACTGTAATATCTCCATTGCCTAGCACAGTGTTTAACTTGATAGATAAGTATTTAAAGACAAAATGAAAGCAAAGAAGAAAGAATGAATTTATTTTTCACAATGAAGTAACCAAGGAGAGAGAGATTGGTGAAAGAGAAAGAAAATGGAGACAGCAGTTCTACATTTCTGAATTAGTAAGCGGCAATGGTCAGGAAGATGTACATAAAAACTGTCGGAGGGAGCTGTTAGAAGATTTGTTAATGATCTGACCAGAGATAAAACAAAAATCAAAGTCCTACTAAGTCACAGAGGAAAAAAACCCAACAAAACAACAATCCATTACAATTAAAAAAGAACTAAGTAACTGATTTCAATATTGTTAAAAATAGTAATCCTGATTTTTCTTTGAGTTTACCAAACCGGACAGTAGACACTTTACAACCAGTGTTTTGAATTTCTTAACTTTTCTATAAAGCAAGTATTAGTATTAATTTCTTTATCAGGACATGGGGATAATGAATCCCAAAGGAAGAAAGTAACTTCCCCAGGTCACATCACTAATATGAGCTTAAGTTTGCTTGAATTCAAAGCAAAGTTATTTTTGCTATCTTATGCTCTGTCCCTGTGAACAAATACTGTTTATTTAGTGCTGCTTCACCATTAACAGATTTTAAGTCTTTAGTACTAAGAAGAAAAACACTTTGAAAAAATAATAAGTCTATAAAAGCTTCTTTTTATTAGACATTTAAAAAAAATTCAATGTGTCTCTTTTAGAAAATGAAATTTCATATGTTGTTAGCAAAGCATATATCAGAGAACAGAGTAAATAACAAGAAGATCCACCAGTTCCTTCATCAACATTGTCTGTTCTTATAGACAAAGGCTACAACATAAGACAATATTTTACTTGGAAAAAAGTGTGCAAAACTTGAAATATTACCATTAGAGCTTCATACATATTTGGAATTATTCTATTTGCTTTAGGAAAAACTGGGTATGTGTGCAATAAGCAGGACATTTGTAAGCCAAAATCCAATCTTCAGATAAATTAATGAGGGAAGAAGTAATCAGATAGCAATGTCTAACCAAAGGTATCTCCTACGCTCATTCTAGTAGTAACAGTGCTTGAATTCACAATGGCTGACTTTTTAAATCTAATTTGCCAGTGCCTTTCGGTACACATTCCTTGTTGATGTCAACCTAAATTCTTTACCACAGGAAGGACAGAATAATAGAACAGATTCCCAGGGCAGAGCTGAGGTTAATAAAAAAAAGTCATAAAGGGAAAATTAAGACTGGTAGGAACTAGCATAGTAATAAAACCTATTTCTCTCATTAAAGAGGAAAAGTCCTGAATTTTTTAAGATGAAAATTCTCATTGTAAATGCATTTTTTCATTACCAAATAAGGCCCGGTAATTTTATCTTGTAAATTGTACTGGAGGAGCGTATGAGGTCTCGCAGGGAGAAACTGCTGCAATGATCACCACTCCCTCTCAGCAGGACCGTGGTGCTAGAGGTGTTTTCCCAGCTGATAGAATTAATGGAGGAGAATTGTGAAAGATGTGACACTAATAATCCACAGAATCAAAAAAAAAAAAAAGAATCAAAGTACTCTTTGCTGCTCAGGGCCATTTTTGCTCACCACTTCTTAAATTACATCCATTGTATGATTTACAGACATCTCTCTTTTATCTAGAGAGTCATCTAGATCAAAACAGTAATATAGCTTTGTTGACAAACGCCACAAAGCCGACTTTATTCTCGGGGTCCATCTCTAATTTCTGCTTGGTCACAGGCAGACCACAAATGGACATGACGACAATCTCAGACATGATCTTTAATATCGGGCTGCCCATCTTGGCAACACTGGTTTTTCAAGGGTATTATCCAGTGCTTCAGTGGTACAGTGGGATCATGTAACTTACCAACACTCCCAAGAAGGACATCTTGCAGGGAAAAATCAATGTTATGATTCGCATACTTAGCTAGGAGATCAAAAGAGTTTTCTGGATATTGAATATTTGGCAAATTCCAAAATTTAGAGAAAATCATATGGTTTCAGGGCAGCTGCATACAATAAAATTTTATTCCTCCTCAACTTTTTACATAACAAATACTTTGCGTGTGTGTGTGTGTGTGTGTGTGTGTGTGTGTGTGTGTGTGTGTGTGTATGAAATCCAGAAAGCTACTTGAATTTTAGGTGCCTTGAAGGGGCCGGAAGCTTATAATAAATAGCTCTCCCTTCAGCTAAGATCAGAGGAGGAAGAAAACTGAAGGAGTTATTTTTCCTAAGTGACATTGTTTCCAATTAATAGACACAGGGATATGAAAAGGGTCATGTGGTTTAAAAAGTCCACAGTATGGAGATTTGCTGAAATAATTGCCCAGGTTGGAAGCTTCATCAGCCCGTCAGATCTTTACCCTTGTACGAGAGCTTTTACAATATACTTTAAGAGACCACTGTGTAACCTTCACAGGCCAAATATCCACCCAGCAGCACATGATTAAACTCTCAAACATATATAAAAAGAGCCCTGCTGGATATTTTCCTTTCAACTGGCCAGTGTTTCAGGCTTCACAATGTAATGTTTTTTATAACAGCTTGCATTATGAGGAAAGACTGTATAAATGGAGGACTAACCAGCAGTGGTTGAGGAAAGTGAATGTTGCAAGCTGCATGTCTTCTTGAAACTATTTAAGGCATCTCAGCAACTCAAAATTCAGTAATGTTTATTGCAAATTCACATGCATTCCGAATTACCTACCTTGATCAAAATTATACATTAAATTCTAGCCCTAAAGATGATATTGTTGAGTATTATTTCTTGTATAATTTAAGGGGATGAAAGAGGTTGATACATAACTTATTATCATGATTATTAAGTATGGGTAGTGTTGGTAGTAATGGCATAGTATTAAATTGGAACGTAGGCTATCATAGAGTGGTTAATCACACAGGTACTGCCGTCAGACTCTCTGGGTTCAAGTCCCAGCTTTTGGATTTTTGCTAGTTACCTGACCTTGGACAAGATTTTTTACCTCTCTAGCCTCAGGTTCTTCATCTGTGAAATGATAGTAGTATTTTCCTAATTGGGTACAGGATGCTGTGGGGAATCAAACTTTGTAGGGCATTTCAGACAATACCTGGCAAGTTGTTTAGCAATTGCTTCAGTTGTTTTTGAGGACTTCATTATTACCACCATTGTTCTTTGGATATAAAAATTATATATATCGCAGATCCTTTGAACTGGTTTACTCTTTATTAAGGAGAGGACCATCCAAAACCTTGAAAAGCTTAAATTGACAGCAATTGGGTTTGCTGAGTATAAGGTAGTATTTATGGCAGATGAGGTAAAAAGAAGTGAACAGTCACTTATACACATCAAATCTGTCATCTGGCATTCATGAATTTAGTAAGTAGCACTAGGTAACTATTTATATCATTATTTTTTAGACTTGAAAGCCTTACAGTTTTCTTCTACATTTTAGATCTCTTCTGGAGGTCTTGTATCTAAATAATATACTCATTTAAATAGATTAGATGTTAGCTCTCTGTATTAATGTTTTTGGATTAGTTGAGAAAGCTTTTTGTACTTTATATTACCTTTTAAGACAGTCCTTCCTCATTGTTCCATATAGAATAGATGAATGCAAAATATGACCAATTCTTATTATGATAGGCAGTAAGCCAAGTACAAAGACACAATCATGAGAAAGATAGCATTCTGATCTTCTAAGAGCTTACTGTCTGATGACGTAAGTAATGAAGTAACAAAACATAAATAAGCACAGCTGAACGTGAGGAATAGTTTTCCTAGGGTTCCATGGGGGCAGGAAGGGGTGAATGGTCAAGGAAGGGTTCTTAGAAGAGTTAATATTTGAGCTGATTCCTAAATGAGAAGTGATAGTAAACATAGAAGAGAGGAATCAGAAAGAAGGAGCATCTTTGTAAAATCCATGAAGTGCTTGGGGGAACTACAGCTTTTATTATCCGCGTTCCTGGAGAATACAGGAAGGGTTGGTGGGCTGTAAGGTCACGTAAGCAGAGCTACATCACAAAGTGCTTTGCAAGGAAATTTAGTTTTTACTCTAAAGGCAATTGGAACCATTGAAAAGCTTTGAGCAGATAAGTTTTATGACATCTGGCTGTGAGGAAGAGAATGAATTTTGGGGTGGTGGCAGGTAGACTAGCTTGTCATAATCTTAGAGGAGGAGTTACGAGCCAGCTCTGTGGATTCTTTGGATTCTAAAGTTGTCAGTTAAAACTTTGTAGCCATGATTGCTTATTATCTAAGTATTCATTTTTACATCAATTTTTCTGGCCCAAAATTTTTTCATTTTTTTGTTTTTTTAAAAATAGATCTTTATTGGAGTACAATTGCTTCACAATAGTGTGTTAGTTTCTGTTGTACAATAAAGCGAATCAGCCATATGCGTACACATGTCCCCACATCCCCTCCCTCTTGAGCCTCCCTCCCATCCTCCCTATCCCACCCCTCTAGGTCATCGCAAAGCACCGAGCCCATCTCCCTGTGCTATAGAAATTGCTAGGGTTTTGTTCGACCACAAATTTTTCACCAACTCACAAATGACAAATCTGCTATCACTTTTGCCAAATCATCTGAAACTGAAATGCCCTGCCATTGCTATTGCATATGTATATAATCTTATTTTTGCTATAACGACACTTTCAAAGTAATTAGACACTTTTATTTTAAAGAGCAAATACAGATTCAAGATGTATGAAGGAATTTTTCCAGAAAAATATTTTAGTAATATTGAAGGTGTTTGTGACCGGTTACCAGTGGAAGAAGCATGCAGGCCTGAGGCAGTTTTATGATAAGAAAAAATATATTTTCATTTCGTAAAGACATTTTGCCAAAATACCCACATAGCAGTTACAGACTTCAGTTTTATTTTACTTCTGGCATGTGTGTGCCATTTTAAGGATTATAAGGCAATCCATACAATTTGTTCTGGTCTCTGGGAATAAGTGGCTTTGATAGTTCACAGAACATTGGAGACAGGCATGAATACATTCAAAAAATTATATTACATGTATTATATATATAAACATGCGTATATATGGCAGAAAGCTCTGTGATTCAACAGATCTCAGATAAAATGTATTCAGATAGAATTTGAATGAAGGGAAGAATGGCAGTGGTTTCTGAGCCACTGTTGAAAATTGTGGAAAGCTTTTCTGTTTTTCTCTTTGAGAAAAGAACTCTAAAATCTTGTAAACTTTAACAAATAAACAGAATCAGTTGAGCTACCTAAGCCTAGATTTTTACCTGGGGCCTATCTAACTTAAAACTGGATATGTGATTAAAAGACAAACAAACAAGAAATTCATCATTCACCTTTCATTTGTACTGACGCTCCCTTTTTTTTAAGTGTGCTCAATCCTGATGAATTTTTAGGACAAAGAAACTTTAAAATATCTGGGAAATTAGTATCAGCAGCACAAAAAAAGCGTGACAGAGCCTTTGGGGTTGATCATAGGATGAAAACTTCTAAGTTTTGTGATTTCTTGAGAGGACTTTCCTGCCAAAATATAGACAATAACTTGTTTTATTTAGGGTATATTATATTCTTACAGTTAGCAAGAGGAGAGCTATATTTCTCTCTAGTGATCATTGAAACTACAAAAAGTATATAGAATGTAACAGAAAAAGTTGCACAACACATTAAATATCTTATCAAAAACAGATATGATTTGAAATTATATCTTTAAAACAGTGTAATCCTTTTGTTTTTATACATTTGGTTAATAATGACAATTTTTAAGGACAAATCAATATTTAAGTTAATAGATCTGAAAGATCTTGCAATGGTCATCGTCCATGATGTGCAGCTTCATTCCTCTTGTACAAAGTGAGAAATGCAGGGCTACTGCACTATTATCACATTAAATTTCAAGCTTGACCTTGACCTATAAAGTCTAAGCTCTCCTCCCTCCCTCCCTCCCCTCCTCCCTCCCTTCTTTCCTTCCTTCCTTCCTTCCTTCCTTCCTTCCACGTGTCTCTTTCAACCTATTGCCTATTTAGAAAAAACAGTGCGATTTTCTTTCTTCTTTGAATTTTCCATTTGAACACTTTATTACTCGATTTTAACTTTATCTTACATTTAATGGTATCATTGGAGGTTATTTAGCATAGGAGTGTCCTGCCCATGAACTGTAGGTTCAGTTGGCAGGGTTACAGTCTGGAGGACAGGTGGCTATCATAATAGGTCACTCATGAGAGACTGGGGCTTGGGTTAGGTTGGTAGCAGTAGAAGTGAAAGGAAGAGATAGCTTTGCAAAGGAGGAAGCACAGGGACTTGCTCATGGGCTGTTTGAGGAGTGAGAGCTATACTTGTAGGTAAGGATTCAGGTGTCTCTATGATGAGGAATAAATGATGGAAATACATATAATAGAAAAGAAAGAGAGTCAAGTATTATAGTGAGAAAGTTGTAGCAGTGGATGTAACTTGAGAGAAAAAAAAGAAAAGAATGTTAAAGACATGTCACCTAGACAGTGTATCCTATTGGAGAGACAGTCTTTGTATTTCTCTTAGCGGTTCACATAATAAGCAGCCTTACTGATGAGCAGGGAAGCCACACTGTGAAGATGGAGAAGCACGTTGTCCAATGCCATTTTGGTTAGTTTCAAAAAATTCATAAGATGTGATAAACGATGGTCAAGGGGAAGGTAGAGACTTGGTTCCGTCAGCTAATTCTGGTTAATTTTTTTTCAAGATAATATAAAATTCCCTTCTTCTTCTGCCATGTACATGTGTGTATGTGTGTGATTCTTGATTATGCTTTGATTACAGTTATGACAACCACAACTAAACTACTGAATGATTACTCAGTGGCAGGAACCATACAAAGCACTAATAAGTGTGATCATATTTACTCTTCACAGCAGCCTTTAAAAGTAGTAACATTATTATTTCCATATTAGTTCCATTTTACAGATGAGAACACCAAGGTTCCGAAAGATTAAAAAATTTGCTCAGCTTCCCAAAGCTGGTAAACATCAGAACCAATATTCAAATCCAAGTAGTCTGACTCCGGAGTCTCAGTTTTTAACAAATACACTTTACTCTCAAACTTTATGTTGGATTTGAAAAAAGGTACATAACTTCTTTATTGATTTACTTCACCTCTTTTCATGTCATGTGGAGAGTGGAGCACTTACAGAAATGCAAATTAGTAGCGTATCACAATATCCTAATCAGTGTAGAGAGAATACGTGCAGTCTGGATTTTGGTAGGGAGACATGAGTTTCCCATCCTTATCCAAGAGCATATAAATGTGGAAGCATCAAAGCGGCCATGTATGTATTTAATTAAGCAGTATTTATCTTGAGATACTTCATTCATAGGATGTAATATTTCTTGGGGGATGCTTTAGCACAAATACCGAAAGAGATTTTTTTCCCCTTACTTGATCTTTCAGACCCGGATTGTTTTATCCCTTCTCTACATAGCAAATTTCTTTTTTTTTTTTTTTAATTAATTTATTTTATTTTTGGCTGTGTTGGGTCTTTGTTGCCTCAAGGGGGCTTTCTCTAATTGCAGTGAGCGGGCTTCTCATTGCGGTGGCTTCTCTTGTTGCGGAGCTTGGGCTCTAGGCGCGGAGGCTTCAGTAGTTGTGGTTCAAGGGCTTAGTTGCTCCATGGCATGTGGGATCTTCCCGGACCAGGGCTCGAACCCGTGTGCCCCTCATTGGCAGGCGTATTCTTAACTACTGAGCCACCAGGGAAGCCCTACATAGCAAATTTCTATTCAACAAGGCAGGTCAAACTGGATTCCTTAATAATTCCCGGGAGTTAGTATCTCTCTTTCTGGGATTATCTAGCACTTTGTATAAGACTGTCACAACACATTACTTTGAGCAATCATATCATGAGGGCAAAGCTCATACAGTCTTATATTTCCTATTACCTGACGCATAGTAGAAATGTATTAGCGATTGTTGAGTTCATGTATACCTGAAAAGTAGGTGTATTTCAGAATACCATTGTGAGCATTTCAAGCCTGACTTTGACAGCCCTTTGTTCTCTGGGACACAAGTGACTTTCAGAAGTCCAGAGGTACTATAGAGACTTGGTGAACAAAACATTTCATTTATGGGCCAAATGAATCTGTTAAAGTAATTTTACTTGAGGGCCATGATGCACATTGCCTAACTACATTTTTAAAAATATGACCGTTGATGGTGTCTTCTTCAATTTTTTCTTTCCGATTCTGAATCTATTCTTGATTGCCCTGAGTATCATCTTGCTGTTCAGAGTGATGTCCAATTATATTTAATTGCATCACTTTCACAGTTAAAATTTCCACCATGACCAACTTTTCTGTGTTCCTGGATGGCTTTATGAGTAAGCTGTTATTTTTTTAATTTCCAATTTGAAATGATGACATGCTCAATTGGCTTCTTATGTTTGTCTAAATACAAATGTCTGTGGATTGCCTTTACCCATTCTAGTAAAACTGTTTAATTCACTTTAATTATAAATTTTCTATGTTTTTGCTTCAACCAGGCACATGATAAGATTCAACAGTTTTCTTGGTATAACAATTCTGTTTCTCAGATGGCAAGTTATTGTGCCAGAACCATCAAATGACCTGAGTAGTTAGCCAAGGGGGATAATGGATGTAAATGAAGGGTTTATTCAACACTCTTAGCCCAAGGTGATTGTCTTTTTTTGCATTTGGAAAAGAATGAATTTTATACACTACCAGGCAGAAATGATGAAAAGAACCATTTTTCTCTAACCCCCTATTTTAAGTAACATATTTAGGCTTATTCCTGCAACTTTAGTGAAATCAGTTTCTCTGGATGAAGTTATGCTCTCATCTACATAGAAGTAGAGAGAAAACTGTTCTGTACCTTGTAACAATGGATAGAAAGGGCTTTGCTTGGCAATGAAATTTGAGTCAAGTATTAGCATATGAGATGGCCACACAATTACCTTCGCATTGAATTCACTGCCTGACTTGTTTCCAGCCAGAGAGGCAAATACTTGATCATGAGACGGTACGTCTGCAGTTAGTCATTTAAGTAGCTGCTGTTAGAAGGTTACCATTTGCACAGAATTTTATCTTTCCCCCTAGATCTTTGAGATCACAGTAAGTTATAATCATTTATAACCAATTATTTCAGCAAGCATTTCCTGAGACGCAACTACATGCCTAGCACTATATCAGTCCGTGGAAGTTAAAACAGTTATAGAATACGGGGCCCTCAGGCAGCTTGCAATCTAGAGGGGCCCATGGGCATCACACAAATTAATACTAGTAGGATGGCTTCTATTAAGGAGACAGGCAGAGAGCAAATGAAGGCCAGTGGGAGTGACCTACCCATAGCCACAGTGGGAGGGGCCAAGTCAGGTGTTGAACATTTGCCCCAGACATCATCAAAGTTGGGGTAAGCACTTAGACTACTGATCTACCCGCCAGCAGCCAGTAAAAAGCACATAGGTTTCAATACCTATGTAAAGAGAAGGACTGAGGGTTAGTTTCTTAGGTTTAATACTTAGAAACAGAGTAAACAGCATTTCCTGAGCTTCAATTTTCTTATCTGCAAACTAAGAAAATTTACCTTATAATGTTATGAAGACTTAATTAACATATTCAATAATTCTTTGTACATCATGTGCGTTGTACATCATGCTCAATAAATGGTGACTGTTGATTTTAGTAAGACCTTATATATGATCATTACAATAATAGAAGATTAAAGGAAAAATGTAGAATTTTCTAGGCAGACTTTAGTCTAGCTCTTTCCTACTTAGGTTCAGTTCAGTACAGCTTCTACATTTAGAACCCGTGTTTGAAAAAATTTGTAATACTGTCACATGGAAAGCTTGGGGACAGTCTGGAAAGAATCTTGGTCACAGTGGCCTCCCTCACTCCCTCCCTCCCTCCCTTCCTTCCTTTCTTCTCTCCCTTTCTCCTTCCCTCCCTACTTTTTCCTTTTCTTTTTTTCTCTCTTTCAGCGCTTGGGGTACATTTTACTTGTCTCTGTTGAGGGAATTATTATCTCCAGTCTTCCTTGGGAGCAGGGGAAATAGAAAGGCAGCACAGAGAAGGAAAGGGACTTTCAGGTTCAAAAGGAATCTAGTTTGCTTATCTATTCTGGAATCTGAGGAAATTTAACTCTAAGCATGCCAAACATGAACTTTTCTAGTAGTCAGTGCATTTAGGGAGTCAATGAATGATCAGAAACAGCATTAAACAAAACCAGACCCCATGAACTGAAGCTGGGAAAACCAAACAAAGTCCCCTTGTGGGTTTTCTCCCTGCTCTTGGTAATACACACCAAACCACTAGTCATGGCTGAACAAGAAAAACCTTCAACCTAAAACCTATATATTTAAATTATTTCCACATAAATGATTATTATCCTGATTTGTTTTTCAGTTCACATGTTTGTTTAAGGAAGGAATATGTTAACTTTAAGCAAGAAGGATTTAAAATGTCAGTAATATGAGCAATTCCTTTAAAAATTTTTCTGTACTTTTCATTAAGAGACCATTTCTCTTCAGGAGATAGAATATCTGATTTCAATTGTTCCCTGTTCTTCTCTTTAATGGAATCATTAGACAAATAGTGTAGCACTTCATGGGTCTTAAAAAAATCTTTCACCTGTAAATTCTTTCTTAATTTTCTATGCTCAAGAAGAAGGGATTTGTGGTATGTCACCAGGAGAAGGGAGATTACTAACTGACATTTTCAATTGTTAGAGTTCTGTGTGATTTAGAGACATTGAATTTAGTGGGTTCAATTTTAATCTGTTTTACAAGAAAGTGTCACTTTATATCATGTGAAAAATATACTTTCTCAGTTGGGACACAAAACATGAAAATACATCTTTTCACCTTTCAATATATCTCCTAGGGTAAAAACAAAAAACTTGTTTTTACTTTTCACATCGTACAGACTGTTTTTTCCACAATCTTCACCCTAGATTAATTATGACATCTAAAAACCCCTAGCTGTCCTAACATTTAATAGGCTTCTTGTTTTCATGTTTATATGTCATGATGACAAAGCATTTGACTTCTGCAATGCAAATTTATCTTAATTAGGGAATGTAAAGCATGTTATCATTGCCAAATAAAAGAGTGTTTTTCAAAATTTATTTTATTGAAGTAACATTGATTTATAAAATTATATGTATCATAGTTTTTTATCAACAAGATTCATCAAGATTTGACGACCCAAGCACATCCTGAAAAATCCTTAGGGTTACATTGTACTTACCTGCAGCCTCTTTTGATAATGGAGACAGTGCAAATGGACATTGAAAGTTAATGTCATCACATGGTGGAGTTAGGCAATTTACCCAAAGCACCTATAACTATTTTCCATAAAAACAGACATGCGAAGCCTTTACAGCCTTTACATTACATAAAATTACTAAAAGCAAAGCTAAGAATTTAGGACGTGTTATATTCTATGCCAATCAGTGTCTCACTTTCATTGTTGTCGGTAATTTTTTAATCCAAATGTCTTTCCTCTGTGTAGGATTAGCCTCTTTTTGAAGCCAAGCTGAAGACTCTGAAGCTGTCTGTCATTATTGTTTGCAATTTGGAGCTGTTTTCCCAAAGGATTGTAATCAGTTTGCTTTTAAAGACTAAGTGATAAGTTTGAAAAGGAGTGACAGGCAGAAAATTAAAAATAAAATGATGGTAAAATGGAAATATATAAAGTAGCTTGAAAAATTGTCTTATCATATTTGGCCAATTAGTCTGAAACAAGCTCTTAATCCAAGCTCTTATAAATGTCAAATCTATATGTTTATCAGAAGTGGTTCAATTTTAGCCCATCTTTATGCCTGTGATGTGGAAAAATAAATAGAAGACACTTGGTGACAGCATTCATTCCAAAATACCTTATTTACATCTAATCAATATTGGACAACTACTACATGGTTATTTTTTATTTTATTTTTTGTTATTCCTGGCTCTAAATGAACAGAGATGGAGTAGCCACAGATTGAATTTGAGTTGGCAGGGCAATAAGAAACAAGTCTTTTTTTATAATGATACCTTTCTGTTTAGAGATAGGTAATTTGAGGAATATCCATACATTTAAATGTTCTCTTCAAAATCATTAAAATCACTTAGCAACTACGTATGATAATAAAATACCCCATTGTCTCATATTCCAATGCTTAGATAAAATATTTTGTCATGTATCTAATACCTTTGTATGTCTATAGATAGAATTTCTGAATGTTCATTTATGCTGTGTCCACGTATGCACACATAGCTGTAAATTGGGCAGTCCATTTTGAGTAAAATTATCCACATCTTACCCTTTCTGAGTTTGATGCATCAAAGAAACTTTACTTTTGCCAAACTCTTCCAAGTCTGAGTCATTGTTTAAGAGAATGTATTTTTCCTGCTTGTCGGCTTACATCAGTTTCATTTCCGAAAGTGTTGATTCAATAATCTCTGCAAGTCTGCTTAAATCTTAAGGTGTTTTTAAAGATAAACCTATTTGTATCCTATACCAACACTTAGGAAACAACTTCAGGGCAGATGGCTTATCAGTCTGAGCTCCCCAGTTTAGTGTTAAGTCCCAAACCCAAGTGGCTTATGGGGCTTTTCTGCCCAAAGCTCCTCCCACTGTCACTGCAGCTTGGATTTCAGTCCCGCCTTTACAGGACTGGATGTGGGGAGGCAGAAGGAGAGAACAAATTTAGCAAGATAAAGGACTCCTGTGTAGGGAGGGGATAGGAAATCCAATATCTATAAATAGCCAACAAACCCTTTGGTGAACTTTCATCTAAATTTTCTTTCATCTCAAACTGTTATTAAAAAGTCAAAAAGAAGAATTTTTTTAAAGGGGGGAAAGCCACTGTGGCATCTTGAGATGCCCTGTGAGACACAGATTTAATTCTCAAACACCAAATAGCACTCTTGAGCCAGATTTTCTTCTCTCTAGCTTAGATGAATGTAGTCTCTCCGCTCTGTGATAATTTTTATTCAAGTCAGAATGCAAATTCTTTCATACAACATTTTAAAAAATCTTTATTCTGATATGTAACCCTGGCAATAAAGGATTAATACTCATATGTTGGCTATAAATGAAGCTCATTACTCTGATGATTATTGACGAGGGTTAGAAAATTAGTAGCTTTCTCCTATGTGTACAATTTTCTTCCTAACCTATTGGTTCTGTTTATTTTGTAGAGGTGGTTACTTACACATGCAGCTGCTGTCTTTTCACCTTTCTCTTAGAGAAATGGTTCTCAGTCCTGCCTGAACATTACACTCACCTGGGGAGTGTTTAAAAAAAATACCAGTGCCAGGGCCCCAACCTAGTTAAATTAAATCAGAATCTTTGAAGGTAGAGCCTATTTGTCTTAAGAAACAAAAAATGCAAACAAAAACCTCCCTAAGTAAGTCCAAGATCCAGCTCATATTAAAAAATCCTGCCTTCAAAGCCTGTTCTCAATTGTTGCTTATTAGCTAACATTTTTGGTTGCAAGCATCATAACTCTACTCTTATTAGCTTAGACAAAGGATTTGGGATGTGATAGAGACTTGGCACCAAGCTTTTGCCCTTTTCTGGGAATGTGAACTGGGTGTAGTGACTGCAGGGTGTTTGAATGGTGTCTCTAGAGTATGGGGCATGTTCTCTGCCTGGGAGGAGTAAGAGGCATTTGGTGACCAGAGGGTTGACTATGGCAGAGACTGACTAGCTGGTCACCAAACTGTTTCTCTCTCTCTCCTGGGCATGCAGCTAGATGTTAGGCGGTTAGTGTGTGGCCACTGGACTGAGTTCCAGCCAATGGATGGTATAGAAGTGATTCTAACACTTGCAGGTCTGAACAATAAAAATATGTTCTTTATTCACTTGCTCAACTCTGAGGACGTCGAGGAAGGCAGAGTCACAAGACGGAAGAAGGTGCTGAAGTCTATAAATTGTCAAATGAAAGACACCTCCTAGGAGAGCCATCTGACCCAAACCACCCCCATTGGGCTATTGTGTGAGCAGCAGACACATTTTTACTGTGAAGTGGGGAGGGGGCCGGGGGTTCTTATTTACAATAGTTAGCCTGTAGAGGAAAGTATCAGAAGACAAGTTCAACAATCAGGTCTCAGGAAGAGAGGGATCCAGGTCAGCTGTGAGATCCTGGCAGGACCTTTGCTAATCTTACATCTAGAGCACTATATGTAATCAAGCTCTAACAACTACCAGCCTCCATATTATCCCATCCTGAACTTCTGTTTGCTGGAAATAATAATCTGAATGGTCCAAGGTTGATTAGCTGCCTAACCCTGGATCAGTGAGTTAGCTGTGGCTAGTGGAAAAGAGTCCAGCTTGGAGAAGACATGAGACGTCTCTAAGTGCACTTCACATGCCAGCAGCCAGGGGTCTCCCTTCTCCGCCCCGTTTAATTATTTTTTTCTGTTATATTTCAGTTATTGCTGTTATCATTTCTACAGCACTTTTGTGTAAATCCCTTCAAACCCTATATGAAATTAGTAGGACAAAAAAATAAATGTATAAATAATAAATAGATGAAGGATTCTATTTCTTTCCTCTTTTTAAATTAGCCATGGTACTTATTTCTCCACAGGACTTTGGCATCATTCATACTCTCCAAGCTCTTCAAAGGTTTCTAACAGTAGTTCACTGATCTCATTTACACATTTCGCTGTATCATGATATGTAATTGTCCTACCACCATGAGACCTTAATTCATTGACAACAGCCTGGGTATTCTCTTACAATCTCCTCCTTCACACTAGGCTTTGTTTCCTTCTTGCCATGCTGCAAATCATTCTCCTTGAGACGAGAGATAGAAGCAAGATAAAAGAGAAAATGTGCCTCTTGTTGTCCACGCTAGTGCATCACAGGCTGCGGAAAACAAGCCTTCGTATTTCATCATCTTTTTTTATTTGAATTTAAACAAAAGAACAAACATTGCTGTTAAGAACAATTTTTCAAAGCTGAAACTCATTAGGAGTTTTAGATGCAGGGACATTGATCAGATTGGTACGTGTCATCGTCTTATTTATCTCTAAGTACATTTTTCCCACCTTTTGTATGTGGATTTTAAAGTGCGAGCTCATCAGAGCACACGGTATGTACTTCTCCTGGCATTCCTTAGGTATCTTCTTCTGTCTTTCTCAGTGGGATCATTTGTGATTGAAAAAATAAATATTATATTTCTGAGAACCCCTAAACACTTTCCATGACAGAATTTCATATCATGAGATCAATACTATCTCTTTCCTAAATATTTGGATCTCTGCCTTCAAGGATACATGTCTTCATCTTCTCAGTTATTATAAACTCTAAAATGACATAGTTTCTTTGTCCTTGTTTCATTTTTGCAGTGAGAAGGAATACTGCCACCTGAGGAAAGCTAGTCACCGTTCAAAAGAAGTGATTGATGAACACATTTCAGGATTTTGTTCCCAGATTTGCTGCCTTGGAAATATTGTTAATGTGTATGCAGAGTCACTTGCCTCACTACAAAACTAGCTAAGAGCACCACAAAATAAAAAAAAAAAACATGATGACAATTTATGAATTTACACAAACAGATCTATATCAACCATGACATGTAGATACTTGCATTAAATGATGAGCTTATTCTTTCTCTGTAGTCAAGTGTACACGAAAAGTCAAATTGTAATCTAAAATCATGAAATCAGATATTAAAATGAGTTGGATGATTTTAATCATTAGGACATCATTCTAAGAAAGCCTGATGCATCAACCTTTGGAAGAGGGAAATATCTAAATATGAAATATTTTTCAAACTGCTGTTCAGAAATTTCTAAAGACTTTCAATATGTTTTGGGGATTTATTAGTTCGATGATTATATTTTACTTCTGATTTTCATTTGTAGATGTATAAAAATGAATTCTAAAGACCATGAATAATTCTAAAGACTATAAATAATTCTAAGGATTTATTCATAGTTGAAAATAATTTTTAATTCTCAAGTAAATGATCTGAAATTGATGTGAACAGACTCCTAGAGGTTTGAGGACAGTATTTACAAGGGTCTCTGAGTATATTTTCCCTTACAAGAAGCTCCATTGCCTCCTCAATTTTGAAAAACTCTGCTATAGATGATTAGGACCATTGGCCCTGGATAACACCAAAAACACTACTGACATTTGAAGGTGTGATTTCTCCCAATTCTTTCCCTTCATTTCCAATCATATACACTAGAGTTTTTATCAGATATCTTAGCTGATTTAATCAGGTAACAATTTTGTCTATAAGCCATTTATCTCCTTATTAAATCTAAATCTCTCTTATGTTTTGCTTCCAATCAGTCATAAATTACCTGCAAAAGCTTGTTTTTAATCCAAGTCCCAAGTTTCAGTAAGATTTGCTCAGAAAGCCTTATGTGGGCAGAAACATAAAAATATTTCCTTGCTGTCCCACACTCCCCAAGGCAAGTTTGCCTATTTCTGCTTTAAGCTCTTATGTGTTAATAGTTTAACTCTCCAAAAATAATCTCATTTTCTCTATTTTCAAATTCTCTGTCGCTTCATCCTCGCTGAATCCTGCTAATTTCACTTCAACACAAATTCATCTTCACTGGACTGGAGTAGTGGTTTTCTTTCTCTCTAAGATGAATTTTTCAGCTAGGTGAGAATTTGTTAGGGACTATGCTTATTAGCTAAATAAACTCCAAGGATTTCCCAGTATTTGGAAGTGGTCAATGGCTCCTTACCTTTGTGACAAGAGTGAATCTGATGGTCTAGAATACTTCCACAGTAATATTATCTCCATTTCCCTTTTCATTTCTCTTTAGCGATATGTTTACATGTCAACATGCATTGTCCCAGAAGATTCACAAATTTTCAGCTTGGTGACTGTCTTCTTGAGATATTGCTTTTCTTTCTAAACAGGTCTGCTTTTACAGACAGAATACACTTTTATTGCTCTAATCCAGTGTTTAGCTCCATTCCAACCAGTCTCAATAAAACTTAAGAGATCTTATTAACCACTCTAAATGTATAGTTGCAACGTCAATTGGTCTTTTAACACCACCTGACAAAACTGCCATGTTTTTCTCATCAGCTCCCTTTCCCATTCTCCATAACTTTATTAAACATAATAAAACATATACTTTTACATATACTTTTATATTATTAAACATAATACTCTACTTTTCCTCAAAACTCTCTTGTCTGCCCTCACTTCAAAGGAAATCAAAATCACTTAATGGGTGAATAATCTTAATCTGGGCCTGGTGCGGGTGTGTGTGTGTGTGTCAGGGTGGGGGGATGATGTAAAATACTACCTGTATCTGCAACCACCTTTACCTCTTTCTCTTCTCTTACAGTGTTTAGTAATTCATTGCTATGTGTCAATGAACTAGATGCTGTTACAAGATTTATAGCCTAGTAGGCAAGGAGGAATACAAGTACATCAGTAAGTCCCACATGATTTAATAAGCGCTATTACAGAGGTATTATTGGGTTTAGGGTACTAACAGAATAGAACTCAAACGAGACAGGCAAGTCAGGACCTCTACTGTCTGTACTGCATGAGCCAAGCCTTGAAGAATGAGTAAGGGTGAGAGCGGACAGGGCAGTGGGAAGTCCTCCATGCTCCCAGTGTTTCTTTTACAGAGCTCCTTCATTTCCACTAACTTTGTGTTTATCTTCTCACACAGAACATCTGAATATTAACTCCATCCTTCCTAAAATCTATCTTCTTAACCAAAATCTGAATCTTTGTTAGTTTCTCATTATTATCCTCTTTCTGAACTAGTCTTCTTTGGTTCATCACACTTCTCCTTAGACAATTCCACATCCATCCCACCATCTGAGTCAAGGGAGGGACTGAAGCTGATTGGCTGACTCCAGGTGACTTTGACTCTTGTTTCTCATCTCCTTAATCCAACCTGAATGTTCAGTGAGACTAATTTCCCCTGACTGACACAGTCATCTCGTAGGATTCCTGCCTCTGAAGTCAGATCACCTCGACAAGCTGTGGATACCACTTCTTTGTCCCTGAGGTTTAATAGCGCTGTTTTCTCATCTACTGAATGAGGATGATGGCAATGTCTGGCTTGCCCACTGCGGATGATCATTGTGAGAACAGTTGAAAAAACTGTCAAGAGCCACACATATTAAGTTTATACACTTCTTCTTACTTTTTGAAACTCTATACAATGTTTTTTTTCTATTTTCTATTTCACATTTCTTTGCTGCTTCTCAAAATGAACCCTTTAGGAGAAGGTTTTCACTGACCTAAAAATATAATAAAAGAGTTCCCATCTGTATATTTTTGTTTGGTGTTTCCCTTTGTCTGGACTATCATTCTCTTTTGTATACATTTGTCAAGATATATTATTAGGTCCGGTTCCATCTTTATTTCCCCCATAAAAATTTTCCAATAGCCTTAGTCATCATACATCTCTTCCTTCTTTAAACTTTATCGCTTATAACCTGCTACAATACTCACTGTAACAGTTCATTACACTTTTGTTGTTGTTATTGTTATTCTTTCACTTCAGCAACTACCACACTGTGGTAGGTGATCAATAATAATTTTGATTGACTGATATAAGTAGCAAGCATTATATAATATAGCAAATACAAATCCTTCTTTGAAATAGTTTATTCCTAATATTATTTGCAAAAGGCCTGATGAACAACTGCATTATATTAGCAAAACAAACATAATTACTTTATGGATTAGAAATTGCTAGATATAGATAAACACACCAATGTTTACATTCAAAGGAACCATAAGGACAAATCAGCCTAAATAATAAATTGTAAGTCTGTAATGTGCTTGTGTCACGTGACAATGAATCCCATCAACATAAATTGATACCTTGGGCAAGTTTCTTATTAATCGTGCTTCACCAGGGCATTGGGTTAAAAGCTTAAATAACAGGATAAGAGGCTTGCTGGCAATTTAATTCTTGATTTCTAGGCTCTGAAAGACGGTGTCTCTCCTCTCCCTCCCTGGAGGAGGGGAAGTCCATTAAAATGTCATTATTCTGCATGTGTAACGATGTCATTTCTCTTGGTCTCTGTGAAGGTAAAGTTGCAGTCAGTGCGTGGTGATGAAGTGCCACTGATTGATCCTCACAGATACCCTCTTTTCCTCTCCTTACAACAAAGATCCTGTTTTTAATCACCTTGCTGTGTACTTCCTTTGCCTTATCCATTATGCAAGGAGGTCAGCTAGTTACATTCAATATGACTAATTAAAAAGAGAACTCCAAGGTAAAGCACACAGAGGCACTCTGGTAATTGCAGTGATATCTGTGAATAATAATGACAATTAATGAGACCTGTAATGGCTTTGTAAATAGTCAGTTGCCCACTCACAGGAGGTGAATAACAATTTACACTGAGTGAGAAGAGTCAACTCTTGTGATTCATTTGTGCGTTCTTCTTTTCTCCCTTCTCAAGAAACTCAGTTTTGGGCATTTCATAAGTTCCTACTAGGGGTAGACTTGGAACCGTGCTCCAAATGATAGCACAGTATTCCAATGCAAGGAACATCTTTGCATGGGCTACTTTATGGAAAAAGATAACATTAGGCTAAACTGAAGTACCTTTGGGAATGATAAGAAGGGTGGCCAGACTCAAACGCAGAGCAAGTGTAGAAAGTTGCTGAAAGTAGCATCTTCTAATTCTATAGCTAGCAGGGGCACTAAAAGCTATCTCTTGAGAAAAGTGGGGCTAAGTAAGGTAAAGAAATTTATTCGAGGTCTTATAACTTGTTTGTGTCAGAGCTGGGGCAAGAAGACAGAAATCCTGGCTTTGTGCCAGTGATCTTCTCAGGCCAGACCTCTGAGGGCTTTGACAGTCTTGTGAAGGAGTATAAATTGGACTGGGTTTGGAAGACTTCACTACAATGTCATAGAACTATCTAGTAGTTTAACTATAAATGGCAGGTTGCTAGAGAAGGAACATAAAATTGTACAGGTGAAACAAATAGCCAGAAGTATACAAAGGCTGACAGCAAAGGAGACAATGAAAACAGAAGACATGAGCATTGCTCTATAAATTCAGGCAGAAGCATCGAATCAGGTTGCACTGACTTAAGAGCAAACAAATACAATTAACTTCTGGATAATACTTTGTTCTCTTGGAAAATTGGTATCCCTTTCTCCTCAGGGCATTCCAAATTCCTTCAATACCATTCTACCTTCAGATCTTAGATAAAGTGGTATTTTATTGAGACTTTTTCTCTGATTTCTGACAAGGTCAAATCCAACCCTCCATTAGAGAATTTCACCCCGTTATGAATCTTTCTTTTGCGACAGCTGTTGTGTCTTTGTTGTCCTGTTTATTTGATTAATATGGATTTTCATCACTAGGTTTAAAGTCCTATGAGAACAGAATAGTATCTGTTTCTAAGTACTGTTGTATTATTCCCTAGCTTGTGCCTGACACCTAGTAGACAAGTAGTTTTAAGGAATAAATGAATAAGTGTAGGAAAAGAAATGAAATAGAGCATCATTTTAGAGGGAAAGAGCACACGGCATATTGCTTTGTGAGGAATGTTGGTCAGACTCCCTCCACACAGCCAGTGTCTGCCTTACTCGCTGCAGAATCTTGAGCACTTAGCTGTTACTTGACACTCGGCTTGTAAGACAGGTTTAGTGATTGAATGGATACCTGTTTCTTATATTAGGAGGTAAATGTGGCTTTTCACTACTATGTTGAAAATTCTAAAAATGTTAACACGTTTACTGGCCAGTGGGAAATTGTTTAGTTTGTGAGAGATTTACACATGAAATGATTCCATTTGCTGCCAAGGCTCTTCAAGTTGGCGGGAATAGATGAGCACCAGCTTTTCTTCTACAAGCTCCCTTAAAATTCCCACACTACCTTCAAGTTCTGGTTCACATTTGAAGGGGAAGTTTGTGAGGTCTTTGGTCAGTTCCATTTAGATTTCATTCACACATTGTCATTTATCAAAACTTAAGGGAGCCTTTAATGAAAGGTATGGAGATAGTTGGATGTCCAAAGGCAAAAAATAAATTTGGATTATCTACCTTATGCCATACACAAAATTAACTCAAAATGAATCACAGACCTGTGTCTAAGAGTTGAAAGTATAAGATTCTTAGAAGAAAAGAGGAGTAAATCTTCATAGTTTCTTAGATATGACACCAAAATCACGTGTCTAAAAAAAAAAAAGATAAATTGGACATCATGAAAATTAAAAATTTTGTGCTTCTAAGGACACCATCAAAAAAGTGAAAAGGCAGCTCACATAATGGGGGAAAATATTTGCAAATCATATATCTGATAAGGGACTTGTTTCTCCAAAGGGCATATACAATTATCCAATAGCAAGTGAAAATATACTCAATGTCATTAATCATTAGAGAAATGCAAATCAAAAGCACAATGAAATGCTTCTTCATACTCACAGATGCTTAAAATAAAAAAAAGACAGAGAATAACTAGTGTTTGGTGAAGATGTGGAAAACTTGGACCCCACATACACAGCTGGTAGAAAGGTACAATTTTGCAGCCTCTTAGGAAAACAGTTTGGCAGTTCCTTAAAATGTTAAACATATATCAATAGTTACCATAGACTAGCAATTCCACTCATAGGTATATACTCAAGAGAATTGAAAACATATGTCGACATAAAAATTTGTACACTAGTGTTCATACAAACATTATTTGTAATAGCCAAAAATTGGAAACAGCCCAAATGCCCATCAACTGATGAATGGATGAACAAAATGTGGTATACCTTTATAATTGATATTATTCTGCCATAAAAAGGAATGAAGTACTGATACTTGCTACAATATGGATGACTCTTGAAAACATTATGCTAAGTGAAGGAATCCGGATGCTAAGGTCATATATTGAATACTTTTATATCATACATCTAGAAGAGGCAAATCCATAAGGAAAGAAAGTAGATTAGTGGTTTCCAGGGGCTGGGAAGAAGGGGGAAATGGGGACTGAATGCTATTTGGCACAGAATTTATTTGGGGGGTTATAGAATTAGTCTAAAATTTGATAATGATAATGGTTACATATCTCCGTGAATATAATAAAAACACTGAATTGTACACTTCCAAAAGGTGAATTTTATGGAATGTGAATGATCTCAATAAAACTGTTATTTAAAAATGAACAGAAGAAAATCTCAAGTGAAAACAATGAGAACATACACCTGTGTGAATTACTGATATTACATTCTAAGATTAGCTGGAACTGATAATGAGAGATGTTATGCTTTTATATATGTCATTTTTTTAAACCAATCTTTTTTATTGACATATAGTTGATTTACAATATCGCATTAGTTTCAAGTGTACTGCACAGTGATTCAGTTATATATGTGTGTGTGTGTATGTGTGTATATATATATATATATTCTTCCCTTATAGGTTATTACAAAACATTGAGTATAGTTTCCCGTGCTATACAGTAGGTCCTTGTTGGTTATTTATATATGCCATTTTTTTTAATCCTAGAGTTTACACAGAAAATAAATTTTTATATTATTTTTGCTCAATACATGTACATTTGTGCTGCTGACAGCATGAGTCATTTAGAACAGTGCTTACTGGATATGACAATGAATAACTGTCACATAGGATATTAATATTTAAACATTTTTTATCACGAATAATTCATATATACATTTAAGAGTATATGTTTATCACAGATGTGTTACCAGGTTAAAGATTTATCACTCTGTGTCTAGTACAAGAAGTTTTGTCATAAATGCTTTGTCATCAAGTGTTTTTGTTTCTGCCTCTATTACAATAATATATGTCTATTTTCCTTCAATCTATTAACATGGTGAATTCCATCAATTGATTTTCTAATATAAAGACATCTTCGCATTAAAATTAATTAGCACATGACCTGTAAAAATATTATATTTGTCTGCCTTCTTTCACATACTGCTGGTGGATGTCTGGGAGTGTACAGGGCTGCGTTAGAGTCTAACCTCCATGAAGTCAGGGAATCAGGGAGGTTACCAGCACAAAGGTTCTCCTTTATCAGCACCAACCAGAGTCTGGCCTCTGGTGGTGCATTTAAAGTGTCATCTTTCAGAGGTTTGAGCTTTTATAGGTAATTAGGTCATACAACTAAGGCCAATTAAGATTAATTTTTTTCTTGGGATTTTGGGGCTGTACAAGTAGGGTCAATTCTAGCACCAAACCCATACGGACTTGTGGCTGAGAATTATAAAGGGAAAGACTGATAAGTATTTTCACATTTCTTTCTTTGGGTCGATTTTTTTCAGGCTCATTAACACAAGGCTACCCTGTTTCTTCCTCTGGCTTATTTCATATATTTAGATTCTGTGGCTTCTTAACCAAGGCAAAGTTTCCAGGGCAAAATCTGGCTCCGTTACTGAACCACACCTCTGAATTCGCAATTTTGCATTGTTTTAGGCTTTAGAACAATTCCTTTTACTTTCACATAAGTTCAGCCATTCACTAAGGCTTTCCTTGCTTGTTGTATTACCCTCACCTATGATGCTTTTTAGATTCCTAACCCCCTTACCCTAGATATTCTCATTAAGTATGTCTGAGAAAACCCATTAATGCTGCCTTGTTATTAACGGACATTTATATCTTTACTTCTTTTACATTCAGAATGATGTAAGGTAGAATCTTAGAACAGAGAAATATCAAGACCCATGTTCCCTAAATCTTCTGCCTAGGATACTATTTCTATAAGATGTTCTGATAACACAGGGTTTCATGATCAAATAAAGCTGGGAAATGGTGCACACCATGGCTCCATTTTGAAGATCTGCAGTGAGCGTTTGCACAGTAAAAGTCCTGGAAAGTCATGCCATAAATAACACCATTTTACGTTGCTTAATATGTTTCTTAAAGCTTATTAACAACTGAAGACAATCGTATTCCGTAGAATAGAATTTCTCATTTTCAAGTGAGGAATCACAACCTCATGGAGGCTTCCTGATGTTGATACAGCTGGTAACGGAGTTAGGAGGAGAAATAAGGTTCATTTCTCTTGCTCCACACGGCACATATCTCAGAGTAGTGAGCAGGGATACTAAAGAAATGGGTTATGAGTTACAGATGACATAAATAGTCACATATTTGTAGTTAGCAAGAGGACTCAATTAGTTACAACATATGAAAAACTTTCCAAAGGGGATTTCTGGGATATGGACAGTCAAGAAGGGAGAATGAAAACATTACATTTTGGAATCGTAGACTAGAAAGCTCAGGCATTCACCACAAGCGATGGGGGAGACTCGAAGGCTTAGTTCTCCTACTTCTTAGCTATTAATTACTAGCTAAGAAGGTGTTTGAGAGAACAGAGAGGACCTCTACTCTAATAGATTCTACAATGTGGGATTAATTTCTGTACATTTAAATTCTATACAACACAAAACTACTTTCTTCCCTTCATTCTTTTAAAACCCCTGCTTATAAACATTAAGGAATTGATTATCTTAATCCTACAAAGACAGAAAATTTAAAGTAAAAAAAAAAGTAACTTATTCTGTAGTATTATAGAAATCTTTAAAATGTCAGTCTACCATGGCAAATACCTTGACTATTTATCTTCTTATCTTGCCATTGTGGAAAAACATAATTTATTTATTTTTATCTGTATTATATAAATGTTCTCATTTAATAAACATAGATATGTTATTCACTCCTTTTCTGTGTCACGGGGATCTTTTAACAAATTAATTCTTTGATGGAAGTCCACATAAAAAGCTTTGGTGAAGAGGATTGCTGGATCTGCAGCCCAACTTTCTCAGCCATTCTCTTAACAATTTACCCTGAGTCATGGAGGTACCTCCTTAGGACTCCACACAGACACTTTGAAAAATGGTAGAAATAGATGAGAAATTGAAAGTTTTGTCTATACCCACTTTACCCCCTTAAGCAGCATCTCCTAGTAGTTCTGTGTAGACAGCGAGGAGGAGCTCTCTCCCACCCACCACCAAGCCAGCCTCTGTTAGAATTCATTCTCCTCTCTCACCTAACTTCTGTCTGCTATTCTCAGCCAATCACTTGATATCCTTTGTTTTCCTTGGAACCAGGGAACTAACCCCAGGACTTAACTCTCTCCCAGCCCCGGTCAGTTCTAAACTCATAGACAGATCTAAGGCTCAGCACTACACTACTTCTTGTATCCCACGTAACTCACAGCAATTGTGCATATCTGACTTGGAAGACTTGAGGATAATAAGAAATGAGTAGATTACAGGGAAGATGTTAGCTGTTAAATATATCTGTTTCCAGACTAGAAAGATAAATATAGTTTATGTCCTTTATAAGATTCCCTTA
This sequence comes from Balaenoptera physalus, assembly GCF_965194825.1. Taxonomy (NCBI): domain Eukaryota; kingdom Metazoa; phylum Chordata; class Mammalia; order Artiodactyla; family Balaenopteridae; genus Balaenoptera; species Balaenoptera physalus. The sequence continues at coordinate 125,059,009 of NC_138884.1, forward strand.
GTGAGTACCTTCTTATTCCTAGTCTTGCTGCCCTGAGTCTATATCCACATTTCTCAGAGTAAGCCACTTATTTATTCATTTAGTGTGAGTATCCGATAGCTTTTGGAAAAACTTCATTTTACATTTACAAGGATTTTTCTCATCCTATAATTAGCACCCCCCCAACACCTCCTCCATCCTCTTGTCAAGGAAATCAGTGATTAAAATAAGCCACAGTCTACTTTCAAGAAAGTTAGAATTATTCTGGCTAGAAAACACCATAGGGTGGATAGACTGCAGCGGAACAGGGAAGAATGACCTAATCATTTCAAATCATGGCCCCTTTAAATTCCCCACCTTCTCCCCCCTCCCCCAGGTTTTTGTCTCATTGTTAAATCTTGGAAAGTAAAGACACTCACGGAAATACAAACACTAGCAACTCACATGGCTTTCTCAGATAAGGAATCTACATTCATATTAAAGAGAAGAAATATTTTCCAGATGGCAGCATAATATGTCAAGACTTTTCCCAGCTCACTGTGCATGTAACATTTAAGATAATTATGCAAGGAATTTCAATTCCCGGCTTCTGATGTATTTCAAACCCGCAGAAAATCATAATCATAATCATCAAGATTAAAAATATTGCTATTTGCAATAGTGATTTAGATGTTTTAACAAAATATAATATTACAAATACATCTAAGCCCAAGGTAACAAGGCGGTATGTATATTTCTCATGCATGTGTTTATATTTTACTGCATATGGATGCAAAACAATGTTCCCCCTTTTCTAATATTCTTGCTCCAGTCCAAACACTGAGGCCTACTGGGGCTTACTATTGAGCCTCTCCAAACATTTACTGCTGACTTTTCTGCAGTTATTTATACAAAGAACCTAGGGATAGGAGGAGGGAGTACCTACATTTTTTGGAAAACAAGTCTATTCAGATGTTCACCCACCTTTTCAAATTTTACTTTTACATCGATTATACATGGGAAAATTGAAGCCCTAAGAAGTAAGTGACAAACTATACCCATGTCATGTGGTAATAAAAAGCCAGTAAGTGAAATTCATCTGACATCACTACTGAGCTGGAAAGGGGAGAGTTCAGGGTCTCTACTCTCTAGAGCAAGTTTGTTGTTTAAGCTATGAAGTGGTTAATGTTAATAGTGTTAAATGAAGGATAACACTGTAATGAAATATGAATGTCACTTTAATGAGAGCCTCACCATTACACTGTATTTAAACAGTTTATTGCAGAACTTTCCATTTCTAAATGCACACTAGAGTCAGGGAGATATCTTCAAAATAAATTTGGTAATGATGACAAAATTTTAGACTTTCAATAAGATCTCTACTAGAAAAATAACAAAAATTCTTTATAAGTAAATAGCAAGAAATTATGAATGGACCAAATGAAACATGTATAATCATTTCTTTTTTAATAAATTTATTTATTTTAGTTATTTATTTTTGGCTGCATTAGGTCTTTGTTGCTGGGCGTGGGCTTTCTCTAGTTGCGACGAGTGGGGGCTACTCTTCGTTGCAGTGCACAGGCTTCTCATTGCGGTGGCTTCTCTTGTTGTGGAGCATGGGCTCTAGGCACGTAGGCTTCAGTAGTTGTGGCACACGGGCTCAGTAGTTGTGGCTCGTGGGCTCTAGAGTACAGGCTCAGCAGTTGTGGCGCACGGGCTTAGCTGCTCCGTGGCATGTGGGATCTTCCCAGACCAGGGCTCGAACCCGGGTCCCCTGCATTGGCAGGCGGATTTTCAACCACTGCGCCACCAGGGAAGCCCTCATTTCTTTTTTAGTAGATTTCTGATAATGTTTGATATCCATTTAATTTTAAAAGATAACCATGAATTAATATTATTTTTGTGTCTTCTAAGATTCTGAAGTCAGTGGTTGGAGACTGGTTTATTATCACATGTTTATTTTTGCTTTAGGAAGGAAGTTTGTTACTTGCTTTTGTTGATATCACCCTTAATGAGACTTCATAACAGTGAACTGTTTGTGTTCTAATGTTTTGATGATCTTAGCTATAAGGCTCTAATATCCAATACATAGATGACATTGTAATATTACTCCTAAATCTTAATGAGGACCAGCATTACTTACTTTCTCTATTTTTCCACGGGCAGCTGGAACTTCTTAACAGTTGTGTGACTAATAAAACATGGCATCTACTTTCTAATATAGAAACAAGGAAGTAATGCTACTAAGCATAATTGTAAACTGGGTCACAGTCACATAACATATTATCTGAAAAAGCTGAGTGGTGCTGCAATTAATGAATAACCTGGAACTATAAGTGGGCTGAGTTTTTTTTTCCTAACCCATTTTTCATAAGACTAAGTGCAAAGCTTTGCAGAAAGAAAAAACATCTAATGACATCATTATCAGCATACATACAGAGAATAAATCAAGTAATAAATAGTGGAGGAAAAGGATGGGTAAGAAAATTAATATTTAAGGACCGCTTATTCTTTTACTGACGTGCTATACCTCTCATATCGGTTACCTAACTTAACCCTCACAGAAAAATCTGTGATATGATATGATTATGCTATGATATGGTTCTTTCCGTTTTATGGATGAAAAACTGAGCATCAGAGTGTTTAAGTAGTCTTGGTAGAAAGCAAATTATGTGAGTAGGGTGGAGATGTCATTCTGTTTGACTCTGGGGCAATACTCATTAAATCGCAACCCCTATGAATGAGCAAGAAAGGTTTGAAGGATGAATGTGTCCTTGCGTTTTCCAAAAAGGAGACGCTGAGGTGAAATTTGGTGTGTAAGATGCTTATTAGTGTTCTTAAGATCAGCACCCGTGGGAGAGAGAAGAGGAAGGAGGCGTGGGCAAAGACAGAAGTCAAGCTGCGGCCCCGGCCCCAGGAGGGAGCCACAGAACTGGACGACTCCTCGTTGTTATTCAGGTTGAGCTGAGATGGCCACGCCTTCATGATCCCACGTCAGCCAGTCACTGAATGTGAGCCACAGGAGAAGGAGGCGTGACCTTGGGTGAGTTGGTTCTCTTCAGCTGAGTCTGTGACTCAGGGCCCGACCCGTGATGGTGCTCAAAGCAGCCGAGGCTTTAAGTCCTGACTTCATAACAGTGAACTGAAAGGGTATCTGGCGTGCATGTCACAGGGTCCATCTCAAAGTTTTTTTCCTCTTTGGCCGCGCTGCGCAGCTTGCATGATCTTAGTTCCCCAACCAGGGATTGAAGGCGGCCCCTGGCAGTGGAAGCACCGAGTCCTAATGACTGGACCGCCAGGGAATTCCCCTAAGTTGCTGTTTCCTAAACGCCAAGCGGGCTAAGGGTTTCCTAACAAAATTGGTTAAAGTTTAACAAAATAGGAAGGGAATGGCAGTTTTTGGATCTGTGAAATATTCCAACGGAATGGCCAGTTTACATATTACAAGCTGAAATTGCAAAGCGACTGACGGAGACACAAAGAAAGGGATTTGCTGGCTGTCACAGTAGGTTGTTTAGATTAAGACAGGGTTGCTAATGTATTTTCTGAGATAAACTGGAAAGCTACTTCTCTAAGAAAAATAACAGAGGAACAAGGCCATAGGTACCTAACAATATTGGGGATCGTGGATAAAGGGGATCCTGCATAACTGAAAGCACTTCCCAGGGAAGGGAACAGATACACTGGTCTGAACAAAGTACAAATGTGTACAGGATTGCAGTTGAGATTTTGGTTCCCAAATGCAAGATTACTTTGAAGAAAGCAAGTATGATACAACTATTACATTTACCAGGCAAAATGCATTCTAGGATGGTATATTTTTTTTGACCAGAATTTTCTGAGTCACATCTAGTTCATAAAAAAATTTTATTTACAACATAAAAATGTTTAATTTTTCACCTGTTAGTCGATTGTTTCCTGTGTATGCACTCATTATTTTGCAGGCTACGTTCAGGTAAACTAGATTACTGCTACCTTGAAGTTTGTGTTTCTTCACATTTCTATACCCTTTTGTTCTCTCTTATTTTCATTGACCTTAGATCTCCTTCATTTTAAGAGAGGGGCGACATGAAGAGGAAAGAAAATTAGCAAAGTTTGATAATGATATACAAAGAAGTATTGCCTGGACAAAAGTAAGTGAAAGTTGGAAAAGAATACTGAGAAAAAGGAGAGGAATCATTTTGCCTTATGTTTATGAACGGCCTCTGAAAAGCACTTCACCTGGAGAGTAGGCACGCAGGACGGGCTCCAAACCTGGCGCACAGCATACTCTCAGCAAATACTAGGGGAACACTAATGAAAGGACAGATCAATTCAGTTTCTTGCATGATAGAAATGTACTGAATGTACCTTACGGCAATCTGAATCAAGGGGGGCTAACACAGTGCTGTCTGTGGCATTCTTAGTGTGACTTGCAAGTTGAGACACTTACCCCTTGTGATAATTTCCAGGGATATTATCAATACATAGTTATTACCTGTGTTTTCTCTCTTCAGTTAGTATTTCTTGAGACAGCCATCTTGATATGATTGCTAAAGAAATATATTTACCTAAAATTCTATAATTGCATGCTATCATAACTTTAGAACACCTTAGACACCGTATCTCGAGAATAAATCAGAAGCCCAAATTTTTAGCTATTTCAGGGTAGAAACTAGGAGAAGAAAACAGCCTAATTAGAAGCAGAATACCTCTATTACTGGGGCAGAACCTGATATTTGATAGTCTCTTTGATCCTCATTGGCATTATTTGCCTCGATCTTGGTATGTTGGAAATCTTGGCATCTCGGTTAAAGTTGAAACCACAGACAATGTGCAGTAAGAGATGAAGATGATACGTAAAAGGAAAGAAAACATCCAATACTTCTGCTGACAAATATTGACCCCTAGAGGAAAATAAAAACTGGTCATTAATTTTTGGATTGGGAGAAAAAACGTGATAAGGCTGCTACAGTTAGCAAGAGAATTCCTCTCGTAATTGATGAGGGGAGGGAAGATGGTGTAAGTTCCCTTTATAATAATAGAAAGAACGAATACCCTGGAGTGTATATGTTATCATCACAATGACAAATAGCCTTATCGTTGGAATGTTACTGGCAAATTCATTACATTAAGTATTGTTTGCTCTGTTTTTCTTTAATACATGTATGCATCCACCCATTCAACAGCTCTATGGGAGCACTCACTCATACAGGTCAATGACTCTGCTCTGTGATGGGAATATAATTGTGGACACTAAAACCTTTTTGCTTTCTTTGAGTTTGGAATTCAGTGCTTGTGTGAGGGTTATCATTTTCATGAAAAGAAAAAAAAAAAAAAAAAATAGAGCCGTGGAGCCCTACCCAGAAACATTATCCTATGAAATTTACAGATCTGTCTTACCCAGGCCCAAGATGTAAATGTATTGCCTTTCTTTGGATCCTACTTACTTTTGCATATGTTTCTGGCCTTCCGTACTTCTTCAATAAAAAGAAATTGCTGTGCACTCAAGAACATGTTTTTTACTTCATTATCTTAAGCAAATCATGCTTTCCCCAGTGTAGCACCTGGATTTTAATCTCAACTCTGTAACTTATTATCCATGTGACCTTGATAATAAATATACTCACCCTCTCTGAGCCTTAACTTTCCCATCCATTAAAAGGATATAATAACAGCACTTCTGCCATAGAGTTGAGTATTAGGTGAGATAATGAATGATCCTGAGCATCTTTTCAAAGGTTTGGTAGCCATTCCGTGCTATGCCTATTCTTGTTTTTCTTTCCTTCTTTTTTTTTTTACCAATTTTTCTTTTTTCTTTTTTTTAGGGGGGTGGAGGGCACACCATGTGGCATGCGGGATCTCAGTTACCCAATCAGGGATCCAACCCACCAGCAGTGGAAGCTCTAAGTCTTAACCACTGGACCACCAGGGAAGTCCACCAATTTTTCAACTGGGCAATTAATTCAGTCTCCAAATTGAATTATTTTGTGAAGTGATTTGCACTCTTACCTTTCTCTTTTTCTAGGTGACTAGTGTGGCCTGACTGAGGGTTCAGTCAGGTACTGCTGAGGAGGGGAGGAAGGAATGAGAGTAATAGATACACTGAAATAATAGATTATGCTGGATTCTGACTTCTATTGTGAGGGATATATCATATCTCTATATCTATATCTTTATATGTCTATATCTTTCTATCTATACACACATATGTATATACATATATACACATGTAATTGTTATTATTTTTAAAAAAGATAAGGAAAGGAATTTTAGATTTCATAGTTGTATGGTAGAAGACTCTTGCAACTAGTCAAAAGGAAAGAAAAAGCCCGGAGGTAGGATTGACTGTAACAAGCCCCATACACGCCATTTGAAATCCTATGCCATGTTATCATATTATGTACAATGTTATTTATATAGATATCCATTTAAGTGAGTGTGAAATGTAATGCGTAATTTGGAAGTCTTGTCAATTTCCTAAAAATAGGAAACTAATGCAACGTAAAATGAATCTGCATTATACAATTCTGTTTTCAATTGTCTGTTCAATGAAGGCAATTACAGAATACACTTTATTTTAATTTAATGACTTTCTTAGATACACTATTATAAAAAAAAGGCATTATAAAGTGATATTACATTTTGTCATTCATTTTCCTTGCTGTTTACATTTTGTCACTCTGCTCAGATTGAATACTGATGTGCAGGAGTCTATTTCACTTCCCTGGTCTAATGCAGTAATATTAAGTAATATTAAGATAGTTAGGATATTAGGTACTTAAAATAACAACATAACTTTTGTTACTTTGTATATACACCACACTAAGTTTTGCTAATTCTCTGCTGAATTACTTCAAAATAAATGTAAAAAAATAGTATGTGACATCTATTTTAAAAATGTATAATTTTAGGGAGTAAGGAAAGGGCTGAAAATTTAAATTTAACCCCTTGCCAAACATCATATTTAAATCTAATCTTTTAACACAACAGAAAGACTTTTATTTATTTTTGGGAAATTTTTTGAAGGGTCAGTAATGTTTTGAATTTTCAAAATGCAAAATTTAGTATTCTAAACCGTAGTTTTATTTTTTTCATCAAATCAGCTAAATAGAGAACATACTACTATCACCAGTTTACCCAACTCAGTGTTTTGACTCAGTAATTGAGTTCTTTTCAATAAATGTAGAAGTGCCTATAATATATTTATAGTGACTGAAACATTTAAAACGATGCATGTTTTGTTTATGGACATTCTACAATATGTAGTAAATTGTAAACTTTTATTTTTTAGCATTTTTCATCTCAAGGCCCAAGTTTCAGTCATTTTAGTATATTTCTTTAAAGTATACACCTGGAACTCAGTAAATATGCGCACATTTTAATCTCCCTTTTGGAGATGTGTTTCATTCTTTAGATGAAACAAAAAGTCTTAAAAATATAGTGTCATTCCTGAGCATATAAGCATCTGGAAGGCAACTCAGTTTGTAAAAATTACAGTAGATTTTTATTGTCTAGACTTATTACAAATTTATCAATCTAAAATGCACTTACTGTTACTTAAGTGAATCAATTGTGGAACTAAATTTGAAAAGTGCCCTTAACTTCGGAGAAAAACCACACTCAATGACCTGTAGATGACCATTAAGGAGGGCAGTTTATCCAAATACTGTTTATGACATTGTACTCATACTCGATGTCTCTTCAAGGTAAATTACTTGTTTACAGTTACTTTTTAAAATTTTTGATTTTTTTCATATAATAAGCAGATACAGTGCATTAGGTCATGAAAATACCCCCTTTCACATCATTTTTATGCCACCAGTGTCTTAATTTCTGTATTTATTTGTGTTTATAATGAGTTAAAATAAGCATTTCACTTTATTCCTGGGATGTTATACTTAGAGTTCACTTATGAAAAGTATTGTTTCAGCTGCTGTATTGATAGCAAAATTAAAGCTGACTTGGACGTTTCGGTTAAAGGACTTTCTACATACAAATTTAATAAACTCTGCATTCTGAGAAAATTTGGAGTAAAGTATTCATTTTAATAATTTGATATTCCTTAAAAACACAAAGTCAAGATATGCTATTTTCCATCTTGTAATTAACTTCCAGGTACCTTTTTAAAATTAATGCTTTATCTGGTTAAGTTTGTGTGATTGCTTAAAATATTAAATATTGTGGCTTCAGAGTCTAAAACATTTGATATTTTCATAGCTAAGAATTAGACAGACTGCCCAAGTTTCCTAGATTAAATTGTTCAAAACCAGATTATTTACTGTGAGAGCTGTACCCTGTAAGTTGGGCCATATTTCCGTATTTTAGATCTCAGAACGGTGGGGGTGTGTAGACCAGAATTCACAAGTGGTACCAATCTCTGCAGATGCAGTAAAGCTTTTTAAACGGTATTGTAATGCTAAAAAAAATTTTCTGTATCTCTTCAGACTGAAAAACAATTGTTTTTGAACTAACCACCTGCTATATCGGTTAGAGGAATTTGTTGACCCAAAATGATATTGATAGACCGTCAGATCTCCTCCCTGGACTGCATGTATAGACACACATATAATAACCATTTATTTCATTAAACTGAACTTTCTGAATTTTCTTCCCTCCTGCTCTCTCTAATTCCTGTCTCTCCCCTCTCCTACATACCCATTTCGCTCACATTCACAATTCAGAATTTGATTCAGATAAATCTTCCTCTAGGGAGTTTTTCCAAACCTAGCCTGGGTCAAGTCCCTTTTGTGTGTGTGTGTGTGTGTGTGTGTGTGTGTGTGTGTGTCTGTGTGGGCGCACACGCGCGCGTGTGTGTTAATAAGGCATTTTTATGCTATTTTTGTGTTGTTTTTGCTTTTAAAAAATTTTAATTGAAGTATAATTGACATACAACATTATGTTAGTTTCAGGTATACAATATAATGATTCGATATATTTATATATTGTGAAATGATCAACACAATAAGCGTAGTTAACATCTGTAACCTTACACAGTTAACGATTTTTTTTTCTTGTGATGAGAACTTTTAAGATCTACTCTCTTAGCAACTTTTAAATATGCAGTTCAGTATTGTTAACTAGAGTAGCCATGCTGTGCATCACATCCCCACCAAGTCCCTTCTTTTTTCTCCCGTATAAATCCATGGGTAGTTTTATCAGAACACTAGCATTCTGCATTGAAATGACTGGTCATCTGTCTCTTCCCCTCCTTAACTCTAAACAACTGGAAGGCAGAAACTGTATCTTTGTCATTAACACTTAGTAATCCTGAACTATCTTAAGGGATCTATAAATATCTGTTTAGTGAATGGATGACTCTGGTGTATGTGAAGATACAGCTAAAGTGTCAATCCATCTGAAAGTGGTCAGTCAATTTCAAGCACTTCTGACTTAGACTCTGGAAGGGTCTGAGATACAAGAAATATTCCAATTGATTAAAAAGAATGGGTATTTGAGAATAGTTGATATCATATTGCATATTTAAATTAATAATCTGAAAACAATCAGATGGGTATGTATAGGCCTGGGCATTGGTAGGTCAACGTTATAAAGAATTTTAATTCCTATGATCTTGGCCCAGGTCCAAGGAGTTTTTGGAAAGAAGTTCACAAGTACAATGTCATCACTTACTTTTATTTTTCCTGATTAGTCAACGCTAAATGATATATCTCAGGAGCAGACCAATTAATTTTATCGTGTTCATTTTTATATTCTGGATGGAAAATCAATATAAAAATATATTTGCAGAATAAATTATTAGGTTAATATGGTAGTGGTCAAAAAGCAATTACATATAGTTCAATAATAAAGCACCACGGCCATATACATTTTTATTGTCTGTTATCTCATTATTCAAAGTCATGATTTATGAAGTTAAATAGGACTTTAACTCTTCTTGCCAGGTATACCTATCTTTTCATTTGATGATATTTAATCCTGTGGATAACAGTGTCACCTTGTTAGAGAAAAAGATACTATAGAAAGCACAGTTAAAAATGCCACTTGCATATTCTTTCAAATTCAATCCAACCAAGTTTGATTTAAATAACTTAGTTTAGCAAATTATTAAATTAAAATTAATAATTTTAATTTAAAAATGTGTTTTAGCACTGTTCTGTACTGAGTAGCTCTCAGTCTAGGCTTAACTATACACAAGCATCTCTGAACTCTCTTCCTATCACTGGAAGATTTGTCTCTAATATCTTGACAATATTTTTGTTTCTATAATTAAAATAAATCTATTAATTTACAGATGCATCACTAGTATTTGTAATGAAGCAATATTGAATGTGAAACTATCTCATGGGGCTTTGTAGGCATGTGATAGAAATCTAATAAGCTCCTCCAGGAATGGTCTCATGATTCGCTCCCATTCTACAAACCTTCCAGATATGTTTCTTTTTTATTTACACTTATGTTTTGAAGATCCTAGGGTTTAAAATTTAAAATGGTTAAATGAGCCTAATGGTGAAACTGCTTGATTGGCTCATATATGCTCCACTAGATATGAAGAAACAAACTCATATGAACCTAAATTAGCCAAATTGAACATGCTTTATTAATTAAAAAAAAATGTTCAACCTTTTTGAAGTTCTTAATGATGTAACAAAAAATGATATATGGCTATATGAGGGGAAGAGATAAAATTATTGTGATTTTTCTATTACAGAAATTTCTATCCAAGAAACTCAAGGAAATCAATTGAAAAACAAAAATTTTGGAAAACCGCCATATAGTACCAAGCCAAAATAATTAAAAGATTTTTGTAGCTGTCTCATGGGAACAACAGTTTTTCCCTAATGAAAACTAACACTTTAGAAATGACGCTGGGGAAAATATTTCCCCATGCATAATATGAACTAAATTATAAAATGCGTGGAGGAAACTAGGGACTAATGAATGTTAATTAGTTGTCTTAATAAACATCTCTAAAATCTTATTTTATACATATAAGAATTTTATGCAGAAAAAGAAGACTTAACTGCACAATATTTTTGATGGAAAGACTGGATAATTTAATGATATTTTAAATTATATTTTATATATAATTAAATTCCATTCAAAACCATAATAGGATTAATGTGTTTATTTAATTTTGTCAAGTATTAAAATTATGTTGGAGAATAAGCAGGAAGAGACCTAGAACATTTGAAAAACAAGAATAATTCTAACAATATAAACTAAAAGCTCTATTGATCAACAAAGTTTGATTTTGGCACAGTAATATTTCAATAGAAGTACATGAATAGCCTACTTTTAAAATTTGATAAAAATGGCACTCTAAGCCTGTAGGGGGAATGAAGGAGAGAAATTTGGACAATTACTGTAACTTGACATGTCAGCAGTTATGGGATAATGAGACACCATGATTCCTCCAGCAGAAACAAGTAGTAGAAGACATGCTAATATTTGGTGGGGTCTTTTTCTGAAACAAAGCAGCTCTAATACATATATGTAGTATAATATGTAATATACTTGCAACAATATTATTAATATGAATGGGAACTAATTTGTTTAATAAAATTGGTAACTGTACAATTGCAGAACAGTGTCAATATGCAAAAATGTATCTTAAATTAAAAATGTGTTTCTAATCATATATGGACCAGCCAGTAATATATAACACATGGACAAAAAAAAAGAAATCTTTTTGTTATGTGTTTGGGTATCATGGACAAACATTTTTGTTATATATTTCATCTTCATAAATACCAGGAAAAGTGACACTTCATATAATATTACCAATATAGTGTGTTAAAGTTTGCCTATTATTTACTGTCCCCAAATTTCTTGTTCATTGTGGAGCTCTACAATGATTATTTTGATCAAAAATACCATACCAATTGCCCAAACTAACTTTATTTTCTTATTTGTTTAAAAATGATTTAAGCATGTTAAGAAGGCCAACGGTGAATTTTTAGCAACTTTTCATCTGTACTTTTCGCTTGTTTCATTTACCTTCAAAATCCTTTTAAATTAAATTATTGGTTGCTAAATTATGACTTGATAAATTATGGGTGGGAAATAACTATCACCTATACCAACTAAAATGAATGTCATTTGCTTAATCATGTAAATGTTATACTCAATTCTTTTCCTATATTTAAACTTATTTTAACAATGAATTAGATGATTTGAGTTCTTTTTCCTTTTTTATCTAAATCTGACACCAAGACATATGTAGTAGAACTGCAGCCTTTGCAAAAATTAATTAGTGTCAGTGTGCCTGATATTATCACAGGGTCATCTTTCCAATTCTGGTTTCCTCCTAGCAAGGTAAGCAGCAACAGAAACAAAAACAATCCCCTTTTAGACTTTAACAACTGTTAAAGTCAAGCATTTTATTTTATAATCCTCTTCTAAGTTTCTTGCCTTGGACTCTTTGCGATGCAAGTCACAATCCCTGACTTCCTGGGTGCTGCTTCTCCTCTGGGCTTCCTGGACCGCAAAGGCTCTCTTCCCTGGCCTGGCCAGTCCTACCCCCAGACTGCTCTGATGTTATCCCAAAGGGTTAGGCTTATTTCTGTGGCCTTCCTTGTTTTCCCAGGTTTGACACGATACAGGGTTTCTAAGACCAGTACCTGAATGCAGTCTTTTAACATGTCCCACACAATCACCATTTTTCTCCTGGTGCTCATGTCATTGAATCCAATATGGCATCTCTTGTTTGGCTTCTCTGTGAATCCCTGGTCTTCTGTGATTCTGGTGGAATAGATTTTAGTAGTTTCTGTCTTTAAAAAAAAATTGTAAAGGAGGCTAAGAAACAAGCATTCAGCACCCTCTCTGGAGCAGTGGAGAGGTCTGCAATAAATCCATAGAGCTTATTATTGTAGCTTTGATCTTTGAAACAGACCAATTTACTTTTCTTTCTGTAGGGTCTAATTCATTAGACTCCTGTTATAAAACTTTTATTGGAGAAGTTGAATCATAGAGTCAACCAGAAAGAATGGATTTGTTGATAAGTAGTATAAGTGTCATAATGTGAAGAATAAAATGCTACAGACAAAAGTATTTATTTCCTGCTTTTAGAAGTGAAACAGCTTGAAAAAGAAAACAATACTGCATTCCCAATGATGATAAACTTCCGTTTTGCAAACTACAGTGGTTTGGCATGCTTGCTGTATTGGAGACATGATTACTAATCTGTATTATTATAATGCACACACATGTAATACATATGTATGCATTTATATATGGATTTGTGTATATATGTGTATACACTTTCTATACATATCTATCTTGTTTTTCTTTTAATTATTATTATTATTTTTACTAATATTTATTGAAGGCTTAATACAAAGTTCTGGAGAGCTCCAAGCACAGGTCATACCAAAATTATGGATGAAAGAAAAGCCCTTCTCTCATGAAACTTATAGTTTGGGGAAGCAGACAAATGAACAAATAATTCGTATATCAGTTGGTGATGAGTGGTAGGGAGAAGAATCAAGCAGGGAAATAGTTGGGAGAATGATGGTATGGGGGTCTGGAAAGACTTGCCTGATGAGGTGACATTTAAGCAAAGACTTGAAGGAGGGGAGGGGATAAGGAGTGCAGATGCCTGGGGAAGTTGTAGTATTTATGTCTATGCCGAGGGGGCAGGGAGTGTGAAGGCTCTGCTCTCCTGTTTGGCATAATCAGAGGAAAGTAAGGGGGCTGGTGTGAACTGAAGACGGTGAGTAAAGGGGGAAGTGATAGGAAAGTTGGTCAAAGAATTGATCTGGTTGATGTGGAAAATAGGTTACAGGTGCTCACATTTGTAAGTGAGAAATGTTAGTTCCCTTTGAGAAGATAGTGGGGGCTTGAATTAGGGTGCCCCTAGGTTTGGATGTGATAGGGCATTCTTGGAGCCTGAATAGTTTGGAAGATAAAGCTGACAGGATTTCTTGAAATCAAGATAGATGCTTTACTTACATCCATATATGTGGGGCCTCAAAAGTTTAAATATCTGAACTCTTAATCCTCAAAAAGAGTTGTTGGAAGACTGTATCTGAATCATGTGAGGAATTTGGACATTCTATCTCATCTCAAGTTACGTCCTGACAATAGTTTTCTGTGGAGTATTCTTGGCAAATTTAATTGCAAACTTGCCCATGAGCAGCACAAATTGTTAATTTAAATGATCTGTAGTTTACAGACTACACTGTTCTTGCTGTTGTTTTTAACTCCATTTAAAAAATTAGGTTGATATTTTCTATAACTTATCAATTGGAACTTTTCTTTTCTATTATTTCTCAATAATAACACTTAAACAATTTTGTGTTATTCTTTATAAATATGATGATCTACTTTGCACATTCTCTCAGTGTTGTGAATAAATCCATCCCTTCCAGGAAACTTGAATTTAATGAGAATATTTCAGTATTCAATTATAATTTTTTATTCATAGATCTCGGACTTTAGTTTCTTTTATCTGTGCTCTATTCTTAGGTTCCTATCCTCAGTTCTTTATTCAGGAAGAAATGAGACTCATAAGAATCCCATAACTTGGTCAACCACATAAAAATAGTTGAGAGAACTAGAATTTTAAAGTGTGGATATGCATTTTAAAATATGAATTTTAAAATAGATATGCACAAAGTAGCTAATAATAGCAGACACTCTTATAATGGCCAGCTACTGTTCTAGGTGCTTTTATGTATTTTAACTCATATAATCATCACAATAACCTAAAGGGGTAGCTGATATTAGTATCTGCAATGTGGAGATGAGGAAATTGTAGCATATTGAGTGTAAGTAATGTGCCTGAGGAAACTCACACAGTGGATAAGTGGTATTGCCAGGGTTGAGCCGTGACTCTGGCTTCAGAATTCCATATAATACATTATGCACTGAACTTCTTCAGGTTGAAATAGCTTAAAATAGTTTGATAGACTTTGTTACAGAAATCATGAGGGGTTCATACACATTGGTTCATTTCAGAGAATAGCACACGTAATGCTAAATGCTTGCTTTTTCATATCGATTAAAGTTGGCTGAGGGAAGAGATGGTTGGTGATTTTATGCATTGTATGTTACCTGTGACAAAGGCATAATTTCTTATTAACTAAGTCTATTGTCATGCTTCTTTTTAGCTTCGCTGCACTACTGAAATGGGAACCAAGTGTCCTCAGGGTCTTATCTGTGGAAACATTAGTTATCTCTTCAATACATAGCTATAGGTTTGCATATGTTTGATTTCATCGAGATGTTAAAGGCTTCTGGATAAGACTCTGTGTGATTTCCACGCAACGTCCTGGGAACATGTAGGAGAGAATTACAATTGATTTAGACCTGTGAGCATTTAGTCCACAGACTTTATTACCTGGAAGTTCAGAAAGAAAAACATGTCTATAGCTTCACTCCATAGAGCATAGAGTGAAGAGAGCTTATTTTAGATAATGTAGACAAACCACAGTCTGTTGGTTTTGAACCTCAAATGCTGTGTTACAATAAGCCTCCCACCTCCAACACTCCCTAACACACACTACGCTATCCTTGACTTGCGGTCCATCTTCATCAGCAAACAAAATGGGGGAAAATATACTCAATATAAAAGTTCCTCTCCTGACACACCCTTCCTTTCCTCTCCTTGGTACATTTGGTCCAGGTACTAAGATGCCTTCTCTTGCTCCAGGTCAGAAGTAGTTGAGGTTTCTTCCTGCTCTTCTGAAATCACTGCTGACATTTATACGACCCACAGTGATTTTGGTCTCTTATACCAACTCATGTGATCTAGGAATGGTCATTGGTAGCCACAAAAATGCAGTCCTGATTCTCTTGTATACTTGCAAATTGGCTTCTGGCTTCTCTTTTCTGCTGTATAGTCTTACCCTGCAGCTAGTGTCTTATTCCTGGTGTACCATTTAGAATTCCGAAAAGATTTGTAAGATTTAAGAAAATGAGAATGAAGTGTTAAATAATTAAGAATATCCTAGAAATAATTGCATTTGCATGGACATATCTGATTATATGGCGATATTTGAATTCCACTTGATTTAAAAAAGAAAGTGCCAACGTTTGTGACATAGCAGTTCCACCTATGTTTTTTCTTGGCAGTGTTTCCACAGACATTTTACATGCATCATTAAACAATTAGCATTACTTTCTTTGTCAGTAGGAAAAATAAATATTTAAAACTCAAGGGCCTCAATGGTCAAATACCAAGTCAATGATCTCGTATCCCATTCAGCATGTTGAACTCATTTTAATTCTAAGCCATGCACTTTTACCACAAGAAGTGCATTGTAGACAGGCAGCTCTTAGCTCTGTACTGATTGCAAACAAACATATTTGTAGGAAGCACTACTGTGAGATCTTTAAACCAATATAAAATAACAACAGTCGGGGTAGTTCAATTCCTGATATGTCTAGGGATGTTTGATTTGGTCTGTTTGGCTGGTCTTGTTAGATAAGAATAGGCAACTGAGATGTACAAACATAAAGACTCTTTTAGAGAACAGGCAATACCTTTAAATGCAAACAGCCATGAATACGTACACCTTGGTGCTATGAGTGAGAGAATGACTGTATAAGTTTTATGCTTACAGATTGAAGTTCATTTCTTACTAGTGTAAAGATATAAAGTAATGCATATGTTCATTTAACAATTATTTATCTTGTGCCAGGTACCGTGTTACACATGAGAGACGAAAAAAGGAAAAGACATCTCTGATTCTAATAATTTACAGTTTAGCATGACAACACTACAATGTAGGTGAAACAATAATGGTGTAATCTAAGAATATCAAGCCAGCTGCTGGGATTATAGTGATAAATATATTATCATTATTACCCAGATATTGAGGGCCTAATGCCAAGGGAAATGGAAGATTTCTGGTACAACTTAAAGCCAGAGATGCAACATTGAGAAGCCTGATACTTCTGTGATTTAGACATGAAAGAATTGGCTAGCAAAAGGGAAAGGACTTACACAGCCAGGTTGCTTGAAATTCAAAGTGGTACTGTGTTAGTGAAGTAGCAATGCCAATTCAAGTGTTCTGGGCAGCAGCATGTACAAATGCCTAGAGATGTAAAAATCATGAGGTAATTGGAGAATTGTAAATAGGTGATTGTTACTAGAATTTGGAATGTAATTTTTAAAGATTGTGAAATAAGAATGGCCAGGTAGACAAAATCACAGATCATAAAGGAACTTCATGGAATATATATTGGAGTTTGCATATTGTCCTTTACATTTGGGGAACATTTGAAGGTTTTCTAAGGTAAAGAATAGTTTGGCCCTATTTACAAGTTATAAAGACCATTCCAACATTAGTGTGGTGTATGATTTAGAGAGAAATGACAGCTCTAGGTCAGAGTGTGTGACAAAATTCTAGGAGAGATAAGGAGAGCCTGTAGTAAAACAATGGTTAGAGGTATGGTGTGAAGCCTAAATTGACTCAATATTTCATACTTTGTTGACATCTGGGAAAATTGGGATGATCTTAAATGGCCTACCCACAAAGTCTGCTTCCTTTCTGCTCCTGTGGGCAAGGTACCCTGGCCCAAACTTGTCCTTATCAAGTGGACCAGGTACAGTTTCTGCTTGTCCCTGAAAGTGGGCTTCAGTTCCCTGCCAGCCTGCAGAATTACTCAAACTAGCCAATTACATGTTCTTGTGGGAACCAAGGGCCACCTCAACCTCTTGGTGCTACAAAGCTTGTCTCTCACAGCCCTGGTTATTCATTTCTTCCCAAGTGCAGCCCCTTTGGCATCTGGCATGGTGTGCAATGTCCTCTTCCCAGGCTGTTGAGTATACGTAACAAAGAAATCGCTGTTGATCCCATCTGCCCAGTGTTGGGAGTTGTGTGTTTGGCGCCCCCTGATAACTGTAGGGCAAGAATTCAGCTCTCACCATTGGGGTGAATAGGAGGTGATCAAAAACAAGTAGATGAAGAGAATAGAGATTAGAGCTGTGCTGTCCAACATAGAAACCTCTAGCCCCATGTGGCTATCCAGCACTTGGAATGTGGCAAGTCCAAAATTGTTATGTGCTATATGGGTGAAATACAAATTAGATTTTGAAGGCTCAGTATGACCACAAGGGTATAAAAATCTCATTAATAATTTTTTAATTGATTTCATGTTGAAATAATATTTTAGACATATTGTATTAAATAAAATATGAGAAACAGTAAAATATTTTTGAATGGAAACTAACTATTTATATAAATGTCTTATTGGGGGCCTGAAATACCAGACATTTGCAATGAAAAATGCAAAAAAAAAAAATTTGGTATTAATAAATATAATAGGAAGCAATATATTAGAATGCTTCATTTGTGGAAAGGAGATCTTATCACAAGAGGTGAAGTTGGAGATAAAGACTCATAGAGAATTCAGATAAATTTTCTTGTAATTTTTAACTATCTAGGATCTTTAAGCATTGATTTGTTATTATATGTATCTCTTCATTAAATTTTATGACTTTCCTTTGAGGGAGTTGTACCTCTAGACCTGATATTCCTGATAGAGGATCTGTTGGGTTGCAAAAAATTTGAAGAGAGAAATATAAAGTGAAGATAAAGGGAAGATATTCTACTAGATAAACTGAGGATTAAGTAGGTAGGAGGAAAGGGACAAAGAGACTTCAATAGAAGGGACTGAGCTGGAATGATTTTGCTCTGAATGTTGATCAGAGCCATAGCAGGGAGCCATGCAAAATTTATTTTTGAAAAATGATGGTGAAGACAGTTTCTCATTTTAACCAAATACAGTTAATTGTATGTTTAAGATATATATGTTTTATTATTAAAGGGAATAGAAAAACATATTCTTGTCTGATGAAAAAAGAGATAGTGGTTTGAATATTATATGTTATTTCTGTAACAAACATGTTCCAGCATAACTACATTAGGCAATGGGCCAAGTTGTTTAAATATATTCTCATTTAATGTTTACAGTGACCCCATGAGTAATACTTTATTGTCTCTATTTTACAAAAAAGGAAACTGTGACTCAGGGATGTTCCACAAATTGTCCGAGGCCACATAGCTTGCCTGAGGCAGAACTGGGATGTGACCCCAGATACCCAAAGACCACTCTCATAATTTCCTGGTTACACTTGTTATATGTTTGGAATTCAGGGAATATGTATAGAGTGAACCAAGTCAAAGGGAAGGAAGTAGATTCATCTATGGGTGAAAACCTTGGATTTTAGAGGAAAAAACAACATTACTCTAGTGGCCATACCAGCAGTAATATTTATTCTGAAGAAGTGAGAACCAAAGATATGTTATGCATGTACTACATCAGTTATTTAACAATTTCAGTAAATGCAGAGTTCTCTTTATGTTCTCTCCACCCACCTCACTGGCTCACACAAGAAAATATTCATTTGCATATATATATATACATATACTAAACAAACATGTACCTATGGCCAAGCTGTGTTCCTACAGTTGAAGTAAAATCCTATATGCAAGACTCTTCGATTTCTTTCTTTTTGAAATCGTTGGCCAGCATTGTTTTTGAGGGACCTCCATCAAGCAAATGGTTAATATCTTATCTAGCCACCAAAAGCAGGCTTGTAAGATATTATCTGAGTGTAAATTGTTTGCATAATTAAAAATAAATTGACACTCATGGTAAACAGGTCACTTTATATCATATTAAAACAGTGAGATAGAAGAGCAAAAACTCCATGAGGTACATGTGAATGGGTTTGTTGAAATCAAGGCAAATAAAATCTCTTATTGGATGAAGAACTATCTTTTTTGTAGAAAAAAAAAACAGTGTTAGAAGGAGTATAAATTCTTCTCACTAGCATTATTCCTTGTTGCTTATTTAATTGTTTTGAGGCCATTGTTAAACACAAACAAAATTTGTTTTTGTATGAGATTTGTAATATAATTTTTAGAGGCTGGTATTTGACAAGCATATATTAATATATTTTGATGTAGGGTTATAATTAAATATTGTTCCTTACCTTTATTAATGTAATCAACGATTATATTTGTAAGTTAGGCAGTTGGAATAAAGAAAAAGAAGGAAAGAGGAGAAATACTGGCTTGTTTAAAGGTTTTAGGAAGTTCCTTAAAATTTTAAAAAGTATGTCATTCAAGACCACGAAAGATAATTTATTTAGAATGCTAAACTATTACCTATGTTAAATCTTGAGTCAATAGTTCTGAAGTAGCCAGTGGGTAAAAATTGGGAAAACCAAGATATTATTAAAACTAAAATTTTTCCAGATTTATTATAATCTTCTCATAGCCCAGAGTTCCTCTAAGTAGTTTACTGTAAGAGATGAATTACATAATTAAAATTTGTTTTGTTGTCTTCATTGTCAATCTTAGTAAGAAAAATGTGCATACTGATTGAAATGAACCAGGGAAGAAAAGACTAGTTGAATTTGTGGGAATTTTGCTCCCAGCTATTTGTAGGTAGGTGAATGATACTGTATACATTATTTAGAAAAAATAAAAAAATGCAGAAAATTAGTTACACTTTAAAAAATCTGGTGATAAGGTGGACTTTGAATTATATGAATTTTACTCAATATGAAAAGTATCTCCCCTCTTTTCTACAAATATCTCTTTCTTCCCACTTGGGAAAAAAAAATGTTAATCTCTACTTAACGAAAGAAAAAATTAGAATGTAACTGGAGGAAACTAGTGAACAAATAAATCAAAAGTTAGAGTTCTAAATACACAATTCTTACGATTTTAGTGTGCTTTAATGGAATGCTATCAAGCACATGCTCACCTAAGTAACAATAAGGTGGAGAAACTGAGTCTCACACTGAACAAAGAACAACAAAAGCAACAGTTTTGTGATTTGTATTAATTCATACCCAAGAAAAATCTTAACATTTTCTGAAAAAGATCAAGAGCCTTTAGATGCAGTGGGAAAACAACAGAAAAACAAAAATCTTAATGAAGTATAGATCCAAAGGTGAATCCTGTTTCTTGATTCTCTTTTAGATCATACTTGAATTGTTTGCTTAAAACCACAAACAACAAATAAACAGAAAAGATGATCTTCAGTTTCCTTTGAAGACATTGAATTATGTCAAGCATAATTGCTCAGATTATAGGAGAATGTAATATTATTTACAGCCTATAGAAAAATTACTCTGGAGGAAGGATGGATTGATAGGTAATGCTACCAAAGCCACTTTGATTTACTGTTCTGCTGAAATTTTACCTTCATGTATCACTGAAAAGATTAACAAATCTTTAACATATCTTCATTGACAAATGAGACAAAAATCCTCCAAATGGGAGAGTAACCTATAACTCTAAGACAGGAAGAGCATCACTTCTTCTCTAGAAATTAATTTTTGGATGGCATGGATGAGAAATATGGTTTAATTTAGAGAATTCATGGTGTTTAAAGAGGTAAGTTTTAAATTACATTTCTTCTGTTAAATAGGCATTAAAAACATAATCTTCTGCATTAGTATATGTACTGACACATATAAAAGTGCATGCTTTAAACGATTGACATGTACTACATAAAAGGCACAAGTGCCTCTCTCTACCTGTAAACACATATTGGTATTTTCATTCCATGTCTTATCAATAAAGTTTTTTTTCTTCTGTGGATAGTGAAAAAATATATAAATACTACATCATTGTCCAGGTGGAAATACCTAGATTAATAGCATGGTAAGATTTTTACCCATGGAAAGATGGCCTTACACACAGTAGTTAATATTACGCAAAGTGTGCACTTTCTCATTCATTTCCCCCCCAAATCTCTGATAGACGCTGTTGGAACCATAATGCAAAATTCACTGAGAATGGCATGCCTTGCCAGATAAAATACTATTGTCAGTGAATATGGAAACTTTCAGATAGTCTCCTCCTATAAGAGGAAAACAGACCAAAAATGTGGGAGGTTACAACTTCGCAAGTTCTTTAGCAAGTCAAAGAAATTCATAAAGAGGAGTAACAGAGGAAAACATGTGTGGGCTAAATATAATAAGTAATAACTGCTGAAAATAAGAGTATAGGATTATACTTATAATTTCATAACAAAAGCAAAATTGTTTTTAAATTAGCAAGGGAAAATGTAAGCCCTTAATTCAGATATTGGGTTACTACTAGCCTCATTTACAGATATCTCAGTCCTTATCTTTTCCTCAAGATTCTAATTTGTCTCTTGCATATAATCAGAATTCTCAGTCAAACACAGTTTCAGAAACCTTATGGTTAACAGAGGAACTGGGCTGTGTTATGATCCCCACATTGGAAACCGGGTAATGCCACAAAACCCCACATTATTTCTCAAAAGCTCACACAGCGATTGATGCTAGTAATTGCCAATGCGTGCATATATAACAGTTTTCATTTTATGAAAAAGATAGAAGGAGATTTATTCACACGATCCTCTGTTGACAGTCACAAGTGCATTAAGGGGATAAAAGATGGGGGGTTTGTTTTTCTGTTTCATAGTAAAAGTCAGTATCTTGGGAGCCTTGGTTCTTCTCTCCAGTGCTATCTCACTTTTTGTAGCTCCTGTCTCAGCCATGATGGGAGAGGCTGCCCCAGTCTGTGTAGCAGTTTGGACAGTTCCACATTATGATCTCGGTAGTAATTAGAGAGGAAGGTTCTAGACTGAAAAGTGAATAGAAAAAGAAGGCAAAGGAAGCTATTAGTTCATTAAATGAGATTGTGCACATTTCTTAAGAAATTCTACTACACTAGGACTGGCTATAAAATAGGTATTTCTTTGTATTTTTCCACAGATATCACTCATTTTTACCATTAGAAAAGATTTGGCAGAAGTGTAGCTGTAAAATAAAAATGGGTCCGGGTATAACTTATGTGCCTTATACAACCACTAAAACACCTATTTATTAAGGGATTGCTGAAGTCTATGTAGGGACAAAAGTTGATAAGAAGTATATAATACTAAAGAAGAATGAGGTACGTAGGGACTGGATGTGGTACCAAATCTACAGAAAAAACATCTATGTTTTTAAAATTGGTCACTTTATGTAAAATTGGGTCATAGCATAAAGATGAAAAATGAACATAATCACAAAAGTTGAATTTCATGATTAAAGAAATAACTTGCAATTTATAAAATGTTTTCTATATTTATTCAGGACCAAAACAGTTTTTTTGAAAAATAATTAAGCGTTTCTTCTTCAAAGATATTATAAGGTCTCATTATAAAGATCATTATAATGATCTTTCCTGTGATTCTTATATTCCTAACCAAGCTGGACTGATGGGCCACTTTTAGATGAATGTTTTTAAAAAGGATTATCAGATATATCTGTGGTTTTAGTTTGTTTTATTTCTGAAAGACAGAAAATTTATAATTGGTCTTTCTCTCTGGATGTCACTTACCTCATATTAGAACCCAATGAACATAGTTCTGTGTCTCTTTGATAAAATAGTAGAGATGAACATTTTTCCTGTGAAAATATAGGCAGCAATGGCCCACGTATAGGTTTCCATCTGGTCAAAGTTACACCATCTCTCTTAAGCCCTCCCAATATTTTAGCACAAATGAGTCTCTTTCTTCCTAAAACTCCCTTAGCCACTTTTGTGTGTACTGTGGAAATGGACTTAAGACAACTACATTTCGTCTTGTACCATTCACCAGGTATTTCATTACATTTCTTCCCTTAAACCAGATTGTAAACACTTCAAATTCTGGATAAGATTTTTATAGAAGTAGTGGAATTTTACATTGGTTTCTTGGTAGATTAAAGTGATTTTTGAAGCCCTTTTGAAATTATTGAGTTCAAAGGTATAGTTTGAGGACCTTCTGGTTCTTCTATATCCATAGTAATACCTAATCACTTCCATCCTCTTTTGGCCCACCTTGTCTTAGGAGAGGTACTCATTATATCTGCTCAGTTGATTGCTAATTGGTTTCCCAATCCTAGTCTATCTCCACATACCATAACTTTTATTGAAAGATTTTTTTCCCCTGCCTTTTTGTAGTTTCACATTGTTTTGTGTATCTTACTATAAACAAGTGACTGTAACTAATTTATCCTCCTATAATAAATCTGGGCTCATAACTGTTTTATCCTGTATCCTATTTGTGATATTGTGATTCATAATAAGAAATATGAAGTTGATCATTGACCCCATTTCTGGCACAGAGCTCCTAAAACTCTTGGAATTTCCTAAGTGAGATAGAGATAAAGGTACATTTTGTTACATCGATGAGGTGGCTTTTGGACCCCACCTAAGAATGGAGGCTGGTCATGGGGAACCAACCTTGTGATTAAAAGGCTGGAACTTTTTATTTTTTATTTTTTTTATACAGCAGGTTTTTATTAGTCATCAATTTTATACACATCAGTGTATACATGTCAATCCCAAATTCCCAATTCATCACACCACCATCCCCACCCCCAACGCGGCTTTCCCCCCTTGGTATCCATATGTTTGTTCTCTACGTCTGTGTCTCAACTTCTGCCCTGCAAACCGGCTCATCTGTACCATTTTTCTAGGTTCCACATACATGCGTTAATATACGATATTTGTTTTTCTCTTTCTGACTTACTTCACTCTGTATGACAGTCTCTAGATCCATCCACGTTTCAACAAATGACCCAATTTCATTCCTTTTTATGGTTGAGTAATATTCCATTGTATATATGTACCACAACTTCTTTATCCATTCGTCTGTTGATGGGCATTTAGGTTGCTTCCATGACCTGGCTATTGTAAATAGAGCTGCAATGAACATTGGGGTGCATGTGTCTTTTTGAATTTTGGTTTTCTCTGGGTATCTGCCCAGTATTGGGATTGCTGGATCACATGGTAATTCTATTTTTAGTTTTTTAAGGAACCTCCATACTGTTCTCCATAGTGGCTGTATCAATTTACATTTCTACCAACAGTGTAAGAGGGTTCCCTTTTCTCCACACCCTCTCCAGCATTTGTTGTTTGTAGATTTTCTGATGGTGCCCATTCTAACTGGTGTGAGGTGATACCTCAGTGTAGTTTTGATTTGCATTTCTCTAATAATTAGTGATGCTGAGCAGCTTTTCATGCGCTTCTTGGCCATCTGTATGTCTTCTTTGGAGAAATGTCTATTTAGGTCTTCTGCCCATTTTTGGATTGGGTTGATTGTTTCTTTAATATTGAGCTGCATGCACTGTTTATATATTTTGGAGATTAATCCTTTGTCCGTTGATTCCTTTGCAAATATTTTCTCCCATTCTGAGGGTTGTCTTCTCGTCTTGTTTGTAGTTTCCTTTGCTGTGTAAAAGCTTTTAAGTTTCATTAGGTCACATTTGTTTATTTTTGTTTTTATTTCCATTACTCTAGGAGGTGGATCAAAAAAGATCTTGCTGTGATTTATGTCAAAGAGTGTTCTTCCTATGTTTTCCTCTAAGAGTTTTATAGTGTCTGGTCTTACATTTAGATCTCGAATCCATTTTGAGTTTATTTTTGTGTTTGGTGTTAGGGAGTGTTCTAATTTCACTCTTTTACATGTAGCTGTCCAGTTTTCCCAGCACCACTTATTGAAGAGACTGTCTTTTCTCCATTGTATATCTTTGCCTCCTTTTTCATAGATTAGTTGACCATAGGTGCGTGGGTTTATCTCTGGGCTTTCTATCTTGTTCCATTGATCTATGTTTCTGTTTTTGTGCCAGTACCAAACTGTCTTGATTACTGTAGCTTTGTAGTATAGTCTGAAGTCAGGGAGTCTGATTCCTCCAGCTCCGTTTTTTTCCCTCAAGACTACTTTGGCTATTCGGGGTCTTTTGTGTCTCCATACAAATTTTAAGATTTTTTGTTCTAGTTCCATAAAAAATGCCA
Organism: Balaenoptera physalus; assembly: GCF_965194825.1. NCBI lineage: Eukaryota > Metazoa > Chordata > Mammalia > Artiodactyla > Balaenopteridae > Balaenoptera > Balaenoptera physalus. The sequence goes on from NC_138884.1 coordinate 125,084,670, forward strand.
TTGGTAATTTGATAGGGATTGCATTGAATCTGTAGATTGCTTTGGGTAGTATAGTCATTTTCACAATACTGATTCTTCCAATCCAAGAACATGGTATATCTCTCCATCTGTTGGTATCATCTTTAATTTCTTTCATCAGTGTCTTATAGTTTTCTGCATACAGGTCTTTTGTCTCCATAGGTAGGTTTATTCCTAGGTATTTTATTCTTTCTTGCAATGGTATTCTTTTTATTCTTTTCTTGAAATGGTAAATGGGAGTGTTTCCTTAATTTCTCTTCCAGATTTTTCATCATTAGTGTATAGGAATGCAAGAGATTTCTGTGCATTAATTTTGTATCCTGCTACTTTACCAAATTCATGGATTAGCTCTAGTAGTTTTCTGGTGGCATCTTTAGGATTCTCTATGTATAGTATGTCATCTGCAAACAGTGACAGTTTTACTTCTTCTTTTCCAATTTGGATTCCTTTTATTTCTTTTTCTTCTCTGATTGCCTTGGCTAGGACTTCCAAAACGATGTTGAATAATAGTGGTGATAGTGGACATCCTTGTTTTCTTCCTGATCTTAGAGGAAATGCTTTCAGTTTTTCACCACTGAGAATGATGTTTGCTGTGGGTTTGTCGTATATGGCCTTTATTATGTTGAGGTAGGTTCCCTCTATGCCCATTTTCTGGAGAGATTTTTATCATAAATTGGTGTTGAATTTTGTCAAAAGCTTTCTCTGCATCTATTGAGATGATCATATGGTTTTTATTCTTCAATTTGTTAATATGGTGTATCACATTGATTGATTTGCGTATATTGAAGAATCCTTGCATCCTTGGGATAAATCCCACTTGATCATGGTGTATGATCCTTTTACTGTGTTGTTGGATTCGTTTGCTAGTATTTTGTTGAGGATTTTTGCATCTATATTCATCAGTGATATTGGTCTGTAATTTTCTTTTTTTGTAGTATCTTTGTCTGGTTTTGGTATCAGGGTGATAGTGGCCTTGTAGAATGAGTTTGGGAGTGTTCCTTCCTCTGCAATTATTTGGAAGAGTTTGAAAAGGATGTGTGTTAGCTCTTCTCTAAATGTTTGATAGAATTCATCTGTGAAGCCATCTGGTCCTGGACTTTCGTTGGTTGGAAGATTTTTAATCACACTTTCAATTTCATTACTTGTGATTGGTCTGTTCATATTTTGTCTTTCTTCCTGGTTCAGTCTTGGAAGGTTATACCTTTCTAAGAATGTGTCCATTTCTTCCAAGTTGTCCATTTTATTGGCATAGAGTTGTTTGTAGTAGTCTCTTAGGATGCTTTGTATTTCTGCAGTGTCTGTTGTAACTTCTCCTTTTTCATTTCTAATTTTATTGATTTGAGTCCTCTCCCTCTTTTTCTTGATGAGTCTGGCTAATGGTTTATCAATTTTATTTATCTTCTCAAAGAACCAGCTTTTAGTTTTACTGATCTTTGCTATTGTTTTCTTTGTTTCTATTTCATTGATTTCTGCTCTGATCTTTATGATTTCTTTCCTTCTGCTAACTTTGGGTTTTGTTTGTTCTTCTTTCTCTAGTTCCTTTAGGTGTAAGGTTAGATTGTTTACTTGAGATTTTTCTTGTTTCTTGAGGTAGGCTTGTATAGCTATAAACTTCCCTCTTAGAACTGCTTTTGCTGCATCCCGTAGGTTTTGGATGGTCGTGTTCTCATTGTCATTTGTCTCTAGGTATTTTTTGATTTCCTCTTTGATTTCTTCAGTTATCTCTTGGTTATTTAGTAACGTATTGTTTAGCCTCCATGTGTTTGTGTTTTTTACATTTTTTCCCTGTAATTCATTTCTAATCTCATAGTGTTGTGGTCAGAAAAGATGCTTAATATGATTTCAATTTTCTTAAATTTACTGAGGCTTGATTTGTGACCCAAGATGTGATCTATCCTGGAGAATGTTCCATGCACACTTGAGAAGAATGTGTAATCTGCTGTTTTTGGATCGGATGTCCTAAAAATATTAATTAAACCTATCTGGTCTATTGTGTCATTTAAAGCTTCTGTTTCCTTATTTATTTTCATTTTGGATGATCTGTCTATTGGTGTAAGTGAGGTGTTAAAGTCCCCCACTATTATTGTGTTACTGTCAATTTCCTCTTTTATAGCTGTTAGCAGTTGCCTTATGTATTGATTTGCTCCTATGTTGGGTGCATAAATGTTTACAATTATTATATCTTCTTCTTGGATTGATCCCTTGATCAGTATGCAGTGTCCTTCCTTGTCTCTTGTAACATTCTGTATTTTAAAGTCTATTTTATCTGATATGAGTATTGCTACTCCAGCTTTCTTTTGATTTCCATTTGCATGGAATATCTTTTTCCATCCCCTCACTTTCAGTCTGTATGTGTCCCTAGATCTGAAGTGGGTCTCTTGTAGACAGCATATATATGGGTGTTGTTTTTGTATCCATTCTGCAAGCCTGTGTCTTTTGATTGGAGCATTTAATCCATTCACGTTTAAGGTAATTATCGATATATATGTTCCTGTGGTCATTTTCTTAATAGTTTTGGGTTTGTTTCTGTAGGTCCTTTTCTTCTCTTGTGTTTCCCAGTTAGAGAAATTCCTTTAGCATTTGTTGTAGAGGTGGTTTTGTGGTGCTGAATTCTCTTAGCTTTTGCTTGTCTGTAAAGCTTTTGATTTCTCCATCAAATCTGAATGCGATCCTTGCCGGGTAGAGTCATCTTGGTTGTAGGTTCTTCCCTTTCATCACTTTAAGTATATCATGCCACTCCCTTCTGGCTTGCACAGCTTCTGCTAAGAAATCAGCTGTTAACCTTATGGGAGTTCCCTTGTATGTTATTTGTCATTTTTCCCTTGCTGCTTTCAATAATTTTTCTTTGTCTTTAATTTTTGCCAATTTGATTACCATGTGTCTCGGCATGTTTCTCTTTGGGTTTATCCTGTATGGGACTGGCTGCGCTTCCTGGACTTGGGTGGCTATTTCCTTTCCCATGTGAGGGAAGTTTTTGATTATAATCTCTTCAAATATTTTCTCGGGTCCTTTCTCGCTCTCTTCTCCTTCTGGGACCCCTATAATGCAAATGTTGTTGCGTTTAATGTTGTTCCAGAGGTCTCTTAGGCGGTCTTCATTTCTTTTCATTCTTTTTTCTTTATTCTGTTCCGCAGCAGTGAATTCCACCATTCTGTCTTCCAGGTCACTTATTCGTTCTTCTGCCTCAGTTACTCTGCTATTGATTCCTTCTAGTGTAGTTTTCATTTCAGTTATTGTATTGTTCATCTCTGCTTGTTTGTTCTTTAATTCTTCTAGGTCTTCGTTAAACATTTCTTGCATCTTCTCGATCTTTGCTCCCATTCTTTTTCCGAGGTCTTGGATCATCTTCACCATCATTATTCTGAATTCTTTTTCTGGAAGGTTGCCTATCTCCACTTCATTTAGTTGTTTTTCTGGGGTTTTATCTTGTTCCTTCATCTGGTACATAGCCCTCTGCCTTTTCATCTTGTCTATCTTTCTGTGAATGTGGTTTTTGTTCCACAGGTTGCAGGACTGTAGTTCTTCTTGCTTCTGCTGTCTGCCCTCTGGTGCAAAAGGTTGGAACTTTAATGTTATCCCCTGACCACAGGGAAAGGGAGAGGGGCTGGAGGTTGAATCAATCACCATTTGTCAGTGATTTAATCAATCATGTCCCTGTAATGAAACTTCCATAAAAACCGAAAAAGGATGGGGTTTGGAGAGTTTCTGGGTTGATGAACACGTGGAGATTTGGGGAGACTAGAGAAATCAGAAAAGGCATGGAAGCTCCACACCCTTACCCCATATCTTGGCCTATGCAGCTCATATATCTGGCTATTTCTGAGTTATATCCCTTTGTAATAAAACAGTGATCCAATAAGAAAAATGTTGCTCTGAGTTTTGGGAGTTGCTCTAGCATATTAATCAGAACAAAGGAGGGGGTTTTTGGAACGTCCAATCTATAGCCAGTGGTTCAAGATGGAGGTGATAACCTGGACTTGGGACTTGAGGTGAAAACCTGAACAGGGAGGGACAGTCTTGTAGGATGGGGTCCTTAGCCTGTGGGATCTGTTACTATCTTTGGGAAGACAGTGTCAGAATTGTGTTGAGTTGTGGGACACACAGCTGGTGTCTGAGCCTTGCTTGGCGATGTGGAAGAAGCTCTCCACCACATGTTGTAATTGGTGATCAGAGCAGTTTACTCTCCTTTGCTTAACTCAGTACCATGCATTGTATAGGCGTTGGATATATGTATTTAATATGTAATAATAATGCTTATATATTTTGTCCAAAACCACTTGTTTAGTAGATAATTTATTTAAGTACTTTACACATCTGGAAAGGAGTTACTGTTCAGTAAGTATTTATGTTTGAATTGCATCCCAGCACACAGCTTCTACAGATATCTATCAATCATCTATCTCTGTTGGTCTGTCTATTTATTTTCCAAATATAAAACTATCAATAGCAATGAAAAAGCAGAAAAAGGAATCAATTTTATTGCCTACTAGCTTTGAAATAGTTGTATGCACAGGGTTCTACCAGTGTATTTCAAAGATGAGGAAAATATTACCTCTGGATCCATGGGTGGATACTTTCGACCTTTGCTTTTTCCAAGGCATTTGGTCTTTCCTCCTTCCAGTAGTTGACACCAAAAGCCCTTCTGGGGATCAAAACTACAAAAGATCAAATATATAAATGATAATAAAAATATAATGATTATAAATTATACACAGAATTTTGAGAGAGCCTCACCAACTGTATAAAGGAAATGCACTTTCATATGCCTGTTGCTTTGATTTAATTTAATTCAATTCTACAAATATTCATTGAATTGATTTATGAGATTAAATAAACTATATGTTATATATTTTTGATATTTCTACTGTAATGAAAAAGAACATATAGATCTTTAGTCTTTTCTTATGATGAAATTATTAAGTTTTATATTTTACCTGTTCATCCATAAAAGATGAAAGATGAACTACAAAACTACAACCATATATATAGGATCTTTAGAATATTTATTGTCTTATTTCTATGATTTCCCTGTTAAAATATATTCACAGACTTCTTTGAAATCATTCAATGGTATACAGTAAGGTGACTGAATGTAACGTAAATATACTTTTTTTTTTAAAAACATCTTTATTGGAGTATAATTGCTTTACAGTGGTGTGTTAGTTTCTGTTTTATAACAAAGTGAATCAGCTATACATATACATATATCCCCATATCTCTTCCCTCTTGTGTCTCCCTCCCTCCCACTCTCCCAAACCCACCCCTCTAGGTGGTCACAAAGCACCGAGCTGATCTCCCTGTGCTATGTGGCTGCTTCCCACTAGCTATCTATCTTACATTTGGTAGTGTATATATGTCCATGCCACTCTATCACTTTGTCCCAGCTCACCATTCTCCTGCCCCATGTCCTCAAGTCCATTCTCTAGTAGGTCTGCGTCTTTATTCCCATCTTGCCCCTAGGTTCTTCATGACCACTTTTTTTTTTTTTTAGATTCCATATATATGTGTTAGCATATGGTATTTGTTTTTCTCTTTCTGACTTACTTCACTCTGTATGACAGACTCTAGGTCCATCCACCTCACTACAAATAACTCAATTTCATTTCTTTTTATGGCTGAGTAATATTCTATTGTATATATGTGCCACATCTTCTTTATCCATTCGTCTGTCAATGGACACTTAGGTTGCTTCCATGTATATAAACCTGAATTAAAGCTTCCAAGAAAACTGCTATATTTTTTTTAACAGTTCAAAATGTTTATACTTTTCAAGGAGGAAATTAAAAGGGTAAAGATATAATTCACTATATTTTTCCAGAGAACATGAGACACAGATTATACAAATGGTGAATGGAAGATTAGACAAATCTTCATTTCTTTTGTTGAAGGCAGATGATCCTATTGGTTAATTCAGACCCAATACTCTTAAAGAAAATTCTAATGTTGTTTTGTTCCCATGGCTGCACAAAGTTAGAAAAGAAAGAATGTGTGGCCTAATTATTTGGTTTAAACTCAGATATATAAGAATTTTTGTTTAGGACTAACAAGGTAGGAAAAATGAAAGAATAAACCAAATAGGAAGGGAAATTTTAAATTTACTGCTATGGGACTTGCTGCATGCATAAAACATCGAAAAGGTTTGCATTTTTGTTGCTCAGCAGATGTTTTAGAAAGATGGAGCATAATTGAGTAGGACGTAAAGTTAATTAGCTGCAGAATATTTTGTTGCCCTGGGCCCATTCCTATAATACCGGTGCACCTGCAATTTGCTTCTGCGCATATGTGAACTCATTCAGGGGGAGAGGGAATTTTTCGTCACAGTTCCCTGCCCAATCTATTACTAGAGACCTGATCTTTGCAATCCAGGTTGTCCTAGTACATGTTATCAATTAAAATTAAATACATCACTGGTTAAATGGATAAAAGGAAGACAGAGTCATTTCCAACCTGGACTTTTCAATCTGCTCCTTGCCTATCATAGGCCTTTCTCTAGTTTTCATTAATTTCCCAAGAGGAAAAACAATTCTGCATGCTGTACAAAATGAGATGGGGAAGGCAGCATAACAGTGCCCCTAAACAGCATTTTCTGCCTCAGGATGAGAATATTTAACTGCATTAAGGTAAAATACAGCTCTGGCAACCAAGCCAAGATATTTATACACACTGAGAGCATCTCTTTTGCTCTCCGGTGTACAGAGGTCTCAGGATGGGCTGCTGTCTCTCCTTGCTCTCCAAACAGCTGTTGTGAGGCAGAGTTTAATACAACCTGAGGAAGGGGAGCCATCCAGAATATTGAAAGTCATTCTTTTAGATAGGGTTGCCATAACCTTGAATCCACATTACTTTGCTGCCCTGGTTTCATTTATTTCATTGACAATGTTATATACCCGAAGTCTAACAATGGGCATTTATTCTTGCTAAGTTATATCAATTCCTTGTTTTATGGTTTGGTTTCAGTAGGCATGAAATTGTGAAATTAAGATGCAAAGCCTTTCTCAAATAACTGTTAGACAACTTTGAGGATATGAATTTGTTGCCTTACAAGTTCTTTTATTACACTGAACATCACTATAGTTATTAATTTTTGTGACGTGTGAGACATATTAAAAACCATATATTCTGTACTTGTTTGTAATCTCTTTTTTAAAAGTATGATTTTACAGGTTTATTGAACCATAAGGAACTATTTGTAGTAAACAGGATGGAACCATTCCCTAAACTACTGCAGGCAGGCAGGGGAAGACATGCTGACATCAATAAGTATTTATATAAACGTATTATGGGAAGCTTTGTCTACTTAATCAACAGGGGCCATGCCTTGTGTTGTAATTTCCATGTGTAGGTAAAAACTTCATTAGACTTGTTTTAGTGGATAAGGAACAACCCAATCTTATTGCTTCTTTTCCTGTCCTTCCATTACCCTCTCTAATTGTCTAATTGCTGATTCTAATCTGCTGTGAACTGGGAAATTATATAATCAAGCTTGTTAAAATTTTGTCTAAAACTTAATAGGCTGTATATCAGGCCTTTGTGAGGGCATCAAGTACATGCCCTTTTAAATATATATTTTGACTGCTTGGAGCTTTTGTTTTTGTTATTTTGCTTCTTTACACTTTTTTTTTTCCATTTTCAATTACCCAAGTATATGATTTTATTTTCCCAAGGTGACTGCAACAATACACCCCCTCCCACATTCTCTTCTGCAGAACGACCTTGCCCCTCCTCATCAAGAGGCGGAGGCTCCTTTCCCTCCCCTTGGATTTGCACTGGCTCTAGTGACTTGGTTGCAATCAATAGAATATGACATAAGTGATGCTATGTGACTTGCAAGGCTAGATCAGAGAAGGCCTTGAACCACATTCGCTCGATATACCACCCCCTCTCAGAACACAAAGCCACTACACTGTGAGAAAGTCACACAGAGAGGTCTCGTCCCACTGAGCTCAGCTTCGAGCCATCCCAGTCCAAGAGCCAAAGATGTGAGTAAAGAAGCCTCCAGAAGACTCCAGTCTCCAGCCGTTCAAGTCATACCTAGATATTCATGTCTTCCCAAATATGGCCCCAGGTATATATTTTGAGCAGAGACAAGTTGTCCTGGCTGTGTCCTGTCTAAATTCCCAGCCCACAGCATCCATGAGCATAATAAAATGGCTACGGTTACATGCCGGTAGGTTCTGGGCGGTCAGCTGTGCAATAATAACTACAACATTATACGTGATTATATTTGGTTATACACAATTTAATAAATACAGAGTAAAACATGAATGTATCCCTTTCCCAATTCTGCCCAAAACACTACTCACTTTCACAGAGCTAATGGAGGCCATCAACATTTTATTTCTAACCTGTAAATTACTTGGGGAAAGAGATCATCTTTCTCACCTTCGTAACCTCAATTCCTAGAACACTTTCTGCATAGAGTAGGCATGTAGAAAGTTTACTTAAACAAATTTATACTGGGAAAAAGCTCACAAAAAGGGGAATTTGTGATACATAAAATGCCTATAAGGTAAAGTGTTCCTGGTATTCAAAAGGGAGACACTACATGAATAATGAGGACATTCCTTTGACTGCTTTTGAGTAGCATAATGATGTATAAATTCATACCTAGTATTAATGATGCTATATACACACACCTACCAGTGATAATTTATGATGGCAAATAATGGAAATGAAATCAACCATGAGAATAGACTCACGTTAGTGCTTCAGAGTAATTATAATGAGGTGTAACTCCCAGAAACTTCTGGACTTCGTCCATCACAGTAACTGGGTCAGATCTCAGCTGCTGTCCATCAATAATTAGCAACTGTAGAGTCAAAAATAGTCACTTTATGAAGAACAAAATTAAATTAAATAGACCAAGCTGCCTCCCTTGACCTGGTAAGATGTTAATCAATTAGATCAGTGTGAAAAGGAAGAAAATATGGACTACTTAGCATACATGTTAATGTTTACTATTCTTGTGTCCTTCCAAATAAACAGCAAATTTTGCCAAAGGCATTTTTGATAACCCTTAACTAACTTGATTGTAAATCATAAATAAACACTGACACTCTCTTGATTTAGTAGTTCAGTAGAAACACGATTTTCCATCTGCTCTGTAATACAGATAATTATCCAACCTATGAAATTCCATGAGTTAACCTTGGAGCCAAGGGCTTGGAAATAATGGGCATACAGATGAAAATTAACCATCTATTCTCCTTACAAACCACAACAGAGAACTCAGGTTTTAGTTGTGACCTGACTGGAATGAAGAAGATAAAGGATGTGGACACTTTCCTCAGATCCTTATTTCCTGTTCTATCCCAAGTTCCTGGAGCTGTTACAACACTTTCCGTTTTGACAGTCTAATCCACGACCTCCTTCTTTCCTTATAAGAGTCCCACAGGACAGATGACACACGGGTATCTGCACATGGTGTTCCATAAAGGTTCTGTCTAACTGGCTGCTCCTCTACTGGTGATTGCCTATGAAGCACCTGATGCCTCCTGTGTGAGGCCCTACCACTTTGAGACCAGCTACTATCCAAAAGAAGATCCCCAGAATGTGTTTCACAGCCACTTAACATTGTAATACTACCATTGACATTAAAAATGTAAAAATCCACATTTCTTCCTTAGGTATGATCATCTCTGATAATAAATTGCTATCTGTGGCAATGTTAATTTATATTTTCTGTTTGTCAGTGCAACACTATGAGGATATAATAAACAGAAGAAATTCAGTTCAGGACATTACCTGAGACGTAGCAAAGTAAGTTAGCCATCTTTCTATGTGGACCGCATACCATCCAGGTAATAGGCATCTTCTCTGCAAAGTTTTCACGTCAGATGGGGCCCAATGTGCTGTTGTGATAACTTCATAGAAATTAAACCTCAGGGCAGCTGGATCTTCATGTGATCTTTGGTGCTTTAATAAGAAAGTCAATTGTAAAATTAATTTTCTTTATGCCTGCATAGGTATGTGTGCATGTATGTGTTTGATGTGTGGATATATGTGTGGGTGTCATGTGTCTTGTATTCCAAAAAAAGTAACAAAAAATAATTAATTGATTTTAGAATGAAAAATAAGGTGAAAAGTGCATACTATATTGAAACCTAGGCATTGGCATATTGTTTATATAGAGTATAAGGCTTCCATATATATCAAGTAGCATTCAGATAAGCCTGTGGTTGCCTTCATGTCTAAAATGTTTAGGTGCAAGACAAGAGACAGAGTACAGGGATTTTCTCCATGGGTCTGATTATAAGTGAAAAGATGTCAGGGACCAGACAGATCAAGCCTGATGAAAAGAGATTTTGATTGGCAGGAGTAGGCTTACATATTACTGTGCTCTTGTTTCATTACAGCCACTGCTGAGGGTTCTGACAATTGCCTAATATCCCTGTGTGTCAGGTGCTATGGGTACAGAGAAGGCAGATGTTTATTCTTGCTTGCTCAGGTGTCACATTTATGTTGATGTTGCCCAAGGCACTTCACTTTGACCCTCCCAAGGGTTTCCACCTAACTCTGCTAATTCCTAAACACCAATTCACTACTGCTTTTCAGTACCAAATTATCTGAATCTTTCACCTCCTACCATCATTGGTCAAGCTCAAGAGCCCAACACAAATCAATACAATTTTATAAGCATTCATTAAGACCCTTCCCAGAACAATAACCTGCAATAGATTCTAGAGATAAAAAGATATAGGTAAGACAAAATTGCTGTCTTCAAAGAAATCAAAATCTGGTATGGAAAACAATAGATTAACAGATTGTGATAAAGTCATATATTTGACTAGAGGTATAAGTTATTTGCTGTGATAGTCAGACCAATAAGTGATTAGTTCTGAATGAAAGATGAAGGGATCTTTTTTAATGATTGATGCTTTTGAGTTAAAATGTAGTGAGAAAGATTTTAATAAGCAGAAAAAAATAAATGTGGAAACTACGAGAACTTTAAAGTAAATTTGAGTGAAGATGAATGAGGTGTGTGGGACTGGATGAATTGATTTTGCAAGATATCTAAAAGTGAACTTAAAGAAAATTTACTACAGGATAAGGATGGAAGTATATTAGAGCCTGATAGAATTATGTAATAGCAGCCCTTATATATGTTAGAAATAAAAATTGCTAAAAAGTAAAGATGATTAAGTGGTAAATGGTTAAAGTGTAACTAATGAGTGGTAGGTTGGTAGAAATAATAATACTTTTGAAGCCCTCTCATAATTGCTTATTTATTGACCTTATTTGTAAATGCATTATGCTACATACATAGAGACTACATAGTACATTTAATTAATACAAGGTGTAGAAACAGGGTAACTTGGGTAAAGAAATATAAACATACTATGTGCATGTTAATACAGTAATGTGAACGTTTCTACTTTGCACAGTGATAATATGGAATTGTACTTAATCTGCTCTATATTGACTTATACCAGTTTAGCACCAACTTTTTTTTATACTTATACAACTAAAAAGATTAGCGTAAAAATATGACCAAAAGTCACACAGAACTGGAAAAAATAGCACTATAGGTCCTCTGTGAGGCCCATTATAAAAATGTGGGGTAGAAATTACAGTGGCAGGTGACATTTGTAGGAGTTTCTGAATTATACCTGCTGAGCTTCAAATTTATGGTACTTACTGAATAGACAGGACTGGGTAATAATGTAACCTAAGTAATAGGTTCCATTATTTTGAAATGTACAGCAGGCTGGGGACCCTACTCTTAGCAATATAGCAATAAAAAGTATTATCAGAAAAATTTATTCATTTCAAATGTGTATGTTCAAAGAATTTACTTGAAGAAGTAGGCATAGATTCTCTCTTTTTTAAAAAAAAATTGTTGAATCCATGTGGGGAAAAAAAAGATTCATATAAATCTGCTCTAAGCAGTGACCATTTTTTCTGCCAGGAAAATGTGCAACATTTTCCCCCAAGTGTTCACATTCAAAATGTTTCATTAAGGCTTAACATCTCAATATTTTTGGCACGATTGAAAAAAATAAGTTTATCTTGCTTTGCAATGTGAATTTTTTTATAGTGAGAAAGACACATTTTTGTATATTAGGGAGTCAATGACTCATGGATTCTAACAATAATTTCTGGATTTTGCTCCCAAAACAAGTGTTCCACTTGAATTCCTAACCACTTGCAATCTCAGTTTGCAGTATCACGTTTTTCTGTCCATCATTATTGATCTTAGCGATATATGTTTATTGAAGAAATTTTGAAAAGTCAAGAAAAAGAATAAAGGAAAAAGAAAAATTACTTGTTATTTTACAATGCTATTAAGTTTTTTCTTTTAATCTACTTTATTTTGGCATTAATTTATGTATGCACACATATCATTGGGATTTTAGTACATATAGATTATTACCACCTTAAATTCAAGGCCATCAGCTTTAACTAGGCTTTCATTGCAGTGGGCAATTTTACATTTCTCTGGTCAACTTTACCTCACCCCTGTAGCAAGATTTCATACCCCCTTTTTTCTGGCCTTAAACTACTGCCTCCCAAATTTTCCCCCTCTTTTCATTAGATTAAGTTGTTCTCAACTTTTTAAAGGAAAAAAAGACCATCATAGTCACTTTAATTTCTCTATCCCAGACCTTCAAATTTACTAGCAAGTACATGTAAACCCTTTTCTATCCCTTAGGTTTCAATGCAGGGGTTCTTAATAACTCCCGCTGATAGAATTCAGAGGATCTATGAACATGAATCTTCAAAAAAAGTCTCTTTATTTTTAGTAACTTCTAAATAAAATTTGGTATGTACTGTACTTGTGATTTTACCACCAATAAAAATCAGTTCTTTTTTTATCACATTACAGGTCTTTCAGATGAATATCAAATGTTTATACTCACCGCTATTTCAAAATTACAGTAGTATTAGCCCCATCATTAGATCTTGCCATTTAATGATTTAGTAAATATTTGTTACTGATTTTAAATTACTTCTTTTAATTGCAAATTACATCTTTAGCCTTCCCCCACCCCCGCACAACACCTGTATCCTTCTTCAGTGCTTCTTTTTCACGGGAATATATGGCTATCATCCAGTTGCCCAGACTGGAAATTTGATTTATCTTTGACTCTGTTTTCTGACCAGGTTCTGTTGATTTTAATCCCTAAAGATTTCTTGATACTTTATCCTTCATCCTGTTTCTACTTATTATCTTTTTCCTTGCTACCGCCATTTCACAGCAGGACTATTGCAATAGCTTCTACTTGACTTCTCTGAGTGGTCACTTCTTCCACTCCAATCCATTCTTCAAATGGCAGATAGTATCATGTTTTCTAAAAGGAATTCTGGTAGTTACACACTAACTAAACTAATGTTAAACTAATTCTGGTTTAACATTTTAAAAAGGCTTTTGATGCCTCAAGGAATGGTGGCCACTTGGTTCTCCCACTTGGCTTCTAGCTCCCATGTGCTTCTCAGACTCATCTCTCGCAGGTCTCCACCTCGGGTTTTGCTCTCTAACCACATGAACCTTTTTTTAGTTCTTTAGCTGTGCTGTGGTTCTTTGCACCCAGGGGACTACACATACTTTCTCTCTGCCCCACTCTCCCTCTACCCTCACTCAGTTAAACCTAGTCGTCCATCAGTTTTAAGTCTAAAGTTGATTTCTCTAGAGAGTGCTCTCATAGCAGCTCCCATACTCCCTCACAGAGCATTCAAAATTTCTAATTATATACCTTTTTGCTTATTTGATTAATATCTATCCACACATTAGAATGAACACTATGTTTTAATTATCATCCTATGGATTAAAACCATCATGAAATGCTGAAGAATACTCCATTTTGGTGTGACACAATTCTATATTGTTGGATATTTACTTTTCCTTTTGTTATTATTATTATGATTAGTATCTCGATGAATAAAAAAGGGATACATATTTTTAATCCTTTTGAGGTTTTCTTATGATCGATTCCAGAAGAGGAATCACAGCACAAAAGTACCTTTACAAACCTTTTGATAACTGTCATCAAATTAGTTTTCAGAAAATATCTCCATATATATCCTTCTATTGGAAAGTTCGAGCACCTTTATCATCACACCCTTGTCAACAGAGAGAATAAGCGTGACAATTTTTGCCAAGATGATATTTTTAAAAGTACCATTTTGATTTATATTTTGTTGATCCCTAATTAGGTTGATCATTTTTCATGTAAATTATTGTGCGGTTGGATTTGTGTGTGTGTATGTAAATTGTTTACCTATGCCTTTTGCTTGTCTGCTCATTTTTTTACTCAAATATTTATTTAGTTAGTTAGTTACTTTTACCAATTTTCAGGAACTTTTTTTTTTTACAAATTAAGGGAACTAAGCCATTTAACATGTATTGCTAAAGATGCTCTACTTAGATAGATAGTTATTTTAATTTTGTTAATTGTGACTGACCAACATTTTACATGTTTATATGGTTCAATCTATTAATTCTTTGATGTGTGATTTTCTTCTGTTATGTTATGCTTGAAACTCCTTGCCCAAATTGATATCAATTAGATCTTATCAATAGTTCTTATTTCTCATAATTTTTTTTGTTTGTTTAGCTCTTTTAACATTTGACTGTTCAATACATCTGGACTTTGGTAATTCACGTTGCTTACATTCAAGCTATGACCAAATGCTTTTAACGGTATTTTTCACTGCTTCATACCTGATACCAAGAGTATGCCCTGTCTGAGGGGTCAATGAGGATGGTGATGATCTTGGCTTTGGGGACCAGAGATGCAGCTCGTTTGGGAGCTTCTTCTGAATGGAAGTAATTAGCACTCTTTTCAAATAGAAAGTCACTTGTAATGTTGGATGGAGTAGGGAAAAATTCCATATACCTGAAGGCAGAGAAAGACAAATAATTAATTTGAGGTCTAATTGATTTCCTGCCATACTACGGATAAGAAATAATTTAAATATTTTTACATCCATTTATATCAATTTCTAATTATTGGTGTTATAATAGTCAAAATAGAGACTATTCTATACACTTTGAATGTAAAAACAATCCCAGGTAATATTGTTCTAATGGACTAGTTAGGGCAGGGGAAAGAGTGAGATGAAATAGGTAGGTTGTTAAAGAACAGAGGGAAAATCCTTTAGATTTGGGTTGATGTTCTGTGCTATCAAAAACCAAAACCAGAAAAATTAGGTTTACCCTTGGCAAACAGCAAATTACACCATATTGCCTAGTAAATATTTTAAATTACTTCATATCTTTAATTAGTTAAGAATTTTTCAGACTCTGGGAGGGCTCATGCCAAGGAGTACTTCCCAGAACTTTTGCTGCCAGTGTCCTTGTCCCCACAGTGAGCCACAGCCAACCCTGCCTCTGCAGGAGACCCTCCAACACTAGCAGCCATGTGGCTGACAGGGTCTTGGTGCTCTGACCTAGTGTCAGGACTGAGCCACTGAGGTGGGAGAGCCGAGTTCAGGACATTGGTCAACCAGAGACCTCTCGGCTCCATGTAATATCAAACGGTGAAAGCTTTCCCAGAGATCTCCATTTCAACCCTAAGACCCAGCTCCACTCAATGACCAGCAAGCTCCAGAGCTGGACACCCTTTGCCAAACAACTAGCAAAACAGGAACACAATGCCACCCATTAGCAGAGAAGCTGCCTAAAATCATAATAAGGTCACAGACACACCAGGTGCATCTGAAAACACATCACCGGACGTGGTCCTCCCAACTAGAAAGACAAGATCCAGCCTCATCCACCAGAACACAGGCACTGGTCCCCTCCACCAGAAAGCCTACACAAACCACTGAACCAACCTTACCAACTGGGGGCAGACACCAAAAACAACAGGCACTACGAACACGCAGCCTGCAAAAAGGAGACCCCAAACACAGAAAGTTAAGCAAAATGAGAAGAAACAGAAACACACAGCAGATGAAGGAGCAAGGTAAAAACCCACCAGACCAAACAAATGAAGAAGAAATAGGCAGTCTACCTGAAAAAGAATTCAGAGTAATGATAGTAAAGATGATCCAAAATCTTGGAAATAGAATGGAGAAAATACAAGAAACATTTAACAAGGACCTACAAGAACTAAAGAGCAAACAAACAATGATGAACAACACAATAAATGAAATTAAAACTTCTCTAGAAGGAATCAATAGCAGAATAACTGAGGCAGAAGAATGTATAAGTGACCTGGAAGATAAAATAGTGGAAATAACTACCTCAGAGCAGAATAAAGAAAAAAGAATGAAAAGAATTGAGGACAGTCTCAGAGACTTCTGGAACAACATTAAACACACCAACATTCAAATTATAGGGGTCCCAGAAGAAGAAGAGAAAAAAAAAAAAAAAAAAGGGACTGAGAAAATATTTGAAGAGATTATAGTTGAAAACTTCCCTAATATGGGAAAGGAAATAGTCAATCAAGTCCAGGAAGCGCAGAAAGTCCCATACAGGATAAATCCAAGGAGAAACACACCAAGACACATATTAATCAAACTATGAAAAATTAAATGCAAAGAAAAAATATTAAAAGCTGCAGGGAAAAGCAACAAATATCATAAAAAGGAATCCCCATAAGGTTAACAGCTGATCTTTCAGCAGAAACTCTGCAAGCCAGAAGGGAGTGGCAGGACATATGTAAAGAGATGTAAGGGAAAAACCTACAATCAAGATTACTCTACCCAGCAAGGATCTCATTCAGATTTGACAGAGAAATTAAAACCTTTACAGACAAGCAAAAGCTAAGAGAATTCAGCACCACCAAACCAGCTTTACAACAAATGCTAAAGGAACTTCTCTAGGCAGGAAACACCAGAGAAGGAAAAGACCTACAATAACAAACCCAAAACAATTAGGAAAATGGTAATAGGAACATGCATATCGATAACTACCTTAAAAGTAAATGGATAAAGTGCTCCAACCAAAAGACACAGACTGGCTGAATGGATACAAAAACAAGACCGGTATATATGCTCTCTATAGGAGACCCACTTCAGATCTAGGGACACATACAGACTGAAAGTGAGGGGATGGAAAAAGATATTCCATGCAAATGGAAATCAAAAGAAAGCTGGAGTAGCAATTCTCATATCAGACAAAATAGACTTTAAAATAAAAACTATTACAAGAGACAAAGAAGGACATTACATAACGATCAAGAGATCAATCCAAGAAGAAGATATAACAATTGTAAATATTTATGCACCCAACATAGGAGCACCTCAATACATAAGGCAAATGCCAACAGCCATAAAAGGGGAAATCGACAGTAACACAATAAATGTAGGGGACTTTTAACACCTCACTTTCGCCAATGGACAGATCATCCCAAATGAAAATAAATAAGGAAACACAAACTTTTAAATGATACATTAAACAAGATGAACTTAATTCATATTTATAGTGCATTCCATCCAAAAACACTTTCTTCTCAAGTGCACGTAGAACATTCTCCAGGATAGATCATATCTTGGGTCATAAATCAAGCCTTGGTAAATTTAAGAAAATTGAAATCGTATCAAGTATCTTTTCCGACCACAACACTATGAGACTAGATATCAATTACAGGAAAAAATCTGTAAAAAATACAAACACATGGAGGCTAAACAATACACTACTAAATAACCAAGAGATCACTGAAGAAATCAAAGAGGAAATCAAAAAAATACATAGAAACAAATGACAATGAAAACACAACTCAAAACCTATGGGATGCAGCAAAAGCAGTTCTAAGAGGGACGTTTATAGCAGTACAATCCATTTCAGGAAACAAGAAACACTCAAATAAACAACCTAACCTTACATCTAAAGCAATTAGAGAAAGAAGAACAAAAAAACCCCAAAGTCAGCAGAAGGAAAGAAAGCATAAATATCAGATCAGAAATAAATGAATGAGAAATGAAGGAAACAATAGCAAAGATCAATAAAACTAAAAGCTGGTTCTTTGAGAAGATAAACAAAATTGATAAACCATTAGCCAGACTCATCAAGAAAAAATGGGAGAAGACTCAAATCAATAGTATTAGAAATGAAAAAGGAGAAGTAACAACTGACACTCCAGAAATACAAAGGATCATGAGAGATTACTACAAGCACCTATATGCCAATAAAATGGACAACCACGAAGAAATGGACAAATTCTTAGAAAGGCACAACCTTCCGAAACTGAACCAGGAAGAAATAGATAATAAAAACAGACCAATCACAAGCACTGAAATTGAAACTGTGATTAAAAGTCTTCCAGCAGACAAAAGTCCAGGACCAGATGGCTTCACAGGTAAATTCTATCAAGCATTTAGAGAAGAGTTAACACCTATCCTTCTCAAACTCTTCCAAAATATAGCAGTGGGAGGAACACTCCCAAACTCATTCTACAAGGCCACTATCACCCTGATACCAAAACCAGACAAAGATGTCAGAAAAAAATAAAACTACAGGCCAATATCACTGATGAACATAGATGCAAAAATCCTCAACAAAATACTAGCAAACAGAATCCAACAGCACATTAAAAGGATCATACACTATGATCAAGTGGGGTTTATCCCAGGAATGGAAGGATTCTTCAATACACACAAAGCAATCAATGTCATAAACCATATTAACAAATTGAAGGAGAAAAACCATATGATCATCTCAATAGATGCAGAAAAAGCTTTCGACAAAATTCAACACCTATTTATGATAAAAAACTCTCCAGAAAGTTGGCATTGAGGGGACTTACCTCAACATAATCAAGGCCATAGATGACAAACCCACAGCCAACATCGTTCTCAATGGTGAAAAACTGAAACCATTTCCATTAAGATCAGGAAGAAGACAATGTTGCCCACTCTCACCACTATTATTCAACACAGTTTTGGAAGTTGTAGCCACAGCAATCAGAGAAGAAAAAGAAATTAAAGGAATCTAAATCAGAAAAGAAGAAGTAAAACTGTCACTGTTTGCAGATGACATGATACTATGCATATAGAATCCTAAAGATGCTATCAGAAAACTACTAGAGCTAATCCATGAATTTGGTAAAGTAGCAGGATACAAAATTAATGCACAGAAATCTCTTGCATTCCTATACACTAATGATGAAAAATCTGAAAGTGAAATTAAGGAAACACTCCCATTTAGCACTGCAGCAAAAAGAATAAAATACCTAGGAATAAACCTACCTAAGGAGACAAAAGACCTGTATGCAGAAAACTAGGACACTGATGAAAGAAATTAAAGATGATACAAACAGATGGAGAAATATACCATGTTCTTGGATTGGAAGAATCTATATTGTGAAAATGACTATACTACTGAAAGCAATCTACAGATTCAATGCAATCCCTATCAAACTACCAATGGTATTCTTCACAGAACTAGAACAAAAAATTCCACAATTTGTATGGAAACACAGAAGACCCAGAATGGCCAAAGCAACCTTTAGAAAGAAAAAACAGAGCTGGAGGAATCAGGTTTCTGGACTTCAGACTATACTAAAGCTACAGTAATCAAGACAGTACTGTACTGGCACAAAAACAGAAATATAGATCAATGGAACAGGATAGAAAGCCCAGAGATAAACCCACGCACATATGGTCACCTTATTTCTGATAAAGGAGGCAAGAATATACAATGGAGAAAAGACAGACTCTTCAGTAAGTGGTGCTGGGAAAATGGGACCGCTACATGTAAAAGAATGAAATTAGAACACTCCCTAATACCATACACAAAAATAAACTCAAAATGGATTAAAGACCTAAATGTAAGGCCAGAAACTATAAAACTCTTAGAGGAAAACATAGGCAGAACACTCTATGACATAAATCACAGCAAGATCCTTTTTGACCCACCTCCTAGAGAAACAGAAATAAAAACAAAAATAAACAAATGGGACCTAATGAAACTTAAAATCTTCTGCACAGAAAAGGAAATCATAAACAAGATGAAAAGAGAACCCTCAGAATGGGAGAAAATATTTGCAAACAAAGCAACTGACAAAGGATTAATCTCCAAAATATACAAACAGCTCATGCAGCTCAATATCAAAAAAAACAACAACCCAATCCATAAATGGGCAGAAGACCTAAATAGACATTTCTCCAAAGAAGATATACAGATTGCCAACAAACACATGAAAGGATGCTCAGTATCACTAATCATTAGAGAAATGCAAATCAAAACTACAATGAGGTATCACCTCACACCAGTCTGAATGCCCATCATCAAAAAATCTACAAACAATAAATGCCGGAGAGGGTGTGGAGAAAAGGGAACCCTCTTGTACTGTTGGTGGGAATGTAAATTGATACAGCCACTATGGAGAACAGTATGGAGGTTCCTTAAAAAACTGAAAATAGAATTACCATAAGACCCAGCAATCCCACTACTGGGCATATACCCTGAGAAAACGATAATTCAAAAAGAGTCATGTACCACAATGTTCATTGCAGCTTTATTTACAATAGCCAGGACATGGAAGCAACCTAAGTGTCCATCGACAAATAAATGGATAAAGAAGATGTGGCACATATATGCAATGGAATATTACTCAGCCATAAAAAGAAACAAAATTGAGTTATTTGTAGTGATGTGGATGGACCTAGAGACTGTCATACAGAGTGAAGTAAGTCAGAAAGAGAAAAACAAGTACCGTATGCTAACACATATATATGGAATCTAAAAAAAAAAATATGGTTCTGAAGAACCTAGGGGCAGGACAGGAATAAAGACGCAGACGTGGAGAATGGACTTGAGGACACGGGGAGGGGGAAGGGAAAGCTGGGATGAAATGAGAGAGTGGCATGGACATATATACACTACCAAAGGTAAAACAGCTGGTGAGAAGCAGCTGCATAGCACAGGGAGATCAGCTCAGTGCTTTGTGTCCACTTAAAGGGGTGGGATAGGGAGGGTGGGAGGGAGACACAAGAGAGAGGGGATATGGGGATATATGTATATGTATAGCTGATTCACTATGTTATACAGCAGCAACTAACACAACATTGTAAAACAATTATACTCCAATAAAGATGTTAAAAAAAAACCTTCTTATTTGAGGACATAGTTTTAAGCAATTACATAAACATTAAAAATGGGCAGAAGAACTGAATAGACATTTTTCCAAAGAGGAAATGCAGATGGCCAACAGGCACATGAAAAGATGCTCAACATTGCTTA
This sequence comes from Balaenoptera physalus, assembly GCF_965194825.1. Classification (NCBI taxonomy): domain Eukaryota; kingdom Metazoa; phylum Chordata; class Mammalia; order Artiodactyla; family Balaenopteridae; genus Balaenoptera; species Balaenoptera physalus. The sequence continues at coordinate 125,105,818 of NC_138884.1, forward strand.
TCATCAGGGAAATGCATATCAAAACCACAATGAGATATCACCTCACACCTGTCAGAATGGCTATCATCAAAAAGAACACAAAAAAAAAAAAAAAAAAAAGAACACAAATAACAAGTGTCCATGAGGATGTGGAGAAAAGAGAACCCTTGTACACTGTTGGTGGGAATTTAAATTGGTGCATCCACTGTGGAAAACAGTATGGAAGTTCCTCAAAACTACCATATGACCCAGCAATTCAACTCCAGGGTATATATTGAAAATAACCAAAAGCACTAATTCAAAAAGTTACATGCACCCCAATGTCCATAGCATGTTATTTACGATTGCCGAGATATGGAAGCAACCTATATGTCCATCAACAGATGAATGGATAAAGAAGATGTGGTATGAATATGCAATGTAATACTATTCAGCCGTAAAAAAGAACAAAGGTTCGCCATTTGCAGCAACATAGATGGACCTGGAGGGCATTATGCTAAGTGAAATAAGTCAGAAAAGGACAAATACTGTATGATACACTTACATGTGGAATCTAAAAAATACAACAAACTAATGAATATAACAAAAAAGAAGCAGACTTACAGATATGGAGAAGAAACTAGTGGTTACTAGTGGCGGGGGGAGAGGGGCAATATAGGGGTGGGAAAGTGGGAGGTACAAAGTATTGTGTGTAAGATAGGCTCAAGGATGTATTGTACAACACGGGGAATATAGTCAATATTTCGTAATAACCATAAAAGGAAAGTAACCTTTAAAAATTTTATAAAAATTTTTTTTTAAATAGGGAAACTAAACAAAATAAATTATTTCTAACTTGAAAAAAAAAAAAGAGAATTTTTCAAGTACCTCACAGGATAGACTGCTAAACTATTTACACCTTTGTGGAAAATTTATATAACATTTTCCTTTCACAGTTGGTCTCTCAAAATATATTCTTCCCTGTGTCATCCATACTAGACGTAATTAAGGAATTATTCTTATCTTGATTTGTATATATTAAACTTTTATGATATGTTTAAAATTCCTGAGGATAAAATGTGTTCTCTCAAAAAAAAAATAGAAAAGTTATGTTTGCAAACTTGAATGCAAAATTCTTAAATTGAGATTAAAGTGCACAAAAGAGGAAAATGTCAGAATAGCTATAAAATGCTAAACAGATTAGGGCATAGTTGCTTTCCTCCTTTTTAACTTCTGCATGATTTGTAGTACGTGTAGCAATGTGAACACATTATAGTCTATCCAGAGTAATTAAAGAGATATTTCCTGCCAGTTGATCCTGTGGTGCCTCGGCAGGTTCACTCTTCCATCTGCTGTGGAAACATTCCTCTGTGTGTAGATTATGGAATCAATATGTTCAGAGGTTAATTCAGTGCGAGGCGTTAATTATGTGTGTAACCCTCTTTACAGCTCATCACTTCTCTAACCCTCAAATGTTCTAGAAATAAATAATAAGAGCAATTAAGAATTCACATAAGACACTTATTCTCATCTTTGACATTTGTTATTATATTTCCCAAATGTGAAGTGGTGAAAAGTCTCATCTATATTCCTGCTTAACAATTTGTGTTCCATTTGAGCTCACAGATAAAATTGCTGCTCTGCTTTCAGTAACTTGCATGCAATTTCAAAATTCATTTAGTCTTTTTAAAGTAAGGTAGAATAGTGATCTCCTAGTTGCAGAGTGGACACGGCTCTACTCACGATGGGAAGTCAAATCTGTTCACTGGCATTGCCCCTGCCCCACTCTCCTCCTAGCTGCATCTTCAAAGAATGAGCCTTTCATGAGGACATATTCACGTGTAATGTTGACATAAGGTCACATGCTACAGAGGTATGCATTGAGGGGAACTTTCCTCAGGGGGGATTTGGACATCAGGGCCATATTTTCCTTAGAAAATTGGGATAGAGCTAGAAAAAATCCCCAGAGTGAACATCAGTTGCAATACCAGGTTTATTCTATTTCAGTTTAGGAAAAATATTGTGATTTTGACATTTTCATAACTTATCAAATACAAAGTAATTTTCCTCTTATGCACACGTGTGACTAGCATTAATATGATTTTGGAAACGTTCTGTTATTGGCATGACAAATATCAGCTTATAATATAACACAACATTTACAGTCTATGTGATTAATGAAGATACATGTCACGGAGTATAAAATAAAACAACCTACTGATTTATTTGTTTTCTCAAGAGTCATTGTGAAGACAAATTATGTATTTAGTTAAAAAAAATTCTAGGCACAGTAAAATAATAATATGCTTAAGGAGAATTTTAAATATCCTTATGAATAATGTTGATGAAAAATATTCCATAATCCTCTTTATTCAATCATACTAATTTACCAGAAAAATATTATCATTATTGCACTGTCCAAATCAAATTATAGGCAACACTGATTAAATATATCATTATAAATTAATTTCTAATTCACTATGGTAGAATTGACCATACATTTATTCTGTAATTATGTAGATGCCATGCATACATCTATAATTGCTCAGCTGTGAAGGAGCATGTGTTAATAATGGACTTTACTTTTTGTTATTTTTCTTACCAGTCAATTCCCTTGTGGTAGTTGTTGCCATTAAAGAATTGGACTTCTTCAAATGTTTTGGGGCTGGGGAGATTGCTGATGATGGAAGGGTGCATAAGAAGAAATAAATAAAGTGCTGTTGTTCCTATTACAAAACAGGAGGCAACAGGTTATACAGCAATAAAAGAAGAGACATATATTGTAACAAAATTTTTGCTCAGAAAATAATATGCAAAAGACCAAATCATTCCAGTATCAAAATGATTTCCTAAAAATCAGTTGAGTGCATTTCATGTGGCAATGATGTGTTCTTATATTAGTCTTCATGATTCTATTGACCTAAACACTTCATTTAATATGAGGACATAGTCAAAGTCAAGCAGACTGGTAGATGATACAGCTAGGGGAGAACTTCAGAAATCAGGTGGTTCCATTTCCCTCCTGGAGTCGGATGAGTGGCAAAAGTATCAAAGACATCGAGCACAATACCTGAACCTTAATTAATATTATATTCAGATCAATTAAATTAAATCAAACTATTCAAAAGATGTTGACCTGTGCAACTCTGTACAAGTTGCTGTAGTAATGATTGATGATAAATCTTGATAAGAAAAATACATTTGCTGGCCTCGATAGACTTAAAGTGTATCTGTGGACTTGAGTCAAGTAAACAGGTAATTGCAGCGTAGTGAGGGAGGTCCCATGATAAGAGCAGAGTGTTTTTCTAATACCTGAGAAAATGGGTGATTTATACTTGGGAAGTCAGTGAAGACTTCCAGGAGGAAGCATTTTTTAAGGTTGTACCTTAAAAACGTGTTTCCAGTAAGGCTGAAAGAGGAGTGCAGGATTCTGGAAGATGGCCAGTTGAATGTTCTACCCTGACAAGATGGGACAATCAAGTCTGATAGCTGAGACACTAGGCTAAACAGACTGGCTGATAGAACCCACTGAGTGTACATATCACAGAAGGCACAAATGTCACCTCTAAACCTGAGTCAGGCCAGAAACTGGGGACCACAGCAGGAAGGATCATGAAGGGACTGGCTCTCATAAATCAAAACTTCTCTTATGGAAAAGGTTATTTCTTTTGTAACGTGTTGCACCCAGGAGATTCTGTTGGATTTCCCAGCCCTAGGAGAGCTTGGAATGAACTACGCAAGAGGGCTGGCACAACAAAAATGATAGTAGCTGGGGATCTGGAGGCGAGAAGATCATCAGAGAATTGTGTATATAAACGAAAGTAACAGCAGATCTCGGGGGACCTAACAAATCCAGAATGGGTGGCTCCTAGTGAAATGTGAGGACAAAAATTAATAAATGCCCTTAAGGAGATTTAATTACTAATTGAAAAACATATTTAAAATGAAAAAATATGGAATCAAATTATATAAAAGTAACAAAAAAATATTAAAGGAGTCAGAACTGGTTAAGAACTGAATTAGAGGCCCAAAGTACAGAAGAACTATCTCAAACACACTGAAAAATTTAGACATGAAAGTTCTGTGGGGCAATAGCGGTCTTGAAGAACTGATCTGATTTTCTCCTGAAAATAAAAGGAGTTCAAAAAGGAGAAAATGTGAAAGGAGGAACAAAAATCTTCCAGGGAGAGGAAACCAATTAGAGATGGAGTAGTATAGAATAGCAGCTGGAAGGGAACAGGGAATCCAGAAGGTTTCTTTCTACATACTTTTTAGAATGGGGCCTACACAAAAATATTTAATTGATGATGAGAAAGAAGCTTGTGTTTGTGTGTGAGAGAGAGACAGAGAAAGACAGAGACAGAGAGGGAGATTTTTGAGACACACAAGAGCTGAAATATTAATAGGTTAACATCCCTGAGATGTTGAGATTGGATGGTTCCAGGGTAAAGATACAGGGACATTTTTGAATTATTGCTGAATATTTTAAAATGAATACTCTATAACCTCATTTGGTAGCATGTACAAATGTTTAGCCACCCCGATGGTCACAGAATTGCACCCAGAGCTCCCCTGGGCTACAGAAAGTCAAAGCCTTTATGCTCTGAGCCATACACCTTCACGCTGCCAGGAGCAGGAGGGATGTCGGGAGGCCTCTGAGAGGAAGGAAGGAGAAAGCAATTTCAACCAGGGAAAGTAGACACATGGCCTGATGTTCATATGATCAGCCATAAAATCTGGGTCCATGGCCTCAAAATGTATATTTACTTTATTATTGCCTGTGCTTTCATCTATCCTTGACATGCATTTTTATCCACTGTCTTTGATATAAATATTTTGTAGAGGAAGTTTCTCACACGTTGTAATGCTCTAAGAGAAACTTTGTTCTATTTTATATATAATCAACTTCTTTTTAGTTTTACCAGAGTAAATGTACCAGGGTAAGTCAGTCAAATTGTGAGAAATCAATATAGACAATGGGAAATCTGATCTTCTAGAAGATTTAAGGCCAATGAATTATGTTTTCAGAATTATTGTGCTAAATTTAACCCTTTTGGAAATCCTCTCCTACCCTAGTAATATCAAAATTTGACCCAGAATCATGAAGAATGCCCATGTGTCCACAGGATTCTAGTAGGACTACGGTGTCAACTTTGAGTGCCTTAAGCCCAGGCCTATCCTGCTTCCTGTCTATCCCCATTCACTGCCCCACTTTTAGCTGATGGAAATTTTTTCCAGGATTCAGCAACGAGGTGGGATATTTCATCTTTCCATTCTCACCTCAGAACAACTGAGCAAATAGGGGTTTGAGGACCACTTTTATATCTCATGTTTATTGCAAGGGATGCACGGGTCAGGTTTAAGTTATTTAAAGACAACTTTGCATTAAAGACCAGGTTCTTAGCATTTATCTGTGCCCATCCTCCAGGGAATTTACAGCCTCTGACAGCAGTGGGAGTTTTGCCAACTGAAGCAACAGGAGAACAAATGAAGACTTCAGACTTCTATGATTGAATGGATTTTAAGAATTATCACAATCATTTTCACATTAAGATAGCATTTTCATAGCATATAAAATATTATCATCCAATTTCTTTAACTTGTTTGCTTGTCTTGGGAAGGCCAAAACCAGCTAAAAGCTTTATCATTTCCACACTGGTAGGTCCAATATTAAAATCTAAAGGTGTAAGTTATTGTCTGTAAATACAAACAGCAAAGAAGAAAACTAGATTTTTTTCTTACTAACCTGTAGTGTTCTAGCAGATCTAAGAAGTAGTAATATTCAATGACAAATGATAGAAGATATGACTTTAAATTTTTAGCATGATTTTACAACATAGGAATGTTTTGTTTCTTTAGTAGTCATTCCAGTGTTAGAACTGCTGTGAGGGAGTTGGTAGAAAATTAATGCACATTTTAAACAATAACAACAACAAAAGTGGTATATCTGAAAATATTTGCTGCTTTTTTTTCCCTCCCTGCACATGTAACTTACTATTGTAATACAATTTATATATATGGAGGAGGAAAAGATTTCAACAACCAATATCTAATAGTCTGGAAATTTTGCCCACAACCTTTAAAATGGTCTACATGCTTGTATTATAAATATCTTCATCTAGGCCAGTCTTATTTATTGTGACTGTTTGTCTTGTGTTATGGTTTGTGCACTCACTGATGAAAAAGTGCTTCTAGTCAAAGTTGTGAATTCAAAATACAGCAACTCAGTAAAAAGTTTAATTAATCAGGACATAAGCAAAGTATATAAAGCTGTCGCATGCTGAAGAAAGTATAAAATATTCTAATTGAAAGTATCATTTCATTGGTGAAATACTTTCACTCTCTTTTATTACATTCTTATACACTTGTCCTTCAGCACATGAGAAAATATCAAGGGAAAAAAAATGCCTGATGAGCCACAGGTGTATCATAAAATAAGTCCAAACCATATTCATATATAATGATTATTTGGAAAACAAACCACACAGGTAGAATATTTGAAGGTAATAATGACAGTGGTTCTGAAAAAAAATCAATTCAAGGTTGATATGCAGTGTAAAATAATTTGAATCAAGCCAAAGCCCTTTGTTATAACTTAATTCAGGAGTTAATTAGGCAAAGCCATAAAAAGTAGAACTTAAAAATCAGATATCACAACTGTGACATATAAGCTCCAAGTTGTCAAAAATGTGATGTCTGTTGAACAGTTTTAAAATTGACAGATAAAAATTTAGCCCATAAGTCTAATTAAATGAGCAACTTTAGGGTCTCTTTGAGGATCATGGCATAAAGATGATCCACAGGAATGAAGAACAATTCAAATAATGAACTTGCACGGGTGTCTAAATATTTCACAAAGCCAAACAATCAAATACCATATGACCATGTGTTTCATGACAAAAAAAAAAAAAAAAAGAATGCAAACAGCACAGTTGGCTGTTCTTACCTGTTTTTTGTGGCCCAATTACAAGGAATTTTGGTAAGTGGTCACAAGTTTTCTCTCTGGACCAGATGTCTTTGTGTCTTTTATCATCACATGGATTCTGCAAGAAGGAAGAATAATGAATCTTACTGTGTAATGAATGCCTAGCTCTGTTCCATAAAAATTGTTCAAAAGACAGGATCAACTTCTTGCCTGATACCCTAGAACTAGGAGTTAGACCTTGTTCTGGCTCTGGTTCTTTGGTTTCCAAATTGTTTCCTTTTAAACTGGCACCTTCCTTTCCTTCAAGGTTAGAATTCGGCATCAAGTCGCTCCTGCCGTCATCCTTCTGAGGCTTGGCTAGGTTCTAACTGCTGAGATTCCACTCTGTCTCTGAATTCATGTTTTACTTCTGTATACCTGAGCCTTAACTTGTCTCTACCTGGTTTGAACATAGTTTCTCAGTTTTCTGTGCTCTGCCCTAATCGTTCTTATTTTTTTTTTCCCGAGTGGCTTGAAAGCCATCCTTCAACTCCAGACTTGGCCAACTTTTCCTTTACTTTTCACACTATGTGCTATTCTCTGCTGATCCAGATAATCTCATAGTTTGGCCCTACCCCACAAGCAGATACCATGCAGATCATTATTTCTAGCCCCTACTTCCCTCCTGAAATCTAGACCAATATTTTAAATTGCATGTGTCACTGCTGTATAGATATGGTGAGGAAATGCCAGACCTATCATAGCCATCTGTCCAATTTTATCCCCATCTCAATGTTCTCCTGTGCTGGTCTCCATTCCATTCCATTCAAGTGACCAGATTCATCATCCAATTCATGACACTTCTGAGAATTAAAAGAGCCCTTAAATGAAAGTGATACAATTTTTGAAATATCTATTGACTGACAAATTGGTTTTATTATATTGGTAATCAAATTAATAATTATATTCAAAAATCATTTTCACAAATAAAATTCTTTCTAAAAATATGTTGACCATTAAAACAATTATAATTTTACATTTATTATTCAAATATTAAAAATAGCATAAGATGAATAATCATTTATGGTTCACATTTATGTACTTTAATCAGTTTTTTAGCCATATCTTCTCTAATATCATGTCAGAGGCCTATTACCATTGTTGGTTTTTCAAAGCCCAGTGGTCTGGAGCATGCTGGGACATACCCTCCAAGGTACAGGCTGTGTTACTGTACTTTGCAACTCCTACTACTAAGATAGAAGCACAGTGCTGGATGGGCTTCTTTGGGTTTTGGACGCATTTTTTTTTTTGCCCTAGGAAATATTGCTCTGAGTCACTGACCGGATGATGCAGAAACCTGCTAGTTTCGAGTGGAACCCAGAAGAAGAAAGAGCCCTATAAGAGGTAAGAGTGAGGCCCAAGCAGCCCTCCCACTTGGGCCATACATCCTGCCAGACCCATGGTACCATGGCATCTATGGTATAAAATTGACACCAAAGAGAGTTTTGGTCAAGTCCCAGAGGAGAATCACAGTGTACTCCCCTAAGGTTATGCAGCAAGGTGTTGCTGGGCCCTGGAAGAGATAATGCTTGTCATGGATTTTCAAAGTGATCATGTGGCCATTAATTGGCCATCATAAGCTGAGTATTGACAGACCAACCAAGTCATAAGTTCAAGTGTACCCAGTAGCAATTCATTGTAAGATGGGGTGGTACATCCAGAACTGATTTCAAGAAGATACAAAGGCTATAAGTTAACTTTATAAACAAGTGCCCAGACCCCATGTCACCTATCACTGTTCCACTCATGCCTCTATATCAGCTCATTCTTATAGTTTCATGGAAGGTCCTCTATAACCTGCTGATGAAGAGCGGGAAACCCTAGCTTGGTTTGTAGATAGGCTGACCCATATGTTGGTAGAAGCCTAAACTGGACTGCAGCTGCCCTACAGGCCCATTCAGGGAGGTTCCTAAAAACAAATCGTTAAGGGAAAGTGTCCAATTGGCAGAGTTCTGGACAGTGTCTTTGGCCATCCACATTTTTGCAAATAGACTAGTAGCCCAAGGTAAGGGTATAGTGGACTAATAAGCAGTGATGAATGGGTTAGCCAAGGAACTTAAAGGAGCAAGACAGGAATATTAGGGCTACTAAGTTCTAGGGAAGAGGCAGGTGGATGGACCTGTGATAGTGACCAAAACATGTGATAATCTTTGTATTGCCCATTGATGTACACCAGAGAGTATCCCATGTAGAACTGCTGAACAACCAAGCAGTCAGATGATTTAGCCAGTTCCCAGCACTCCCACATGTCATGTAACCTCTGTTCTCAGCCAAACCAGTGCTGAAGCAATGGGCTTATGAATGGAGAAGCTGTGGTAGCAAGATGGAAGCCATTCCTGGGCTTCCTTCCCCCAAGTCTGCTTTAGTTACAGCTGCTGCTGAATACCTGACCTGTCAGTAACAGAGGCCAGTTCTAAGTCCCAGAAATAGCACTCTCCTACCACTTAGTAGAAAATTGATTATGTTGGACACTTCCATCCTTAAAAGGGCAGTGACTCATCCTGATCCCATCTGACACATATTCAGAGTATGAATTTACCTTCTCTGCTTACATAGCCTTAGCCATCATCACTATGCAAGGCCTCATGGAGTGTCTGACTCATTGACATGGTATCTCACATAATACTGCTTCAGGTAAAGGGACCACTCTTGACAAAGGAAGTGTGATAGTAGGCTTATGCCCTTGGGAGTCACTGGTCCTATCACGCCTCACTATCCAGAGCTGCTGGCCTGATAGAGTGGTGAAAGACTGCATGAAAGATACAGCTGAAGTACCAGCTTGGAGATACACTGTACTTCTTAAATCAAAAGCTATTGGTTGGTGCTGTGTCTCCAAAAGGTAGTGTAGCTGTGTCTAGGAATTAAGGAGTAGATGTAGGAGTGGACCCATTCACCATCATTTCTAATGGCTTAATTAGAGAATTTGTGCTTTCCATCTCCACAACTTTAAGGTCTATTGGTCTAGGAGTTCTGGTTCCCAGAGGAGAGATGCTTCCACCAGGAGGCCCAGGAGGAGGATCACCACACTAAAAGTTGCAGCTTGTACCCATTCACTTTGGATTTCTTGTGCCAGTAGACCATCAGGCATGGAAATGAGTTACCATCCTGATAGGGACAATTGACTCTGATCATCATGAGATGTAGAACAGCTATTATACAGGGAGAAATATCTTTGGCACTCAAATAATTCACTAGGTTACTTGTTGATACTTCCACGCCCAATTTTAATAATTGAGAAAGCAGAGCCACCACAGCCTGATTAGGGTTGGGCTGGGCACCAGATCAGAGTCTACCACAGTACACCCCTTGTTTCACAAATTAAGTTATCTTTATCCAGGCACAGCCTTCCTCTGCCATAATTCCTAGGGAAGTTTACAAGAAAAGAATTAGTGAGACAAACTAGAACTGTTGCTACTGCAGTAGGTCCTGAGACTGTACCTGACCCACAAGGCCAGCCATCTAGACCAGCAGAAGTGCTAACCACGGGTGGGGGAAATCCAGAATAGGGGATAGAGGTGGGAGAAACTGTGCACTGGTTTCAGCTTTGGCACCAACTGCAGCAACAAGGTTGCAGTTTCTCCTAATGACCTTCCTCTTATAGGTTTCCCCAGGAATAATGCTCACGATTGTGGAAAAGTTGTTCCTGGGTGAATCAGTGCAATATGAGAAGCAAGTATAGCTATATGGTACAGGGTATGGACAGGGGTGTGTGGCAGACTGAGTGCTCTTTCCTCCACTGAAGGAAAAACCCTATCTCTGGCCAATGCAACACCTTATCCCCATTCCCACCCCACTTCCGCCCCCAGCTGGGGAGATTGAGTATTGCCCTTGGCCAATAGGAGCTACCTGACAGGAAGTCGTGCATCCCCGCCCGACACTCCAGAGGTGGCCCGTGTCCAGTGACTGACTGATACAGGGGTGTAAAAGCCTGACCAGCTTGCTTCAAGGTGAGACAACTTGTGTAATTAGCTCTCTCCCTGCAGATCCAGTCAAGGATCCAGACTTTTCCTAAGACCATATCCATGCTCTGCTTTTTCCTATTCTACATTTTCCCTTATAAGCTTTTCCTGAAAGCGCTTCCTCAATAAATCATTGAACCAGAGCCCTATCTCAGAAGTGATCCCAGTGCATTTTCCATTACCATCTTCCGTTGGAAGAAGAACAGAGTGCAATATAAAGAGACCAGTTATGTATGCATTGTGTGAGAATTAGCCTTGCAAAAGGTTAGGCTATACATCTTGGATTTCTTGATGAATTCATCTATAGAAACTGTGATAAAAGGAGTTAATTACAAGCCAATAAACTCAACATTCCTTATTTTACATAAAAATGAAATTTTATTTTATTTTTACTGGTGTCTCTGTTTTCTGCAATCTTTTATTCAGTGTTCAATCGCCAATCCTCTGTGGTCTAGCTTCAGCTTAACTCTCTAAACAAAATTTTCACTAGAGCACAGAAGGCTAAACTATTTTGTCTCCTTTTCTTCCTTCAGTAACAGAGTATCCTCTTGTTCAGTCTCTGGGTTCTCAGCTACAGACTATATTTCACAGTGTCTCTTGAATTTAGCTTTCTTCCTATGAATCATTTCAGTTTAAGGAAAGTGAGCCAAAAGGACGTAAAGTATCTTCTTAAGGATAAAGTCGCGCTCTCCCTAGATTTTTCCTTTCCTACTTACTGCCAGCTGTAAAATGGCTACAATTGCAGCATGTGCCTTGGACTCAGAGGTGGAAGCCATACATATGTCGAACACCTGCCAACCTGGGGCCTTGGATAATCATGTGGAACAGAGCTATCTAACTCTTGTAGACTGCTTGCCCATTTTTAGACAGTTGTATGAGGGGGAAACACATTTCTACTTTATTTAGCCAGTGTAGTTTTGGAATGTCATCATTATAGCAACATTGCCTATACTCTCACTCAATGTGTTTCAAAGCACTTTGTGAGAAGGTAAAAAAAAAAAACGTGTGTCAGAATGTGAATTACTGAGCTGCATGCTTAAACAAGAACATCCTGCTACAGGAAAAAAAGAAGATTCCGGATGATGCAACCAGCTGCTTAGTGGTATAGATTGTTTATATGTTGGCACAAACTTCTTGTCTCATGGCGAATCAGCAACAAATAATTCAAGCCTGTTCGTGGACCACACTTTGAGTAGCACTGCTCTGAATTAACAACTGCCAGCACCAACCTAAAGCTTCAGTTCTACTGTATTCACTACTATAGATCTACCTGCACCTGAATCTTTGAATTATTTATCTTTCTGTGCAATGCTCTTATTTTTTCCCCCACAATACAGAGTCAAAATCTTGCCAGTTCTTCCTGCTGAAGCTAATATCCGCCATGAACCTTTCCTATTTATTTTGCAGGGGCAGCACAGCCCAGTTGCTAAGAGAGTGAGCTCAGGAGGGAGACTGTCTGTGTCTTAAGGGATTTTCCTAAACTCTCTAGACCTCAGATTCCTACAAAAAAAATAATGATTGATATTATCTACTTTGCATATAGGTCTATATATGCATAAATATAAATATATTGCATAAATATATTAAATCAGTTAATATATTTAAAATGATTAAATCGTGCTCTATAAAAGAAAGTGCTTATTCTGTAATCCCACATTAACTTTTTTCTTTCCTTTGCCTAGATTAGTTAGGCAGTTGGAGCAGCAGAAAGAGATTACTCTTGCTGATGGATTGGCTTCTTGCAGATATCCATCTGCAAGATAAGAGCTGACTTCCTGGTGCTTGTCAGAAGCACCAGCACCTGAGGTGCCCCTCCTCACAGCCAGATGGCTAGACTTCTGGGATACCCGATTTGGAAATGGCTTGAGGTTTCTTCAGGCAAACCGGAAGCTATAGGCTGTCTTACCAGATGACCCAAAGACTCCTATATAATCCTAATTCAGTTTATTTCTGGGTATTCTTGCTATATGGCTACTGCAACTCATCCAATTCATTGTTTTAGCACTTGTCGTCCTTCAGGGCTCAATTCAAATATCACCCCACATGAGATGTCTTCCCTGGTGAGTGGAGCCAAAGCACTTCCTCTCATTCCTGTCTCTCTGTAACAGCCTCCTGCCGCATTTTCTTCTCTGCATTTCAGTACCTGAAATTATTTTATTCAAGGATGTGTTTCTAGTAATAGTATATAATATGAAAACAGTATAGTTGTATCTACAATAATTATATTCAACTAGAATGTAAGTGCTCTGAAGAGAAGACCTCTTGTCTTTTTTTTTTTAATAGATTTTATTTATTTATTTATTTATTTAGGCTGCTTTGGGTCTTCATTGCTGCTCATGTGCTTTCTGTAGTTGTGGCGATTGGGCTTCTCATTGTGGTGGCTTCTCATTGTGGAGCACGGGCTCTAGACACGCAGGCTTCAGTAGTTGTGGCACGTGGGCTCAGTAGTTGTGGCTCGCGGGTTCTAGAGCGCAGGCTCAGTAGTTGCGGCACACCGGCTCAGTTGCTCCATGGCATATGGGATCCTCCTGGATCAGGGCTCAAACCCGTGTCCCCTGCATTGGCAGGTGGATTCTTAACCACTGCACCACCAGGGAAGCCCGACCTCTGTCTTCTTGATTGCTACAATCTAATACATAAGACGTGCTTGATAATTATGGACTGAAGGATCGATTAACTGCCTTGGGACAGGCACCATAAACATTTAGTAACAAGCATAGGCAGATTTTGATATATGTTTAAAAACTAACATAATATGAACTGTGTAGATATTTTACTTCTCAAACATCCATAAAAAAATTATTCACAGTTGCCAGTGATGTCCTTCATGGTGGTCCCAGAAGCTAGGTCTTGCCATTTACTCACACCATCACTTTAGAACTTAAAAATTATTTTCCTCATATTATCATTTAACTGCTTCATTTGCAAAGAATTTTGCTTTTCAACTGTATTTTAGATATTAAGCAATAGGAAAGCAGTTTCCATTACCTATTCCCTATATATAACTCAACAAAGAACAAATCTCAGAGTAGGTGTTCAGTTCATTTGCTCAAATGGTTTCTTTATGCTCAGCAAAGTGGATGAGCAAACTGATCAATTATTCAGTGCCACTGTTGAAAGTCAAAGCCTTTTGTGATACCTCTCTTCATTCTGTAGGTTCAACTAGACCAATTTTATTCTTTATTGCAATACACATGTTTTTGCCATTCAAATTTCTGCATGCAAAACTGGCGAAATAAAACTCTCACAGGACTTCCCTGGTGGTGCAGTGGTTAAGAATCCACCTGCCAATGCAGGGGACAGGGGTTCAATTACTAGTCCAGGAAGATCCCACATGCCGTGGAGCAACTAAGCCCGTGAGCCACAGCTACTGAGCCCTGCGCCACAACTACTGAAGCCCGCGTGCTCTAAGGCCCACGTGCTGCAACTACTGAGCTCACGTGCTGCAACTACTGAATCCTGCGTGCCTAGATCCCGGGCTCCATAACGAAGAGTAGCTCCCACTCGCCGCAACTAGAGAAAGCCCACGTGCAGGAACGAAGACCCAATGCACCGAAAAAAAAAAAAACTTTCACGGAAATAGGCAGATTGATAAGATTTGGAAAGAGTTTCCTTTGACTTTAACACACTGAACATGGATAAACACTTGTTTTGGTAGACAAAGACACTAGTTATTTTAGTTGTACTTTCCCAAGTTATACTGATAGGAGTAAACTATCAAATAAAATTACCTGGATGCTAAGATGTTATAATACTTGCTGTTCCAAATGTTTTTATTATTAACTATTCAATTTACATTACTTCAGTTTTTCCAGTAGGTATCTCACAATCGGTGACATTTGTATACGTCAATTTAGGCAGACTTTTTAAAAATAATTAATTAATTAATTAATTAATTTTTGGCTGCACTGGGTCTTTGTTGCTGCGCACGGGCTTTCTCTAGTTGCGGTGTGTGGGGGCTACTCTTCGTTGTGGTGTGCAGGCTTATCATTGTGGTGTCTTCTCTTGTTGCAGAGCACAGGCTATAGGCGCATGGGTTTCAGTAGTTGTGGTGTGTGGGTTCAGTAGCTGTGGCTCATGGGCTCTAGAGCTCAGGCTCAGTAGTTGTGGTGCACGGGCTTAGTTGCTCTGCGGCATGTGGGATCTTCCCGGACCAGGGATCGAACCTGTGTCCCCTGCACTGGCAGGCGGATTCTTAACCACTGCACCACCAGGGAAGTCCCTAGGCAGACTTTTTTTAAAACTGCATTCCTTCTATTTTATGCTGTTTTAGGGCTATCCAGGTGCCCATATTTCGTCTTTTATGTCTCTTCTTAGCATGTTTTCCCTTGTATCTGTTTAATCACAACTTTAATAACAGGATGTTTGCATTTCCTATTTTATATTCTGAAAATGTTTGTTTAGACTTTTCCTACTCTGACTTTCCTTATATGGTCTGAATAACAGCTAACATAATATCTAAGTTTTATTGATCACCTTCTATATTCCAGGCACTTGCTTGACAAAGATTATTTCTAATCCTCAAAGCAACCTGGCAAGACAGATATTATTATCCTTTCTTTATAGCTGAGGAAGCTGAGATGCAAGGTGCTTTATTTAGGTCGTGCTGAAGGTGACACAGCACATTAGTTTCAGATTTGAAATCCAAAGCTGGGATTGTGTCTGCAGTTAAATTGTGTGTGTGTGTGTGTGTGTTTGTGTGTGTGTGCATGAGAGAGAGAGAGAGGATGCTGCAATGATTATGAAAAAAAAGGATACATTTGCATGCACTTTCATACTTTGCTCCATTGTTACGGTTTTAATTCTAAAGGTCAGAAAGTTACAAAGCAATTATATCCCTATCTGATTGTTCCCCACATATCTGAAACTGTTACACAAAGTAATTTACTGTTTTTAGTATCTAGCATTATAGATATATTGAAACTTTGAAAATATTCTCAGTTAAAACTGCTTTAGGCAGTGTATATGATAACAGTGTCAGTGTAGTGAAAATGCATGTAACTAGCTCTCACACAGGTAAAGGGGATGCAAGTGGTTTTTGTACATGGAATATATGATGAGGTGAGGCAGATTTACTTTTAAGCAGACATCAGCAAAGTGGACAGGAGATTCCCTGAGGTTATGAACCAGACTTCGTAAGGGCAGTAAATTCTGATGACATCATATTACGTAGAAGGGTATGAGCACTCAGATCTTCCCTCTCTAAGTAAAAATTTCAAATTCACAATCAAGCTAAAAACACATACTAAAAAAAAAAAAAAAATCACACTACTGACCTTATCCTGAAGTTCATATTTTTATAGAAGACATGAAGATAACTTTGGTTCTCATTAGATCTGGTTATTCCAACCTACCTGCCTTTTCTCTACTAAGAATCTGCTCTGCTCACTGCTTCTACACATCTTTCCCTGAGAAGAACACCATGGAATTATAAGTTAGACTGATTATCCCCTCTCAAGTCATGTGCCTTTTCCAGATAACGAGGAGATCTCTAGACCTTAATAGTTGAAACATTAAAAACGCCCAGTGCTCGTGGTAGAAGGATTATTTTGTGAATTAGAAACATTTCCAGGTTACTGGTTTTCATTCTATTCCCCCTGCTTGCTTTCTGCTGTTCTGACCTCACTGTTTAATGGAGAACGCTACGAAAGGTGCTTTTGTTTTTCTTTTTAAATTCTTCTGCTTCCTACTATCTGGATGTGTTGTTTTAAATTTTCTTCTGCTTATTAATTTTGCCGTGTACATGTCTTTAAACAAAATCCTTTTCCAAATCTGCATTATACAAGCTGGTGACTTTCAGTTTTTTGTCTCTCAATGTCATTTAAGCTTACTACAATCCACGTACACCGATGAGGAATTTTAATAGGTTAGGGATGTGTATTCTCAGTGTTTCAATCAGCAAATCCGTATGGAGAAACTCTGAGACACACACCATCCTTACAAAGACTCCACTCTACCTGCACACCATGTAAGCTAGGGAGTCCTTCAGCTCCTTGGAAACACCTTTCCTTTCTGCGTGCACTGATCCGTAATGAATGCTCTCTCCACAGAACTCCTGTAGCACTTGATAGTCTGATTCATACTCAGACTTTTCTACCAAAGTACTCTGATTACAGAGGCACATAAATGCCAACCTCTGGGGGTGGAAGTGGGTAAAAGGGGCCTGTGGTTCATGTGTGGATCCAGGGTAATAGTGCCACAAGAGTTGCTCTAAGCACAAACTACCTCTGATTTATCCTAAACCCCTATGCATTCTTCACCATATTACACCACCTTTATTTCAATAAATGTATACTATTTGTATTTTCCCATGAAATAGTTTCAAAAGTAAAACTGACCCCAGGAGAAGGTGACAAGTTTACTCTGTAGCTCTGAGTATCTTCAAACAGATAACTGCACACTCTCACATACAATACCTTATATTATTACTTACTGTTTTAAGAATATCCTGTCAGGGAATCTGGATAACCAACTCAATGAAAGAAACTGTATTTTTAAACTCTTATTAATAGGTTGGTCTCATATAATGTATTCACTCACAGTATGACATTTTTAGTATGACATTAAAGTTATCAGACATTTCTGTAGGGCACACACAAAAAATTCAGTTTTTTATTGTTATACTTGGATTAGGGGTTCAAAATATACTTATTTTATGATGATTTTGATTCATAAAGTATGAAAGTATTATAACAATTTATATTTTATTTTATTTTATTTTATGAGCTACCTGCAAGTAGTTTTTCCATGACGAAACCTCAGTAAATTACTTGTGTGGAGAATTTGACACCTGACAAGATCATATTTGCAACTGATTGATGGGAAAAGGAAAATCCATGACTTATGTCACCATTTCTGGATGTCAGAATGTCTGACAGCCTTGTGTAATCAAAACAGTAAAGTGTTTTCTTGTAAATTAAATTAAAATTGTGAGGAATTACCTGCATATTTGGGAAGCATTCCTGAAAGGTTTAAATACTATTCTGAGTTAAGAAGAGAAATGTAACCACATGGTGATTAGGAAAAATCTGTCAGATGATGATGAAGTCTGTACCTCTGCTCTGACTCTGTGAAGTGATAAAAACCGTTCTGGCTATTTCACTGGAAAGGCTAAAGGATGAAAAAATGGAAGTGAAGAATATGAAATTATAGAACTCTTATTTCCCCAGCTGTGGGGGTAATTACTCACGTATCAGAGTTCCTTTAATCTCAGCATCTCACCCACAAACAATTTCTAACACTTCTCGGAAGGTCTCGCTTTTTTCCACAGCCATGAAACTATTTAAGGCTTCCCTCTCTCATAGCTAGATTATTATCCTAACTTTAGCTCCTCCCTGTTCTTACCTGTCATGGAAATAAAAGCTTCTGGTATAATCTTTTTTGGCCAACACTTAAAAAAATTATTTCACTCTCATCTTCAGAACACACAGATAGTTGCTCCTTGTTGCCTATCAAACCCAAATTGCTCTGGTAGTTCGCAAAGCTTTCCTGACTGGCTTGTATGTGCTCCTCAAGGTTATGTCCCATTACATGCCTACTCTTCCCCAGGAAACAAGTGTGCCACTGCTACTGTTCCTTGTGCACACACATCCCTCTGCTTTTGCTTCTCCATTCGTGAGATTTTAATGACAGTAGCTATGGTACTATGCTAGGTTCTAGGTTGCAAACATGAATGAATAAACAGTCTCACTCCTTAAGGTTTGCATGAGCTGGTGTATGACAAGCACAAGCGTCTGCAATACCATAAGGTAAGTGCAATAATAGAGGAATAAATAAGGTATAGAGTGGAAAAGAGAGGAAAAAATATGAAGACAAATGTTTGATGCCATTTTGTTCACATAACCAGACACTATTATGGTTTGTAAATTACATGAAGGCAAAGACCTTTCTTTTTATTATGTAGGTACTTCAGAAGCATAGGTTGCAAAAACTCACACTGAATACCCCATCAGATTCTTCAGAAGTCACAAGGTGTTCCTGATATTTCATTCTACACAGACAGTCGATGGTAGAAGTAGATTTATTTTTCTAAATGTAAAACTACCATCTTGGTGTGGTTGGGACTACACTGGATTAGAAATAAGGCAACTTGAGCTTTAGTCCTGACTTGTCCCTAATAAGTCACGTGACTTAGAACAAGACATTTCACCTCCTCAGGTGTCTAAAATGAGTAAGTTGGTCTAGATGTCCCTAACTTCTCCTGCTCTTACAATCTGTAATTCTCTGCGTCAGCATTCCTTCAATAGACACAAACTAATAGAATCTACAGTGTGTATGTCACTAGACCTTGTTATTTGTTTATGTCACAGACATTCAAATCTCATCATCTCTAAGCTGGAGTTGGATGATTTCACAGCTAGAATCAACTAAGGTGCTAACTCCCTAAGGTCAGCACACTGTGGCTTTACTTCCCTACTTCTTTAATCCTGGAGACACTGGCCTGGAAAGAGAGAAACTGCAGCTCTTTGAGCATACTCTTGGTCACACGGGCAAGCAGGAATCCACATCACGCTTGGCATGTTTATTGATAGTGAGACTCTGGAGTGACTGACTGAAGATTGAGACTGAGCTAACCTGACAGCTTGAGAGCTTAAAAGCATTGATTAGTGAATGTGCAAGAATCTGACCTTCCAACTGCCTCCATGTTGTGGTTTTGGTTTCTATAATAAGAGTTAAAAAAAAAGAGGAAACCTTATTCTTTTATGCTTTGTAGTGATTATTCTACCCAAACAAAAAGGGACATGAATTAACAGAAACCCATGAGTATAATTTTAAGAATCTTACACACCAGGAGCTATACTGAGGAGGATGTACTCTAGGGATAGAGGTCCGTGTGTGTCCTCAGCACATACTCTCATGTTAAATAACTCCGAAAGACTCCGCTTCCAGTGAAGGCAGCACATACATTCTGCATTGTACTTACCATGCTGTCCACTGACAGATATTCATATTGCACTTTTTAATTAGGTGACAAAGCAGTTTTCACATATATGGTAGTTGGTGCTAATGAAAATTTACATAAGGAACCAAAGGAAATTAAATAGATGTTAAGATTATCATTTTGCACGTTTTCTTTTTATTTGTGGTAATAAAAAAGTGTGAATTGAAAATCTAAGGAAAGATAACTTTTTAAAAGTGAAATGCACTAAATAAAAAGGCATGTTTATAAATATAATAAAGTACCTGCGAGATTTAATTTAGAGAATGTATAGCAATGGCAGAGACACATAATATTAATCGATCCTAACTCTGTAGGGTTGTGATGAATGGACTATAAAACATTTAATTAGTGCTGGTTATGCTTAAGTGTTTTTTGTAAAATTAAATTCATGTTGTATAAAGGACACGATGATAACGCCTTTAGCTGTTTTACTTGATGTTATAAATACAAATATGAGAAGAGGAGAAAACCACCAGGGAAAGGAACTCAAAAGTATTATGCACTTTATCTTTACTTGATCATTTGCAGTTTTCTGACACCCTTTATGACTGGCAAAGTTTATCAGATTTGCTTCAGTAAGTCTACTGTTCTCAAAATCTCATGTATGTGAATAATTCCCTGTTCAACTTAACTGCTATTTTGCTTTCTATTCCTTGTTTTCTTTCTTATATATATTTGAGAATATATGGCACTTTTTTTTTTTATTTTTGGCTGTGTTGGGTCTTCGTTTCTGTGCGAGGGCTTTCTCTACTTGCGGCGAGCGGGGGCCACTCTTCATCGCGGTGCGCGGGCCTCTCACTGTCGTGGCCTCTCTTGTTGCGGAGCACAAGCTCCAGATGCGCAGGCTCAGTAGTTGTGGCTCACGGGCCCAGTTGCTCTGCGGCATGTGGGATCTTCCCAGACCAGGGCTCGAACCCGTGTCCCCTGCATTAGCAGGCAGATTCTCAACCACTGCGCCACCAGGGAAGCCCTATGGCGCTTTTGTTAATGGGAAATGTTTGCAACTTTATTTTTCAGTTAAAAGAAACCATATAGGGCTTCCCTGGTGGCGCAGTGGTTAAGAATCCGCCTGCCAATGCGGGGGACACGGGTTCGAGCCCTGGTCCGGGAAGATCCCACATGCCGTGGATCAACTAAGCCCGTGAACCACAACTACTGAGCACACGTGTCACAACTACTGAAGCCCGCGCACCTAGAGCCCGTGCTCCGCAACAAGAGAAGCCTCCACAGTGAGAAGCCCACACATCACAATGAAGACGCAACACAGCCAAAAAGAAAGAAAGAAAAAAAAAAGAATAAATAAAATGAATAAATTTAAAAAAGGAAACCATATAAAGGATATAATTCATGTGATAAAACAGGAGTCTTTTAGTAAACATTTACTCTTGAGTGTTACTTAAATAGTCTTATAATAAGCTGTTTTGATAATAGACATATATATGACAACAATAACAAAAATCTGTGAACTCTCTGAAGCCTCTTCTGATTAATTGTGTCATTTATTAAGAACTCCCTAGGAATTTACCTCTATGATGCTATTCAAAATTAAAATAGTCACACTCACAAATGTTTTATTTGTGTGTGTATATGTTCTCATGTCTTCCAAAGTAACGTAGTTCTCAAGGAATAATTCTACTTTCTCATTCTAATTTTCATTTATACCCCCAATCAACTAGCACAGTATTTCATATTTAACAAGCATTAAATCATCGTATTTAAAATCATCATAATGAGAACCTACTGCACAGCACAGGGAACTCTACTCAATGCTCTGTGGTGACCTAAACGGGAAGGAAATCTAAAAAAGAGTGGATATATGTATATGTATGACTGATTCACTTTGCTGTACAGCAAGAAACTAACACAACATTGTAAAGCAACTATACTCCAATAAAAATTAATAAAAAACAAATAAAGTAAAATAAAGTAAAATAAAATCATCATATTAACCAAATCTTATTGGAGCTGGCATGTCTTTGATTATATTCATTCCCTAACAAAATGAACAGTGTCACTGATACCAAAAATATCAATAAATACAATTCTTTATTTTTAAAAAACTCACACAATATTAAGAAATACAAATTCTTCATAAAAAAAGCATTTTTTTTTTATGAAGGAAAAGAAAGAGTAGAGCTTGGGGCCATTGACTCATTTTTTGATCATCTGTCTGCCACATTTGTTAAGTTGCTTACTTTTCATTGTTACTGTAACCATGAATTATAGATATCTTATAAATAAACATGTGTGAAAAAAGAATTGATTTACTATCAATGATTTGTCAATTTTATAAGTATGTGCGCACTTCTGAGTAACTACCACTATGGGAGACAAAGCTTTGCCTTTATGAAATTCAACATCTACGTGGTGTGACTATATACACTACAAGAACTATGTCTTTATCTATTTATTCACCTACTTAATATATACACCAAACATATAGCTGGTCAAGCTGCTGAATAAATCATCAAAATAAAGTATGACTTACTGTAGCAGTTTTAAAACACATTTTGAAATATATAGCAGTGAATAAGAATAACAAGGAAATGTTCTGCTGACTTTGAGAGAAAATATTGCATTTTGTTCTTCTTTGCATTCTCAACAGCAACTAGCCTTGCCTTATACATAGTAGATGCTCAATAAACATATGGTGGATGAATTCCTGACCATATAGACACAGAGGGGCATGTAACACGAATTATGGAATAGAAACACAGGAGAGGGAGAGAGGATGGTAAAAAGTCTGTTTTGCAGTGATTTCTCATTAACGAGGATGCTAGCCCTCTGCTGACTACTTAGCAGGAGCCCATGTGATCTGCTCTCTGCAGCCAGCTTATTGATTGTGAGGGTCAATGTAATCTGATGCATTAAGAACCGAGAAAGTGGAAGGTGGCATTTTCCTAGATAAATGGTAAGAAGCAGCTCATTTACATTTTCATGCACTGAGGCTCAGTAGCTCCCACATAAAGTTGAATTATTCATAAAAGCAATCCTAAAACTGACAATTCCTTCTTTATTAATAGATATGATCCTAGCAAAAGATTAGATTAAAAAAAAAACATACGAAGACATCTTAAAGATAGAACCTGTATGAGCATGAAGTAAAAATTGCTTTTCCCTTTTTTATTTAGACTATCTGTGTTGTACACACACATATCAGGGTCTAGTTCTACACTCTTAGATAAGGTGGTCCTTGGTTTCTATCTTCCTAGATACCCAATGCCTAACCATTTTACTGCTAGTTAGTGCCCACACTAAATGCAAGTCAAAGTGATTCGCTCTGAGAAAAAACCAACAATAAAACAACATCCTCAATGCAAAACTTCCAAACTGACTGACCAACTAACAAAATCCCAGAAAAACAAATCCAAAATGCGAACACTTAATCCATAAAACAAATAAAAAATATTATTGAAGAGAATGAAACTATTGGATAAAAAAGAAGTTTGCATTAAATGACAGTTTTAGTATCTCCAGCAGAGTTCCTAACACAAACTCGGCACTCACAAATTGCTAGTTTCTTTTCTTTCAGCCCAGGAGAGAATGTGCAGTGTTACCTGCCAGAGAGGGTCTTTCTGCTCAGGGAAGAGCTCAAAGTACTTGTGGGCTAGTTGCACTGGAGGCAGAGTTTGCAATTTCAGGTTGGTCCAGCTCTGCGCGAAGTTGGCCAAGTTCACAAAGGTGTACAGCCCTAGGCGGTCATTCCCATAGTTTGACAAATGGGTCATGAAAATGCTGATCTGAAAAAAAAAAAAAAAGACCATAAATATCATATGCATATGCTCAAAAGTGGCATACAAGGTCTAGGAAGTACCTCACCTAAACACTGAATTTCATGAGAAGTACAATTATCGTTTCAGGTGGGGTGTTATGGACGGAATTGTGTACACCGCACCCACATTCATATGTTGAAACCGTAACTCCCAATATGACTGTATTTAAAGATAGGTTCTTTAAGGAGGTACTTAAGCTTAAATGGAGTCATAAGGGTGGGACCCTAATCTGATAGGTCTGATGCCCTTATAAGAAAAGAAACAGACACCACAGTGCATCCCTCCCTCTCTCTTTCTCTCTCTCCCTCTCTCTCTGTCTCTTTCTGTCTCTATCCCTCCTCCCTGCAATGCACAGAAAAGAGGCCAATTGGGAACACAGCCAGAGAGCGGCTGTCTTTAAGTCAGGAAGAGAAGTCTCACCGGAAACTGAATTTTCAGGCACCTCGATCACGGACTTCTAGCCTCCAGAACTGTGAGAAAATAAATGTCCATTGTTTAAACCACCCGGTCTGTGGTGTCTTATTATGGCAGCTTGCAAAGACTAATACAGGTAGAAAGCCACACATTTGATTTCTATTTCAAAGTCACTCTTAAGCTCACTCTTAAAATAAAAATTGTGATTGGGATTGGCATCCCCTCACTGCTCATTAAAAGTATAGTATTACTTTACATATCAGTTTTTTCCCCCATTGTGGAATCAGAACTATCAAATCCAATAATCTAATAACTCCCAACCTAGAGAAAAACCAGAATTAGACCAGTTCTAAAATTAAAAACCTGTTCCAGACCTTTTTCGGTATAGATATGTATACAGGTTGAAATGAAATCAAACTCAAGAAAACTTGTTTATTTGTTTTTTCTGTGGTCTAATGACTCATGAGTATGAAACGTACAGTGTGGGCAATACAGTCAATAAATATTTAATATTTTTGTATGGTGATAGATGGTAACTAGACTTATCATGTGGTCATTTTTAAATGTATAGAAATAATGAATCAATATGTTGTGAACCAGGAACTAATGTAGTGTGGTAGGCCAATTATACCTCAAAAAACAAACAAACAAACAAATATACAAACTCATAGAAAAAGAGATGAGATCTGTGGCTACCAGAGCCGGTGGCGGGGAGTGGGTACTGGAGGAGGGGGAATTGGATGAAGGCAGTCAAAAGGTACAACCTTCCAGTTACAAGCTAAATAACTATGAGGGATGTGACGCACAATACGATAAAGATAATGAACGCTGCTCTATGTTATATACGAAAGTTGGTAAGAGAGGAAATCCTAAGTTCTCATCATAAGGAGACAATATTTCTTTAATTCTGTATCTATATAAAATGATGGATGGTCACTAAACTTATTGTGGTCATCATTTCATAATGTATGTTAAGTCAAATCATTGTGCTGTACACCTTAAACTTATACACTGCTGTATGTCAATTATATCTCAATAAAACTAGAAGAAAAAAATAATAGAGCATTAGTTTGCACAAGAATTAAAAAAAAACAACACTCTGATAAGGTAGTGTAAGTCAAAGGTATCAGGTTCATGGAATGCCCTTTACTAGAATGTTGAAAAGGATCCTCTGAGGAAAGCCCATTAAGATGATTAAAGATACTCCTCACCAAGGTTGAAGGTGGGGAAGAGAGTGGGAGAACTTGGCCTAGTCCCCATAAATATCACCTAAAAAGTATATAGCACTTACTATGTGCTAGGCATAAATCTAAGCCCTTTACATGTATGAAATGATTAAGTCCTCACAACGATCTTACAAGATAGGTACAGTTATTGTTCCCTTCTACAGATGAAGAAACTGAGGCACAGTGAAATAATTTGTTCAAGTCTCACATCTAGTCAATGGCAGAGCAGAATTTAAAACCTAGGCAAATCTGACACATGATATATCCGAAACCTTCACCCAAATAGTTTTATGTATAGAGTTTGAAATCCATCGTTTTCCATTTGCCGTTTTGAAAATAAAAGACAAAGAATATCTATTTATAGAAGAAAGTGGAAAATTTATGTAAGTATTATCTTGGCAACTTAAAGTCATTTTTTAAAAATCAGAATGACAGAACATAAATTATTTTTGGAATCTTACATGAAAACTTTTCAGACAACGAATTATAATATTTGAAAAGAATTTTACTGACAGACTGCAAATTTATCTTTGAAGGCAGTATCACTCCTATCATATTTCCAGTCCATTTCCCCCACCTCCCCGGGGTATATTCAAAGTTTTTCATTCTAAAGGTCAAAAAAAGAGAAAAGCTATTTTAAAGAATATTCTTACATAGCTTGTTTAGATAGAAATTTAAATTAAAGCCCTCAAATGCTAGCTGATACAATGATCTTAAGATTCATGTGGAATCATTTGAACAGGCTCAGGGTAACTATGTCACTGATTTTTACATTGGCCAAACTCTCTCTCACTCTTAAGCTCTTTTTCTTTTTTTCAAATAGGAAGTGCCCTCTTGGCAGGACTTAATTATAGAGTTTTTAGAACATAACACAGTACCAGTACTTGATGACCATATAATTGCAATCTTTGTCATGGGAACTTCTTTGTAATCACCACAAAATAATATGCATTTGATCCCAGTAAGTATGCATTTATCTCATGTTGCTACTGTAATTAAGAAATAAGACAGTGTAAGCAGTGTTCTCCGTGATAATTATAGTTTCTTGGGACTGAAAAACCAGGCTAGCGCCTGAATGCCTGAAGAAATACAATAACGTCCTAGAAATCTGCCACCTGCCCTCTAGCACTGTTATTTTAAGATGGAACTTTAAGGCACCTGTAAGTGTCTAAAATCGGACAAAACTGTAAATAAAAATACTACTTGAAGAATACTGTGAAAATTATTTTTATGTCATGGGCAGATGTATACCATTTTGTTAGGGTATTGCCATAATGCTTCTAACTGATCTTGTGGCCCGCTAATTCTAAGTCATTTATCCAGAATTTCTTTAAGAGAACAAGCCTTGCTTTCTGAAGGAAGTATAACACTGATGCAGGGCAAACGGAAAATCCACCTTTGGAAGAAAGCAGGGTCTGGAGATGTTGCATGGTTCTAAGCTGAGGCATGCTTCTGCATTTACATGTTCCTTTGCCGAGAAAAAAGATGAGCACCCCGGCCACAGCAGTCGAAATCACTGCGTACAGGGTAGCATGTGCACATGCTTTACTGGCTAGGAATACGTTAGTGCTGGCACATGGTCAATTGACTGCACTTTCAGAAGAAAGATTCTGCAAGCACAGCTTAACTGTGCATATCTGACTTGCTAAAAGCAGCTATTGTGCAGACAGAACATTTTAGTTTCAGTATTTCTGGCCACATGGCTTGTTAATAAAAAAAAAAAAAAAGCAAAACCTAGTCAGAGAGTGTAGGAAGAATAAGACAAATTAAGAATGGATGTGGTTGGAAGCATAAATAAGGGAAGTTGAAAGAAATGCAGTATGAAATATTTGCAAATAATTTTTCACAGACATAGTATACTGTTATTATTATTATCACTATTTTTTAATATTTTTTTTTCATTTATCTATTTATTTATTTTTGGCTGCGTTGGGTCTTCGTTGCTGCGTGTGGGCTTTCTCTAGTTGCGGCGAGCGGGGGCTACTCTTCGTTGCGGTGCACAGGCTTCTCATTGCAGTGGCTTCTCTTGTTGCGGAGCACGGGCTCCAGGCACGCGGGCTCAGTAGCTGTGGCTCACAGGCTCGGTAGCTATAGCTCGCGGGCTCTAGAGCGCAGGCTCAGTAGTTGTGGCAAGCGGGCTTATTTGCTCCGCGGCATGTGGGACCTTCCCGGACCAGGGCGTGAACCCGTGTCCCCTGCATTGGCAGGCGGATACTTAACCACTGCGCCACCAGGGAAGTCCGCTATTATTTTTTATATGACAGTGTATGTTCCTCCACTTATTCTGTGTTATTATTTATTTATTTATTTTGATTGTTATTTCCTTAAGGATACAGTAAGACTATTCTGGCTCAATACTCCCCACAGCACCATCTAGAAAAAGTATGACTGTGCTACATTGGTGCAAATGGTTTGCAGATGCAAACCCACTGTACCTTGAAATATTGCAGCTCAGAGATCTGCATGGATTCGGACAGCAGCAGTTTACCTCTCACATGATAAAGATGGGCAATGACACCGTGTTCGATGGATGAGTTTAAGAATAAGATATCAAATGCTAATGTCAGCAGGCCACCTGCAGCAGGCCTTCCAGAGGGGTCACCGAGGTCGGGCTTCTGTCACCAAGCTGGCCTCTGGGCTGCCCCCCACCTTTTCATTGACGCTGCTACATATGCCCCTTCCTCAACTCTCAACACTCTCAACTCCATTATAACCGAACAAGAAACAAATCTAAACTCTTCCTTTTACCTTGTAAACATTAAAAACCAATCTTGAAGGCACTCTCATAGTCTAATTATTCATTAAAAATATATAACAGCATTTCTCAATGTCAGATGCAATATGCATGCACTAAATTTAGGAAGATCATTACCTGTGGAATAAATCCATTTAATGATGTGTCTATAGTCCAAGGAAAAAGGAGGTTTTAAATAAAGTGATGTATAAATCTTGATAATAGGGAATTGCATAAAAATAATGGAACTCTAAGGATAATCTTTAAATGTGGGTAAAAGCACTGCCTGTTGTAGAGACAAACAGGATAGTATCAATGTTATGTAAAAGTGGCCAAGTGGCTGTTCTTGAGTCTTTAGTTGCAAGTCATACAATTGTTTTGTATAGCATTTTACTTTGCCTCTCTTACTAAGTAGAAAAGATAAAGGAAAAAAGGGAAAAATAAAATAAAAAGCAAAGGCTTTATTTTATCCAGAAAATGAAGCATCAACCCTCTCTAAATTGAGCTAAAATATTTTCAGACTGCCAATACCAGAATAATTTTCTGGCTTTTCCTACCTGTATGACAAGCACAATGTCACTGTAAATTGTATGGATATTAATATCCACAACCAGAATATCAAGTATAGTATCTTAAATTAGAATTTAAAATCTTTTTAGAGCATGTATTCTTATTTAAAGTACACATTAAATATTTGGATATCAGTTCTGTGCCTTATAGTGCCTTTAAAAATTAAATCATTTACAGAGTTGTTGCATACATAGCTCATAGGAAAAACACATGATTATAACAAATACAGAAACAATAGCTTTGCAGAGAAAGAAGAGCTGTACTCTGTTTTAAGGCAGCTTGCCCTGTGCTCATGACACAGCACAGAACTTTTCAAGATAAACATTAAATATTAGCAGTTAGTTTCCATTTTTGCCTCTGTGGCCCTGTCAGTGTACTGCTTTTCAGAAAGAGTCCATTGTGTCTAAAAATATGTCCATTAGTTTGTTAAATTATTGATGAGGCTTTTAGTTCTCATAAAATGTGAAGACAGACAGAAATAAGGGGAAGGCATCTTTGATGGCTCATCTTATGTGCTGTGGCATCATACTCGTATTTTTCCTATAAAAGGCAATTTTATGTCTTCATTTGTTCTGAATATAGGCTGGAACCACACAAAAGATACTAAGGGTCAGATTATGCTTAACATTACCAATTTGTATGCCGGTACATTTCCAGATTTAAACACCAATGACATAATTGTTGTGAAATAATTAGAGGCCCCCCAGGTACTACTTTTTGGTCCTGGGCAACTAATAAGTTGGTATATGTATACATCTATGTCTTCAGATGCCAAGAGTAAGGAATACTTGCCCAAACCTAATATAATTATATTACTCTGCCACTCAATCTAAAACCCATCATTAGATTGGAATTCACTATTGAGATATACAAGTTTATTTTTTTAAAAATGTATCATATATTGAATGATTGGTCAATGATTGATCTCTTTTAAACACATGATGTTGTTGACTCTTAATGTGAATTTATTTAATAACTTTGCCATGGGATTTTATGTTCATTTTTGTTGTATTGATTAGGTACTAAGAACTCATCCTAATTTTTAAAGAAAAGGAAATGAAGATCAAAGGGTTTAAGTGATCTTTCTGAGACTATAGAAGAAATCCTAGCAAATCAGTGCTCAAAGTTGGGCATGCGAGTTCAGAATCAGTGCTCTCTCACATCCAGTGTTCTGCCAGAGATTTTGGCAGCAAGTTCATCTAACTTTTATTTTCTGCTTTTTCTCCTTCTATCATTTTAATTACCTGGTAGATTTTATTTGTAACAATATTAGGTTAAAACTAACATTTCTTTGTGTACTTTTCCTAGAATTGATCCAACATAAAATTTCACTTATGTATTAAAATTTTTTAGAAGTATAAGAAATAAAAGTCAATATTTCAATATTTATATTTCTACACACATACATTTCAACTGATTATTGACTCTGAACATTTCAAGATAATTCCTACTGAAGAGAGAAATGGTTATTTCATTTGCAAAGATTAGCATATTTCTTAATATAAATGTGTTATAGAAATTAAAAGTAACCCCAACCTTCCAATCTTTTTTTTTCTTTCTTTTTCTTTTTTTAAAGAAATTCACGTTCTTTTATTTTATTTATTTATTTATGACTGTGTTGAGTCTTCGTTTCTGTGCGAGGGCTTTCTCTAGTTGCGGCAAGTGGGGACCACTCTTCATCGCGGTGCGTGGGCCTCTCACCATCGCGGCCTCTCTTGTTGCGGAGCACAGGCTCCAGACGCGCAGGCTCAGTAATAGTGGCTCATGAGCCCAGTTGCTCTGTGGCATGTGGGATCTTCCCAGACCAGGGCTCGAACCCGTGTCCCCTGCATTGGCAGGCAGACTCTCAACCACTGAGCCACCAGGGAAGCCCCCCAACCTTCCAATCTTAAAGAAACATGTTTGATTTTAACAGACCCTTCAAGATATATCTCTCTAAGAACTACTCTTAGAAGGAGAAAGAAAAAGAGGAGAAGAAGAAGAAAGGAATAAAGAATGGAAAGAAAGAAGGAAGAAAGGAACGAAGGAAGGGAGGGAAGCATGGAGGGAGGGAAGAAGGCAGGTGGGCAGGAAGGAAGAGAACAAAAGGAAGAAAGAGAAGCAAAGAATAGCTCCAAAATCAAACATATCTCACCATCTGTAGGGCAGATGGACAGGAAAAAAGTAGGAATGATTTAGTTCATGGCTTTAAATCTCTACTGAGTAAACTGAACTCTACTGAATCTATTGATTCAACCACTCAGGAAACTTAAGTGAAACTAAACCACTAAGCAGAGGGAGCTCTTTTGCTCCACGTGACTTTCAATGTGGTTTCATGTAATATGTGCATCACCACAGGCATTTATAATTAATTACTATTCTTAGTTGATGTTTTAATACCCCACACCCTTGACTATTAAAAGGAAGACTTTTCTTGGGTGTGTAAAAAACAAACAGAAAAAACCCAAACTAAACCTTTGTTTTTAATTTGGAGCAGGTTTAATGAAGAAAATAATGCTAATCAAACAGTTTAAAAAACAAAAGAGTTAGTAATTAAAATATTATCCTGGGAGTCTCTATTGCATAAGTCAGAAAATATAGAGAAAGGACTTTGGGTTGCTGTTATAATTCACATTGGTTTGGTTTGCACACAGTGGGACAGTAGCAATGTGAAATTTGGAACCAGAATGCCTGGGTTTGAGGACTGTCTCTGCCTTACCATATCAATTAATTTCTCTGAATCTCTGACTTTTCTACTGTAAATGGAAACAATACCTTACTTTACAGTTCTACGTGATGCTCCAATGAGTTGGGGAATTCCAAAATATTTTGTAAAATGAAAAACATTGTATAAAATTTATCATCATTATGCACATTCAAGTAAGGTAACTATGGAGTAGTTAACATATCAAATATAATTTTAAATTAGTTGATATATATCTCAGCGATAATAATATCTTTTAGAAGCAAAGTCGGTGTTTCTTTGTTCCGCTGAAATAACTGCATATATGGTGCTTATAATAATTACTGTGATTTCTAGTCAAAACAGAAAACGTCGGGTATATTTACACCAGAGTAAAAATCACTAAGTTTGATACCTAATATATGAAGCTCTTTTGTAGTCTTCATGTAATTTCTTAATAAATGCAAATTTTACCCCCCAGATTCACCTCTGACAGCTGCAGTTAAAAATCAGTATAGGAGGAGATTGTTAAATGGAATCCTTTGTTTCATTTCAAAAAGTGCCATGAGGATATTTTACAGACAGGACTCAAGGGTAGTAGTGCCATGAGCTGAGGTCTGCTTTGCTTTACCCCTATGCACCCTAAATCAAAGAGCGCCTCCAGCCCTCTCCCTTGCCCCTAAAGGCACTCACCGCTTGCCATATTATGTATTTGTTTGGTCATTTATCGTTTCCTCACTCCCGTGTTAGAATGTAAACTCCCTGTGTCTAGACACTCTACTGCTGCTATCGCCTCAGGGTTTGTAAGAAGTTTGGCAATACTAGGCGCACAACAAATATTTATTGAATAAACAAATGAATCCTTGGTACCATACACTTCTTTTGCTAGTAGAAAATGTGAAATAACTTAATTGCTTTCCAATTATTCCCATATTCTAAAGATGTGACGGGAAAACCAAAACATTCTATCCTCAATCCCTGAAAACAGCTGGCATTTAACAGGATACAATGAACGGCTAAATTACATTTTTTTATTTGTGTTTTCCATTTCCATTATCAGACTAAATGCAACAGAAGTTCCATTCTGCATCTGATTATTTACCAGTGTCCCAGTTTTTCAGTCATAATATTTGGTTAGTGAATTATTAACAAATCAGAACTGTTTTGATTCAAGACCAGCTAGAGTGTAAACACTGATCCTCCTGAATAAAGAAGTTGGGCAGTGATTTCGTCAAAGCAGCCGGAAATAGGGCAGCTGTTCTAACAGAGAACAGAAGGCTCCTGCTCTATTTCAGTGAGTAGGAGCTTAGCTCTCCATTTTTCTTGTACATTAATAGAGGCCTAAGTCATTAAAAGGCAACACATGCTCACAACCATATTGTTATTGCATATATTTGTGTTTTGTCTTGCTTTAATAGTTAAGTCAGAACTGAGGTTTTAGATGTGACAGTAATTGCCTTTTAGAATGCCCTGATTTTGAAAAAAGATCTACCATTTTACCCAAAGACAAACTACCAAAGCTGCTTTCCATCTGAGCTACTTAGCACTACTCTCTTTTCAAGACATCAAATCTCCTTTCCAACCATGTTGCAATGATGCCACATAAAAGTCATTGAAGTGCAAATTCATAACCCTGCGAATAATCACGGGCAGTTCAGCCCCTGGGTAGAGAAAACATGTCCATTAGTGATTGGTGTAAGCTGCACTAACAGTATCAGAGTTCAACAGTTTTCAGGGGGAAAATAAGTAATTTTTATTTATTCAAACAATCAAGCAATTGACAAATATTTATTAAATGCCTACTAAGTGCCAGTCTACTAGGAACTGGAAATATAATTGTGAATAACTTATGAATAGTTTTTGCCTAAAGGAGTCTAGGATTAAGTGTTGATATAGAAAAGAACATAGCAGATTATAATACAATGTGATGTGGAAATTCCCTGCTCTACGACATCACACAGATGCAGGCAGTTGGGCATTGATCTAAGGCTTGTGGAAGGCTTCTTGAAAAAAAAAGAACCTTGGAGCTAAGATCTGAAAAGTGATGAGTTAGGGGCACTTCAGGTGAGAGAATGGGTTGGAGTAGGAGTGGGTGACATGAGGCTGAGGTCATGTGTTAGAAGAAGGAACTGTGTTGGTGAAAGTTTACATTCCAGAAACTAAAAATGCAATGTAGTCCATGCAAAGGGGTAAGGTAGCAAGAGAAAAGAAAAGACCAGTCATATCAATCTTTTAAATTCTTGAAGGGTTTGGGCTTTAATCCTAAGAACAATGGAGAAACACTGACAGATTTTGCATAGGGGTGAGAGAGAGTCAGATATGCATTTTAGGAAATACATCCTGAGTGCTTTATGAAAAAGGGTGAAGATTGGAGGTCAGGAGTCATTTAGGAGGTTTTTCTAGGCATATGATTGGGAGATAATGATGACCTGGCCAGTGGCCACGGGAAAGGAGAGAAATTAAATAGATTCGAGTGATATTAAGATAATCAATCTCCAGCAGTGATGTCAGCAATGTGGCTGAATAAGATGCCCCTTATTTGTGTCTTTCCTTCAAACAATAACAATCTGGCATACATCCATGGACCAAAGTGCCTTTGAGAGAGCTGTGGGATCCAGCATCACACGCCAAGGGACACAGAAGGAGTCTATCCCACCTGTGTGTGTGTGTGTGTGTGTGTGTGTGTTGGTGGGGGGAGAGTAATAGGCATACAGACCTCAGTCCCAGCTGTGGTCCCTGCAGTGGCCTATGAACTGAGTCCGGCCCCTCTTGGATTCGGTCCAGGGGTCCCTGGAGAACACTGTCTTAGACAATCACCCATTGATGAGAGAGCCCTTGTGGAAGTCCAGATTCCAGTGGAGAAATTCCAACACATCACCGTTAGAGAGAAAAAAAAAAGAAGAGTTTGGATGCATTGGAGAGGGTAAGAGGAAGAGTTTGAGTTTACCTCACATCACCTTTCCCCCAAGACAGCATAGTTCAGGGCCAAGAGACATTTTCTCAACCCATGATTCCTCCTGAGGGGACAGTGAAAGCTGGTGAAGGAGCACCCAGCTTCCCCAGCTACGCAGGATGCCGCCAAAGAGGGCTACGTGTCTCTCACTCCCTCCAGCATCCTGAGCCATGAGCTGTATGACTGCGAGGTGGGAAGAGGCTGGGAGAGCGGCAGATAAGGCTCTCAGAGGGATTCAAAGGTTGTGGATCCTACTAACTGCTTCTCAGACTCCATCAAGAAGCCCATCCAGAAGCCTCTGGGCATGCCTGTCTGCAGATTCCCCCACATGGCCTACAGGAAGCCCCAGAGCCCTGCACGCCTCACCCACACACACTCCTACGCTGTGGCCGGCTCTCAGTGCACGCTCCAAGGGCAGCAAGAGCCTCGGCAGACAGCTAATGAACATGCGCAGGGAGCCAGGCAGACTTGGTGGCCTATTAAGAGACTACAAATTTCAGCTTTAGCTCCACCCCTGGGAAAGCAAAAGGGAGACTGTCAGAAGCCATCCTGGTACGTTACAGGATCAAGAGAAGGCATACAACTAAGAACTCTCTCAAAAGAGAGAAGAAGTGTGGAGAAAGTGTATTTAAGAAGGGCTGAGAAAACCTCAGAATCTCTAGCAGGGCTGAAGGAAGGTATTTCTCTCCCAAAGTCAGTTACTAAAGACTGGAGGAGGTGATTACTACTTCAAATGTGAAGACGGAGATGCAAGACTTCAAAGAACGTGAAAAATCAAGGAAACACCAAAGGATCACAATAATCTTCCAGTAACTGACCCCAAAGACATGCAGGTCATGGGATATTATTCAGCCATGAGAAAGGAGGAAATCCTGCCATTTAAAACAATGGATGGACTTCGCGGGCATTCTGCTAAGTGAAATAAGGTAAACAGAGAAAGACAAATACTATATGATATCACTTATATGTGGAATCTAAAAAAATCTAAAGAAGTCAAACTCATAGTAACAGAGAGTAAAATGGTGGTTACCAGGGGGTCTGAGGTGGGAGAAATGGGGAGATGTTGGTCAAAGGATACAAACTTCCAACTATAAGAGGAATAAGTTCTGAGGATCTAATGGACAGCATAGTGATTATAGCTAACAGTACCGTACCATATACTCTATTATATACTCAAAAGTTGCCAAGGGAGCAAATCGTAATTGTTCTCACCGCACACACACACGCACACACATGCACACGCACACACACACGCAATGATAATTATGTGAGGTGATGGAGGTGTTAACTAACCTTACAGTGGTAATCATTTTGTGATGTATGTGTATCAAATCACCTTGTTGTACATCTTAAACTTACACAATATGTCAATTATATCTCTATAAAGATGGAAAAAATAATGAATCTCTAATGATCTGTGTTTGATCATATGTGAAAAGTGAAACAAAGAAGCGATCAAAGATGACACTCAGTTTTCTGCCTTAGGTAACTGGCTGGATACTAGAACAATTTTACCAAAATAGGAAACAACAGAGGAGTGAATAGAAGAAAAGATTGAGAAACAAAAGCTCTAAAACAGTGGCTACAGGGAACCAGAGAGAAAGCTAAAAAGGGAAGCACAGGCTCTTGCTATGGTTGCTCTGAGGGGTCTGTTGAGACCACATAAATTTACAGAGACTCCAAGCTGTATGATATTCTCCAGTATTTTGTCAGTTAGAAGCCAGCTATAGATCTGAAGAGGGCAGACAGTTGAATTCTTCCAGAATTGGGGATTTGCCAAAGTAATGGAATGGAAGAGAAGTGGGACAAGGGATTTCTTAGTAATGACTGGTAGACAGAGACTGAAATTATCTCAAAGTACTTTCTGTAAATTAACAATATTTTCAATCTTTTAAAGTATATTTTTATACTTTAAACTACTCACTTTATAGATACAGAATGTCATAAGGAATGGGAAGGGAGAATTCTGAATACTCTGGTACAGGTACCTGCACTGCATATGAAACAGTATAGTGTTATTTGAAAGTAATCACAGGTTAGTTAAAAATGTATATTGCGAACTCTAGGGCCACCACTAAAAATCTTTTTAAAAGAAGTATAATTGACATGCTAAAAGAGGAAATAAAATGGAGTCATTTAAAATGTTCAATTAAAACCAGCAAAGACCAAAAAAGAAAGGGGGCAAGAGCAAATGCAACAAATAGAAAACAGTTATAGCATGGTAGATACTAATCCAACTATCAATAATCCCATTTATTGTAAATGTTCTAAATCCAACAATTAAAGATAGAGATTATAAGAATGGATCAAAAAATCAAGACTCTATATGTTGTCTACAAGAAACCCACCTTAAATATGACTCAACCAGGTTAAAAGTAGAAGGATGGAGAAAAATATGTCATGCTGACATAAAACAAAGAAAGCTAGAGTACCTATTTTTATTTGAGAAAAGTTGGCTCCAGAACAAGGATTTCATGAATAAAGAGTACATACATTGCCAAGAACAGATACCAGACTTTGCACACTCACACATATACTCTTCACACACACACATGTGCAGGTACACTCATGCACATATGCGCTCAGACATATTCACTTGCACATCCATATGTAGACTTGTGTGCACACCTACACAAACTCCAAGCTACTGGGGAGACAAGCAGACACAGTCAACATCGGGAGAAGGAAAAATCTTTGGGTTTAAAGTCACAACTTTCAACTTAAAATATTTATAATGTTCTTATAACTAGAAGTGGCCAGAGAGTTATGGATTCTGGTTAAGATAGTCTTATTGAATCCCCTACCCTGCAGGAAGCAAGGTTCAATGTAGCACACGTAGAGTTCTCAATAAACATTATATAATCATATGTTTTCCAATAATAGTTCTCTAATAGCTCACAGTGATATGGTACCTTTAAAATTATTTTATCTAAACACTTTAACATAGGTAATGCTTATATCTACGTTAAAACTTGCTTTAACATGGGTTAAATCAATATCCATTTATAATATTGATTTGAATTAACTTTTAAGAGGTATTGTTTCTCATTTAAATGTATCTGTGGTTTGGTTTTTTTTTCTTTGTTGTCTTTTAGTAAAGAAGTCACGTAAAGGATATGAATGGTGTTCCACCTAACGCTAAATGAAGACTATTAGAATAACTCCTCTATTGAAACATCATGATTGACAAATAATATCAAAATACATATTTAAAAACAGGGGTACTGAAATTTTGACTAAAGTGAGCCAGGCGGCTAAAATGACCCTACTGTGTGATAGTCATCTCAGTGACTTGTGACCTTTATGGTTTTGCAATGGTCAGATATGAAGAAAAAATTATCTTTTCATTTCACCATTTTTTAAACTTCTGTCTACCATTTTCCTATTTTCTGCTTTATACACTATGCTGATATAACTGTGGGTTTTGCTGGCCTCACTCTTTTTATTGAACTAGCAAAATGTCCTATAATTTCCAAGCTGTCAAAATCTGATCTGCATGCCAGAAGGCTATATTTTTAAATACATGAATAGCCTTGTGAACAAAAACATTCCTGTCAAGTGTGCATTTCTCAGTACCAAAACAGCTCCATCCTTGGTTATCTGTCACAGCAGTTCTTTGAGATTTGAGTGTTTAGCATGTAGCATCTCCTGACAGTCTACCATTACAGATCACAATCTGCTATTACAGATTAAAAAGTATAGTCCATTCACTGCTGTTGGATCTCCTGGAGCACGTGGATCTGGTAACTCAACCAGCAGCTGCAGTAACACAGAAGGATTGCTGAAACAGAGATTTTGGATTGACAGAGCACTAATTTTAATAATGACAAATTGTCTCAGAATTCAACACTTTTCGTATTCATGACCCTTTTGCTCCTGAAACAAAAGTAATTTATGTGCCCGAAAATTGTTCCTGTGCTTTAATTTGGTACTTGTATTGATATCGTGTGTTTTTTATTTCAGCACATCTGACATAAGAGTTAAATGTTGTCTTTGTAATATTTCTTCAATGAAAGGACAAAGAGGCAACATGTGAATGAAATTTTTTCTCTCTTCTGTGTTCCCATAGCATTTTGAATATGGCTTTCTACGCTTGTTTATTATATTTTAATTAATTAATTATTTTTTCCACTGGATTGTGAGCATATCTGGAGCAGGGAAAAATTTTATACATTTCTTTATCTTGGACTCTGCATAGTTCCTGGCATAAGACAGAACAGGAACCACACACTCAGATGAACGTAGGGGCCAGCAGTTAAAGTATAATAAAATAGTTTGGATTTATAAATTTAAGAAAGCAAAACAAAAACAAGATGCACATGATAGAAAGCTCAAATTCACATTCAAGACAATCAGGGGTGGTGGTGTCAGTATTGACCTAGCAAGCTCATGCTTTGCTCTCTACTCTCCAGTAGATGGCCATGCTTCTTTTCAAGACTTCATATAAACTTTGTTAATACATTTACATTTTTAAGTAATGGTGAACAATATTCCTCCCAAACAAAACATATCTGTGAATTGAATTTAGGTCATGTGTTGCCAGTTTTTTAAACTTTGAAGAAGGTACTCAACAAATATATAAATGGCTAAAAGCAGGGCATCAAAAATTATATATTTCATAGCTCACTCATTTTGAAGCATGGTTTCATTAACCAGTTGTTTGTATTTTAAAATTTATCATTTATTAAGACATACATTTATATTAATTAATAAAACTAATAACTATTCTACCGATAATGAGTTTAAAGTCATAAAAATACTTTTAAAAAATAAAATGCAAACAAAAAAATAAAATGCAGTACAATTTCTTTTTTGGCTATACAAATTTATAAATCAAGAGCATAAAGAGATAGTTTTCAAATTGAATGAATGCTTGCAAATTTGAAAAGTTGCTTTTCCTTTAATTTAAATATTTTAAGCCACCATATAGTGATCAAACAATCTTTCACTTATCTCCTCATGAATTTCAGTAATTTCAGTAATGGGACCTGTGAGGCACACTAAGCAACTGTGTAATATTGTTACAAATAAAATGGAATTTCCATTGCCTTTTCTAAAAAGTGAACCCCAAATATTTTTTCCTTTAAACATCCATATTGAAATTTAGAAAGTCATGAAGAGAGAGGTGAAAGACTGCTTGATCAATATATGGCTACTTAAAATATTTAAATTAAAGAAAAAACAACCTTTTAAATTCTTCAAGTACTCATGCAATTTGAAAATCTCTTTGTGCTCTTAATAAAATTATTATTAATTATAATACTAATATTTTCATGGTATCACCATTTAGTAGGGAAAAACAGATGTAAAAAGAAAGTATTGAACAATTTCAGCATCTGTCCTAGTTTTATGGAGTTATACTTACCTGGAACCATTGACAATTATTATGTAGAAACCAAATATAACCCAGTGAAAATGTCAACAGAGAAAGAAAGGTAAAAATTATGAAAACAAGCAATGCAAACATGTTATAAGGATGTTGGATGAACACAATAGATAGCATTTGCTTTGAAAACAGAGAGGAGGTCTTCAGTGTATTGGAACAGTCCAGGAAGAATTCACAAAATAAAAGGAACTTCAATTACACTTTGAATATAAGTAAATTTTGACTACCTCTAGAAGAAAGTGTTTGGTATTATTTCACTTTGGATAGGAAGGAAAGTATGCAAATGGGACAGATAAGGCACATTGGAGAATAGCAAGTTTTATGAGCTGGTGGTGTTCCCTTAAAATTTATTCGTTGAAGCACTAACCCCCAATATGTCAGAATGGGACTATTTGGAGATATAAACTTTAAAGAAGTGATTACGCTAAAATGTGGCCTTTAGTATGGGCCCTAATCCAATCTAGCTGGTGACATTATAAAAAGAAGAAAGTGATACCAAGGATACATGAGCACAGAGAAAAGACCATGTGAGGACACGGCAAGAAAGTGGGCATCTGAGAGCCAAGGAGAGAGGCCTCAGGATCATGGACTTCTAGTCTCCAGAGCTGTGAGAAAGTAATTGCTGTTTAAGCCACCTGGTCTGTGGTATTTTGTTATGGTGCCCCCAGCAAACTAATGAGCACACCATTTTGGTAGGAGTAGAGGATTTATGTAGATAGACAGTGGGATGTAGCTTAGGAAAGCTTGAGGCCAGACAGAAGAGATCACTGAATCAACCAGCGTTGAGAAAGATATTTTTGGGGTGATAAGTGAAGGCGTGGGTGGCATATAACATTGGGGGCTTGTTTCACTGTCTTATGTAGTAGAGAAGTATTGGTCCATGCAGCACCCCTACTTCATTCTTGGAATTGAACAAGGAACTGAATGTCCATCAAGTTCTTCAGAACGTAGAGACAAGTCCCTGGATTCACTGAGCAACTCTTTGGGTGGATGCAGAAAACACTTTCTTGTAGCTGTTTACTGTTTTCCTGCAAGTTATTTTCCACCCTGTGTGAAGATTTCACATTGCCAATTCTTGGTGAAGAGAAATATTTGTGACATGAGCAATTAGGTTGTGAACCTAAACAAGGGAGCGGGTTGTACACTATTGAGTATTGTCTAATTTTTAAAGTATTATAAACCTCTTACATTTTTATGTTTACAGTTTATGGTTTTGCTCATTACCATGTGTTTTTTGGTAGAACTAATCATTTTTTGATGGGAAAAATTGATTTCTCTTACTCTTAGATACCATCTGCTGCTTCAGTCAATGAGAAAATGAGAAACACGTGATGAAAGAAAGAAAGAGAGAAATCCAGCAGCTTACGTGGCTCTGGATCTTCCATATCTCTGTATCTCCTGCCTGCTTGTTGGCAAATAACAAACAGAAGTTTTGAATATTTTTATATGAGTACAGAGGGCTTAGACTTATGAACCCCTTACAAACAAAGGAACTCACAGGAGGACTGAGAAAACCAGAAAAGAGAGAGTTATGCATTTTAGGGAGTATGTGATATTATCTGTCAGATAGGCCTATGTAGGTGCTTTTTAAGAGGTGCATAATAGCAATGAGTCCATTGTGGATTACACTCAGAAAACAACGATGCAGCGACAAGAGGCAAATGTGAAACCAAGTATTCCTAAACGTGCTAAAGTTTGGTTCTCAAAGAATCTGAATTCAAAATCAGTTTCTAGAGGAGAAACCAGGTAATTTATGAATAAAGACTTTTAAGAATATCTGGGTCTAACTTGGTATACTCTAAGAAGCAGCAGCAAACTCTTTGCTGTAAATATTCATGTACTTCAAAAATTAAATGTGATTTCTTAACGTAAAGAAAGAGCTGGATAAATAGAAATTAGCAAATATTGTGACAATGGAATCTGGATT
Organism: Balaenoptera physalus; assembly: GCF_965194825.1. Classification (NCBI taxonomy): domain Eukaryota; kingdom Metazoa; phylum Chordata; class Mammalia; order Artiodactyla; family Balaenopteridae; genus Balaenoptera; species Balaenoptera physalus. The sequence continues at coordinate 125,147,285 of NC_138884.1, forward strand.
GTTTTGAGAATCATTCAGGAGAACATTTCAAACCTGAGCAAGAAAGAGGTCAGTGCTTAAGTGAGAAGTGTTTAAGGAAATGTCCACCTGCACATACCTCTAATAAGGTTTAGTGTCGAGTTTTCGATTAAGGCTAAATTGACATTCAGCTGCAGCTACACAGAAGAGGCTCTGTGATTAAAACTTATAAGCATCTCCTGTCTGCCTGCTGGCACAAAAACAAACAGGCATCCATGTGTAGATCTGTTCCATAATTATTCTATGAAATCCCAAGCTATCTAGCTAAAGGTAATTTGGCATTTAAAATTCCTGAAATGTTAGAGAACATCTTTGCTCACCTGGAACACATTCAATTCATTTACTAAAGTAATGAGTTTATTTTCCCTATGCAATTTAACTTTTTCACCTTTTGGACTACAGGTGGGCAAAGGACACATACTTTACCCAGGGATTTCCCACTTGTTATCACTAGGTAATCTCAGGTTTCCTTTACTGCCTTCATTATGATAAAAAGGGAAACAGATTCTTCTCAAATAATGGGTTGTCTGGGTCCTAGCAAACCTTCTACTGGAGTTTTCATATTGATTCGGCTGCTCTCTCCCTTATTCATTGCAGCTAGCACTGTCTTAGAACGTAACTACACTCTACTACCAGTGACGAAAATTCCAGGGAGAAATAATACACCTGAGAAGTAGAATCAGTTCAGTTTCAAGCTGCTCATTTATTAAGGCTCAAGCTTAAAAGCATTTATTTGCCTAGTCACTGAGTCAGAGGACAGTTGAAGTTTAAAAATGTCTAATCACTAGTACTCACAAAGTAGTGCCTATATTCTAGTGTTTGCAATTGCCCTATAATGCTTATTTAATCGCTGAAGAAGCTGAAACAGAGATTACATAACCTACACACAATAACACAGATTGGGTTTAAAACACAAGGAGTTTATGATCCTCAAACCCTCTTAAACAGTATTCTATGTGCAATGTATCATTTTCTTGTTAATCCACAATTTTTTTTTTTTTACATTTGATAAAAATTTCCTCCTTAACATGTTTAATTTTTTGGCCTTGTTACTACTTTCCTGATCAATGAGTAGCCCTTGACTTTGGCCCTAAGAAAGACAATTGGTCACTATTTCTTCTGTAGAGATCATGATAGTTTAGGTACTGGATCTTACATCCCATAGTCATTCTGATTTGTATTCTCAGTTCTACATTTTTGGTACTTTGGGGATCAGAAAAAGTAATTTATTTCTACTTTAGATTTATTTTCCTTTATTTCTTTCCTTTTCTTTTTTCCTTCCTTCCCTCCCTCCTTCCTTCCTTCCCTCTCCCCTTCCTTCCTTCCCTTCCCCCTTCCCCTCCATCTTTCCTTCCTTTCTTTCTTTCTTTCTCTCTTTCTTTCTTCTTTCTTTCTTTCTTTTTCTTATGTCATTTCCACCTCCAGTTCTCATCCACACATCTCTGCTGAGCTACCCCTTCCTCATATTTAGGCAGGCTGGATATTACCATACTTTCTTAAATAACATCCTTTATGGTATAAAATATGCATATCTACATTTTCAAACCATATATTTTTATATCTCAAAAAAGCACATGTTTTTGAGCAAAAGAACAGCTATCCCTATCCCCTTTGCCACCAAAGTGAATATTTCAATTTGTAGTCCTTTCTTTGGAAAATGGGGATATTCTTTCAGATTGCCTTTGCAAGATACTTGTAAGTGGCTCATCTTAGTACATTTTACACTAAATGGATTTTGGTCCCATTTACTTTAGACAGGTGATAAACATACATTATATATAACATACGTTATATAACTGGTTATTTCTTATCAAATATTAAGGAGTAGTCAAAGAAGGGAGTAGACTGAAGATGACCTTGAAGAACATACTAAGTCATATAATACGACTATGCTGAATGTGATATCTGGCACGGATAATAAAATCTGTTTTCACTTTAGGTAATAATGTGTTTGAAGTTAAGTCATACTTGGAACAAAACACTAAACTCAAGAGAGGTGCAGCAAAATTGATAATCCTCTTAGAGGTTTACAAAGACCTTTAGAAAATGTCAAAGTAAGCATCAATTATAAACTTCTTTAAAAAATGTTATGTGCTGTCTCTAAATGGAACAGCTGCACCTTCCAGGGAGGTAGATTGCATGAGAAAAAAGCACAGAACTTGATATCAAATGCACCCGTATGTAATTTCCGATTTCATCTTTTTCTAGCTATTGGCCTTGGGGAATTTATTTAGTTTCTTAGAACCTCAGTGACTCCATCTGCAAACTGGGGATAATGATACCCACATCATAAGATTATCGCGAGAAGAAAAGTACTTGGTTCACAGTGAATACTGTGTTTTTGAATGTTCAATGAAAGTACAATAATGACAGAGATGGATCTTAAGAAATCTTGGCACCTTTCTCAAGCTATTCTTTGGAAACTCCAAAGCACCAAATCATTTGTTGTCTTATCCACTGATAGTTCTTTTAATCATTGTATAGCAAGTATACAAATTTTTAGTAGTTAAAAACAGAAAGTTCCGCTTTCTTTCTAAAGTCTCTTGGCATCTCTTTTTGTAGTGTCTACATTTGTACCATTTTCCAAGTTATAGTTTGGGGGGTAAGAATATTTACAAATCTAATATAGTTTATTGGGAAGACTGTAAGTAGGAATATAAATAAAGTGTTAGAGCACCTTTAAATAAATAACAGCAGTAAGTCAGGGGCATTCTGATAAAACTTCATTAACGCACAAAGCCTTGCCTATAGGATCACCTTACAAGTAACTAGACGGTGACTCATTCATGGGAAATGTCCTGAGAGAAGCCCCCAAACACCTTTTCCTCAAGAGTCATCACCACCAATATTTTCAGTAAAATTATGGAAGTTGACTACAATGCAGAAACTTTCCCCTAGCAGAAATAACAGTTGTTATTCCTATCTCAATACAAGAGATAGTTAAGGGCTCCTGCAACTTATTTCCTAATATCTCCAAAAAACTTTATCCTCTTTTTCACTCTTCCTGCTTCTCAGAATAGCATAGACTAGGCTGGTCTGCCCAAAGTTAATCCTGTGTACTCTTAGTGGTACTCTCCTCTGTCCTCACGGCATTTTTCCTATTAATTACCCAAACCCTTCTCCTATTCTAAGACATACTCTTGCAAATTTATTCTACTTACTCTCCATTATCACTTTGCCTACAATCATCTAGTCTCTTTATTCTAAAATAGCCTTCAGAGGAGCTTCAAGATGGTGGAAGAGTAAGACGCGGAAATCACCTTCCTCCCCACAAATACATCAGAAATACATCTACACGTGGAACAACTCCTACAGAACACCTACTGAACGCTGGCAGAAGAACTCAGACCTCCCAAAAGGCAAGAAGCTCCCCACGTACCTCGGTAGGGCAAAAGAAAAAAGAAAAAACACAGACAAAAGAATAGGGACGGGACCTGCACCAGTGGGAGGGAGCTGTGAAGGAGGAAAGGTTCCCACACACTAGGAAGCCCCTTCGCGGGCAGAGACGGCGGTGGCAGAGGGGGGAAGCTTCGGAGCCACGGAGGAGAGCGCAGCCACAGGGGTGCGGAGGGCAAAGCGGAGAGGTTCCCGCACAGAGGATCCTGCCGACCAGCACTCACCAGCCCGAGAGGCTTGTCTGATCACCCGCCGGGGCGGGCGGGGGCTGGGAGCTGAGGCTCGGGCTTCAGTCGGATTGCAGGGAGAGGACTGGGGTTGGCGGCGTGAACACAGCCTGAAGGGGTTAGCGCACCACAGCTAGCCGGGAGGGAGTCTGAGAAAAGGTCTGGAGCTGCCGAAGAGGCAAGAGACCTTCTTCTTGCCTCTTTGTTTCCTGCTGCGCGAGGAGAGGGGATTCAGAGCGCCGCCTAAACGAGCTCCAGAGACGAGCGCGAGCCGCGGCTATAAGCGCGGACCCCAGAGATGGGCGTGAAACACTAAGGCTGCTGCTGCCGCCACCAAAAAGCCTGTGTGCAAGCACAGGTCACTATCCACACCGCCCCTCCTGGGAGCCTGTGCAGCCCGCCACTGCCAGGGTCCCGTGATCCAGGGACAAATTCCCCGGGAGAACGCACGGTGCGCCTCAGGCTGGTGCAACGTCACGCCGGCTTCTGCCGCCGCAGGCTCGCCCTGCCTCCGTACCCCTCCCTCCCCCGGGGCTGAGTGAGCCAGAGCCCCCGAATCAGCTGCTCCTTTAACCCTGTCCTGTCTGAGCGAAGAACCGACGCCCTCAGGCGACCTACACGCAGAGGCGGGTCCAAATCCAAAGCTGAACCCTGGGAGCTGTACGAACAAAGAAGAGAAAGGGAAATCTCTCCCAGCAGCCTCAGGAGCAGCGGATTAAATCTCCACAATCAACTTGATGTACCCTGCATCTGTGGAATACCTGAATGGAAAACGAATCATCCCAAATTGAGGCAGTAGACTTTGGGAGCAACGATATATATATTTTGTTCCTTTTTCTTTTTTTGTGAGTGTGAATGTGTATGCTTCTGTGTGATTTTCTCTGTATAGCTTTGCTTTTACCATTTGTACTAGGGTTCTGTCTGTCCTTTTTTTTTTTTTTGTATACTTTTTAGTGTTTCTTATCAGTGGTGGATTTGTTTTTTGGTTTGGTTGCTCTCTTCTTTCTTCTTTTTTTTATTACCTTTAAATTTTTAAATTCATTTTTTAATAATTATTTTTTATTATTTATTTTAATAACTTTATTTTATTATTTTCTTTCTTTCTCTTTCTTTCTTTTCTTTTCTTTTCTTTTTTCTTTCTTTCTTTTTTTCTCCCTTTTATTCGGAGCCATGTAGCTGATAGGGTCTTGGTGCTCCGGCTGGGCATCAGGCCTGTGCCTCTGAGGTGGGAGAAACGAGTTCAGGACATTGGTCCACCAGAGACCTCCCAGCTCCATGTAATGTCAAATGGCAAAAATCTCCCAGAGATCTCCATCGCAACACCAAGACCCAGCTCCAATCAACGACCAGCAGGCTACAGTGCTGGACACCCTATGCCAAACAACTAGCAAGACAGGAACACAACCCCACCCATTAGCAGAGAGGTTGCCTAAAATCATAATAAGGTCACAGACACCCCCAAAAAAACCACCAGACGCAGACCTGCCCACCAGAAAGACAAGATCCAGCTTCATCCACCAGAACACAGGCACCAGTCCCCTCCACCAGGAAGCCTACATAACCCACTGAACCAACATTAGCCACTGGGGGCAGACACCAAAAACAACAGGAACTACGAACCTGCAGCCTGCGAAAAGGAGACCCCAAACACAGTAAGTTAAGCAAAATGAGAAGACAGAGAAACACAAAGCAGATGAAGGAGCAAGGTAAAAACCCCCCAGACCAAACAAATGAAGAGGAAATAGGCAGTCTACCTGAAAAAGAATTCAGAATAATGATAGTAATGATGATCCAAACTCTTGGAAATAGAATGGAAAAAATACAAGAAACGTTTAACAAGGACCTAGAAGAACTAAAGAGCAAACAAACAATGATGAACAACACAATAAACGAAATTAAAAATTCTCTAGAAGGAATCAATAGCAGAATAACAGAGGCAGAAGAATGGATAAGTGACCTGGAAGACAAAAAAGTGGGAATAACTACTGCAGAGCAGAATAAAGAAAAAAGAATGAAAAGAATTGAGGACAGTCTCAGAGACTTCTGGGACAACATTAAACGCACCAACATTCAAGTTATAGGGGTCCCAGAAGAAGAAGAGAAAAAGAAAGGGACTGAGAAAATATCTGAAGAGATTATAGTTGAAAACTTCCCTAATATGGGAAAGGAAATAGTCAATCAAGTCCAGGAAGCGCAGAAAGTCCCATACAGGATAAATCCAAAGAGAAACATGCCAAGACACATATTAATCAAACTATCAAAAATTAAATACAAAGAAAAAATATTAAAAGCAGCAAGGGAAAAGCAACAAATACCATACAAGGGAATCCCCATAAGGTTAACAGCTGATCTTTCAGCAGAAACTCTGCAAGCCAGAAGGGTGTGGCAGGACATATTTAAAGTGATGAAAGGGAAAAAACCTACAACCAAGATTACTCTACCCAGCAAGGATCTCATTCAGATTTGACGGAGAAATTAAAACCTTTACAGACAAGCAAAAGCTAAAAGAATTCAGCACCACCAAACCAGCTTTACAACAAATGCTAACGGAACTTCTCTAGGCAGGAAAAACAAGAGAAGGAAAAGACCTACAATAACGAACCCAAAACAATCAAGAAAATGGTAATAGGAACATGTATATCGATAATTACTTTAAATGTAAATGGACTAAATGCTGCAACCAAAAGACATAGACTGGCTGAATGGATACAAAAACAAGACCCGTATATATGGTGTCTACAAGGGACCCACTTCAGACCTAGGGAAACATACAGACTGAAAGTGAGGGGATGGAAAAAGATATTCCATGCAAATGGAAATCAAAAGAAAGCTGGAGTAGCAATTCTCATATCAGACAAAAGTCTTTAAAATAAAGACTATTACAAGAGACAAAGAAGGACACTACATAATGATCAAGGGATCAATCCAAGAAGACGATAATTGTAAATACCTATGCACCCAAAATAGGAGCACCTCAATACATAAGGCAAATACTAACAACCATAAACGGGGAAATCGACAGTAACACAATCATAGTAGGGGACTTTAACACCCCACTTTCAACAATGGACAGATCATCCAAAATGAAAATAAATAAGGAAACAGAAGCATTAAATGATGCATTAAAGAAGATGGACTTAATTGATATTTATAGGACATTCCATCCCAAAACAACAGAATACACTTTCTTCTCAAGTGCTCATGGAAGATTCTCCAGGATAGATCATATCTTGGGTCACAAGTCAAGTCTTGGTAAATTTAAGAAAATTGAAATTGTATCAAGTATCTTTTCTGACCACAATGCTATGAGACTAGATATCAATTACAGGAAAAAATCTGTAAGAAATACAAACACATGGAGGCTAAACCATACACTACTTAATAACCAAGAGACCACTGAAGAAATAAAAGAGGAAATCAAAAAATACCTAGAAACAAATGACAATGAAAACACGACAACCCAAAACCTATGGGATGCAGCAAAAGCAGTTCTAAGAGGGAAGTTTATAGCAATACAATGCTACCTTAAGAAACAAGAAACATCTCAAATAAACAACCTAACCTTACACCTAAAGCAATTAGAGAAACAAGATAAAAAAAACCCCAAAGTTAGCAGAAGGAAAGAAATCATAAAGATCAGATCAGAAATAAATGAAAAAGAAATGAAGGAAACGATAGCAAAGATCAATAAAACTAAAAGCAGGTTCTTTGAGAAGATAAACAAAATTGATAAACCATTAGCCAGACTCATCAAGAAAAAAGGGAGAAGACTCAAATCATAGAATTAGAAATGAAAATGGAGAAGTAACAACTGACATTGCAGAAATACAAAGGATCATGAGAAATTACTGCAAGCAACTACTTGCCAATAAAATGGACAACCTGGAAGGAATGGACACATTCTTAGAAAACACAACCTGCTGAGACTGAACTAGGAAGAAATAGAAAATATAAACGACCAATCACAATCACTGAAATTGAGACTGTGATTAAAAATCTTCAACAAACAAAAGCCCAGGACCAGATGGCTTCACAGGAGAATTCTATCAAACATTTAGAGAAGAGCTAACACCTATCCTTCTCAAACTCTTCCAAAATATAGCAGAGGGAGGAACACTCCCAAACTCATTCTACGAGGCCACCGTCACCCTGACACCAAAACCAGACTAATATGTCACAAAGAAAGAAAACTACAGGCCAATATCACTGATGAACATTGATGTAAAAATCCTCAACAAAATACTAGCAAAAGAATCCATCCAAGAGCACATTAAAAGGGTCATACACCATGATCAAGTGGGGTTTATCCCAGGAATGGAAAGATTCTTCAATATACACAAATCAATCAATGTGATACACCATATTAACAAATTGAAGAATAAAAACCATATGATCATCTCAATCGATGCAGAAAAAGCTTTTGACAAAATTCAACACCCATTTATGATAAAAACCCTTCAGAAAGTAGGCATAGAGGGAACTTACCTCAACATAATAAAGGCCATATATGACAAACCCACTGCCAACATCATCCTCAATGGTGAAAAAATGAAACCATTTCCACTAAGATCAGGAACAAGACAAGGTTGCCCAATTTCACCACTGTTATTCAACATAGTTTTAGTTGTTTTAGCCACAGCAATCAGAGAAGAACAAGAAATAAAAGGAATTCAAATCAGAAAAGAAGAAGTAAAGCTGTCACTGTTTGCAGATGACATGATACTATACATAGAGAATCCTAAAGATGTCACCAGAAAACTACTAGAGCTAATCAATGAATTTGGTAAAGTAGCAGGATACAAAATTAATGCACAGAAATCTCTTGCATTCCTATATACTAATGATGAAAAATATGAAAGTGGAATTAAGGAAACACTCCCATTTACCATTGCAAGAAAAAGAATAAAATGCCTAGGAATAAACCTACCTAAGGAGACAAAAGACATGTATGCAGAAAACTATAAGACACTGATGAAAGAAATTAAAGATGATGCCAACAGATGGAGAGATACACCATGTTCTTGGATTGGAAGAATCAACATTGTGAAAATGACTATACGACCCAAAGCAATCTACAGATTTAATGCAATCCCTATCAAACTACCACTGGCATTTTTCACAGAACTAGAACAAAATATTTCACAATTTGTATGGAAACACAAAAGACCCTGAATAGCCAAAGCAATCTTGAAAAAGAAAAACGGAGCTGGAGGAATCAGACTCCCTGACTTCAGACTATACTACAAAGCTACAGTAATCAAGACAGTATGGTATTGACACAAAAACAGAAATATAAATCAATGGAACAGTACAGAAAGCCCAGAGATAAACCCATGAACATATGGTCACCTTATTTTTGATAAAGGAGACAAGAATATACAATGGAGAAAAGACAGTTTCTTCAATAAGTGGTGCTGGGAAAACTGGACAGCTACATGTAAAAGAATGAAATTAGAACACTCCCTAACATCATACACAAAAATAAACTCAAAATGGATTAAGGACCTAAATGTAAGGCCAGAAACTATAAAACTCTTAGAGGAAAACATAGGCAGAAGACTCTATAACATAAATCACAGCAAGATCCTTTTTGACCCCCTCCTAGAGAAATGGAAATAAAAACAAAAATAAACAAATGGGACCTAATGAAACTTAAAAGCTTTTGCATAGCAAAGGAAACCATAAACAATGTGAAAAGACAACCCTCAGAATGGGAGAAAATATTTGCAAATGAAGCAACTGACAATGGATTAATCTCCAAAATTCACAAGCAGCTCATGCAGCTCAATATCAAAAAAAACAAACAACCCAATCCAAAAATGGGCAGAAGACCTAAATAGACATTTCTCCAAAGAAGACATACAGATTGCCAACAAACACATGAAAGAATGCTCAACATCATTAATCATTAGAGAAATGCAAATCAAAAGTACAATGAGATATCGTCCTCACACCAGTCAGGATGGCCATCATCCAAAAATCTACAAACAATAAATGCTGGAGAGGGTGTGGAGAAAAGGGAACCCTCTTGCACTGTTGGTGGGAATGTAAACTGATACAGACACTATGGAGAACAGTATGGAGTTTTCTTAAAAAACTAAAAATAGAACTACCATACAACCCAGCAATCCCACTACTGGGCATATACCCTGAGAAAACCATAATTCAAAAAGAGTCATGTACCACAATGTTCATTGCAGCTCTATTTACAATAGGCAGGACATGGTAGCAACTTACCTGTCCATCAACAGATGAATGGATAAAGAAGATGTGGCACATATATACAATGGAATATTACTCAGCCATAAAAAGAAATGAAATTGAGTTATTTGTAGGGAGGTGGATGGACCTAGAGTCTGTCATACAGAGTGAAGTAAGTCAGAAAGACAAAAACAAATACCGTATGTTAACACATATATATGCAATCTAAAAACAAACCAAAAAGATGGTCATGAAGAACCTAGGGGCAGGACGGGAATAAAGACGAAGACCTACTAGAAAATGGACTTGAGGACAATGTTGACTTTTCCTGTCTCTACAGTGCTCATCTTCTACCAAGAAAACAAACTCCGTTCAAACTTGCTTGTCCTCTTTTACTGATTCTTCCTCTCCTCTTGAAAAGTCCTCTGAGTTCTGAATACAATCGTTTCCTTCTCTTTTGCTGTGCAATATCCTCTCCTAATAGTATAAAAGGTCTTGTCTTCGATTATTGTCTAAAAGTAAAGGAATCAAAAATACCTTCAAAGCTGAAAAAATTTAGTGCCACATTTGCAATCTGAGATGTAGCCCTCTCAGGTTCTTCTCAACTCCTTGTTTGTATCTCCAAGTCAGTTTCTCTTCGCCATTTCTATCAGTTTAGAATCTTTATGTCATTTGACTATTGAGTCTACCCTGGCACTACTCTTGCTACAAGTTTTTCCTTTCCATTTGCATTTCCATCATTTTAATTTAGAGTCTTTTTCCATGTCTTTAGCTTTATTGCAAGAATCTCCTCCTTGGTCTGAGCTTCCATCTTTGCCACCATAATTCATTCAGCATCAACCACCACATTATTCACCATAAGGCATATCTTTGTCTTTCTCTCTCAGAACTGTTCACTGCTTTCAGTACCTGTTAATTAAAGTTGAAGCTGCTTCAGTACTGTTTGAGACCCGTTGTGATTTAATCCCAACCAGGTTTTGGGATTAAATCACAGGTCCCAGACCAGAATCCCAGGTCTTGACTCTGATATAACTGCATGTCACTGCTGTTTCTCAAACATTTATTTCCCCATATCCGTGTACATACTCTTGTCTATGTGTTCTCCTTTCCAATTTTACTTTTGGAAATTCTAGTCCTTCCTCAGGTTCACCTCCTGAATAATTTTAGCACCCCATCCTTCTCTTACTGCCTATACCACACATTCTGTGTGAGATTTTTTTGTTATACTAGGTGAACCATATGAAATTGCCGTTTATAGGCCAAAAATGTTTGAGTACAGGCAATTTTACCTGGTGTAACCTAACATTTTCCTCTATTAAATTAAAAGCTCCTTAAAGGTAGAATTGAGGTTTATCTGTTTTTGAAAATTTCCCAGCATATTTATATTTATGATCGCTCAGTTAATATTAACTTATTGAATTTATGAGTAAATAATGAATACCATATACATCATTTATAGTTGGATATATTGTGAATAATTAACTTAGTACTATTAGCCTACTTTTATTTTTCTACCCTAATTTTTTTTGACATTCCGTGCTTTGAAATATAACACACATACAGAAAGGTACATAATGCGTTTTTATAATTAGCTTTAGTATCCAGTTGTGTGAGTTGTCCCACTTTCTTCTTCTCAAAGAGCCGTAAAGAGTTATCCTTCTTTTGTATAAGAATGATGCCTGAGTAACCAGTAAATTTCACCACCAAGAAATCCCTGTTTCATATCCACACTACTTAAATTTTTATCATAATACGAGTAAATGCATTTCACATATATTATGCCTCTCATAAATAATTCGTTAATTATTAGAGAGTGTGTACATGTATTTGAAATGGAGCAGGACACTATGGTCCTTCCCTCCTGCCCACAATGTCCTCTGCCTGCCTTTCATCTGTAGAAAAACTTTAGCCAAAGAATAAGTTCAATCAGAGAAGTGAGAAAATGCAGAAACAAAGGAAAACAGTCCAACATGACTAAATAATAGTTTAGTCAGTAAGCAAAGTCAAGGACCTTTAGTTTTTTCTCAAGGGCTATAGGTAATATTCTAAGCCATATCATTTGAGCTGTCTTGTAGATACTGAGCCCCTCACCAGGTGGAAGAAGTTAACTACATGATGACCAGACTGCAGCCATGACATAAGTTGCCACAATTCTGAGAACTGGCCTCAAAGAAATGGGAACAAACCAACCCTGGAACTAAAGACTAACTGAACTTAAAACAATCAAGATGATGCTGATCAGACCACTGCACGACTAATTTCAAGATGGCTGTCAGAGCTGACTGTGCTCTTTCCACATGTAGCCCCCTCCTTCCGCCTATAAAAGCTCTTGCCCACTGATTGTCAGCGGTGGGGAGTCGGCCTTTGGACAGGAGTCTGCCCTCTCCCCTGGTTGCTGGCATCCAAAATAAAGCAAACTTTCCTTTCCACCAACCTTGCCTCTTTATTGGCTTTTGAGCAGCGAGCAGCCGGACCCCACTTTCGGTGACATTTTGAGATAGAAATAGGTATGCTGGAGAGATGAGAAGGCCTAAAAAGGGGTTGTGAGTGTTGAGATTAGGTCTATATCTGCTTCCTCATTTTCAAAAGTGTTAAATCTACCTAACAAATTTGTGTTAACAATTCAGAATCTTGTATTTAATCTAACAAAGCAATAAATAAATGTGATTCTGTTATAAAGGAATAATTAAACAATATTAAAACTCTCCTTATATTCATGCAATTATGGTATAAAATTATCAAGAACATAGAAGCTTTAATACCATATAACCAGTGACAACTATGAAAGTCTGTCTCTGTGGTATGGTCCTGACTCAGTCTTTGAGATCATTCACCTGTATTTCTTTTAGCTAAAACCGAGAAAGAAGACATTGACTAGTATGGTTTTCAATCATGATGGCTTTTTAAGTGAGGGTGAAAGTATCATTGCCCATTTCTAAATTATTTGCTTTGGACAAAAAACTATGCATCTGGATATTCACCTGGACTATATATGAATTATTCAGATTGCATGCAAATTATTTGCAAGAAAATACAAGCAGTTATTTTACATGTTTTTAGGATTACTACCTTTTTATGTTTGTTTTCATGTTTTTAAGAAAATTATGGTTTGTTGTCAAAATGTTTGTCAGAGTCAACCATGTCCAACTCAAGGATTTATGTATGTATGTATCAATATATATCATATATGCATGTATTTAAATGTTATTTTTTTTTTAGAGCTGTTTTAGGTTCACAGCATAATTGAGCTTAAAGTACAGAGATTTCCCATAAACCTCTTGCTCCCATTCATACATAACTTCTCCCTTTATCAACATTCACCACCAGATTGGTACATTTATTACAATTGATGAATCTACATCAACACATCATTGTCACCCAAAGCCTACAGTTTACATTAGAGTCCACTCTTAATGTTGTATGTTCTATTGGTTTGGACAAATGTATGACATATATCCACCATTATAGTGTCATACAGAATAGTTTCACTGCCCTAAAAATCCTCTGTGCTCCAACTCTTCATCTCTCTCTCTCCTTTCTAACCCCTAGCAACCACTGATCTTTTTACTGTCTTCATAGTTTTTCCTTTCCCAGAAGGTCATATAGTTGGGATTATAGAGTATGTACCCTTTTCAGATTGATTTCTTTCATGTAGTAATATGGATTTAGGATTCCTCCATGTCTTTTCATGGTTTGGTCATTCCTTTTTACCTCTAAATGATATTCCATTGTCTGGAAGTACTACAGTTTATTTGTCCATTCACCTAACTGACAAATATCTTGGTTGTTTTCAAGTTAGGCAATTGTGAATAAAGCTGCTATAAACATCTGTATGCAGATTTTGTGCAAACATAGTTTTCAACTCTTTTGGAGAAGTACTAAGGAGTGAAATTGCTGGATAATATGGTAAAAGTGTGTTAGTTTTGTAAGAAACTACCAAGCTGTCTTCCAAAGTGGTTGTTCCACTTTGCATTCCCACCAACAATGACTGAGAGCTTCTATCGCTCTACATTTTTGCCAAAAATTGGTGTTGTCAGTGTCGTGGATTTTGGCCATTCTAAGAAGTGCACTGTGTTATCTTACTGTTGTTTTAATTTGTACTTCATTGATAACTTATTATGTGGAACATCTTTTCATATACTTATTTGCCATCTGTATATCTGTCTTGGAGAGGTGTCTGTTAAGGTCTTTGACTCATTTTTTAATTGTGTGGGTTTTTTTCTTCCTGTTGAGTTTTAAGACTTTTTTGTGTGTATTTTGGACAGTAGTTCTTTATCAGATGTGTCTTTTGCATATACGTTCTCCATGTCTGTGGTTTGTCTTCTCCAACTATCTGTTACTTCTTATGTGAGTTTTGGCAAATTGTATCTTTCAAGAAATTGATCCATTTCACCTAGGTTATCAAATTTGTTGGAATAGAGTTGTTCATAGTATTATTTGATTATCGTTTTAATGTCCTTTCTACTATAAATTTTATTATTTCTCTTCTTCTGGCTACTTTGATTTAAATTGCTCTCCTTTTTCTAGTTTTCTAAGGTGGAGGCTTAGATGATTGATTATAGATCTTTATTCTTTTATAATATATTCATTCAATGCTATAAATTTACCTTTAAGTACTGTGTTCGCTGCATCCCACAAATTTCGATAAATTGTATTTTCATTTTCATTTAGTTTAAAATATTTTCTAATATCTCGTGAGATTTCTTTTTTGACTCATATGTTATTTAAAAGTGTATTGTTCAGTCTCCATGTACTTGGGGATTTTCCAGCTATCTCTCTATTATTGTTTGCTAGTTTAATTCCACTGTGGTCTGAGAGAAGACATGGTATGATTTATATTCTTTTACATTTGTTAAGGTGTCTTTTAAGGCCCAGAAAGTGATCTATCTTGGTGAATGTTCCATGTGAACTTGGAAAGAATGTGTATTCTGCTGTTTTTGGATGAAACAGTTACATAGATGTCCATTATATCCTATTGATTGATGGTGTTGAATTCAATCATGTCCTGAGTTTCTGCCTGCTAGATTTGTCTATTTCTGAGAAATGAGTATTGAAGTCTCCAACTATAATATTGGATTCATCTATTTTTGCTTGCAGTTCTATCAGTTTTTGCCTTCCATAGTTTGATGCTCTGTTATTAGGCATATACACGTTGAGAATTGTTATGTCTTCTTGGAGAATTGACCCCTTTATCATTATGTAATTCCCCTTTTTATTCCTGATAACTTCTTGCCTTGAAGTCTGTTCTGTTTGAAACTAATATAGCGACTCCTACTTTTTTTTTTTAATTAGTGCTAGTATGATATAGGTCTCCATCCATTTATTTTAAATGTATATACGTTTTTATATTTAAAGTTGATTTCCTGTAGAGAACATATAGTTGGGTCTTGTTTGTTGATCCACTCTGACAATTTGTCTTTTATTTGGTATATTTAGGCTCATGTCAAATTCATATTGATTAGTGATATAGTTGGTTAATATCTACCATATTTGTTACTGTTTTTTTCTTTGTTGCCCTTATTCTTTGTTCGTATTTTTGCCTTTTACTCTGAGTAGATCTGAGTTTCTGTCCTATATCATTTTCCTTTTCTCTAATGAAATGCCTTTAACATTTCTTGCGGGCAAGTCTACTGGCAACAAATTCCCTCAATTTTTGTCTGAGAAAGTCTTTATTTCTCCTTCACTTTAAAGGATTATTTCACAGGACACAGAATTCTAGGTTGGTGGATGTTTTTCTCTCAACACTTTAAATATTTTACTCCATTTTCTTATTTTTTCCTATTTATTGAAATATAGTTGACTTACAACATTGTGTTATTTTCAGGTGTAAAACATAGTGATTTGATATTTATAAACATTACAAAAATTATTAATTAACATTATTACATTATTAATCATAACGGTGTTAAAAACCTTGGTCTGTTAATTCCAACATCCCTACTGCATCTGAGTTTAGTTCTGATGCTTGCTTTGTGTCTTCAAAATGTGTTTTTTGTCTCTTACTGTGCCTTTAATTTTTTTCTTGATAGCCTGACATGATGTACTGGATAGAAGGATCTGTGGTAAACAGACTTTAATTGATGTGGTTGTGAGGTGTGGGAAGAGGTGAAGCAGTCTATAGTCCTATGATAAGGTCTCAGTCTTGTACTGCACCTATGTCTTAGACTGTGAATTTCTCAAGTGCTTCTTAAGTCACCTTCTTCACTCAGATGGGACAGGATGTCTAGACTGGCCTGGAGTTGGGTATTTTTCTTCTCCCAAGTCAATTAGGTTCTTATAAAATCCCTGTAGGCCAGGCTTTGGTTGAAAAGTTTCTCCTGAGGGAAGCCCTTGTTAAGAAAAACAGAGTGCCCTAGGGTATTTCACAATGGTTCCTTTTTCCTTCCCCCTGCCGGAAGCACAGGAGGAATTTTCTCAGATATCTACTCTTTAAAAAAAAATAAAATTATTATTGAAATGTAGTTTATGTACAATATTATGTTAGTTTTAGCTGTACTATGTAGCGATTTGATATTTGCATACATTATGAAATGATCACCATGATGAGTATAGTAACCATTTGTCCCCTTACAAAGTTATTACAGTATTACTGACCATATTCTTTATGCTATATATTACCTCCCTGTGGCTTATTTTAAAACTGGAAGTTTCCTGGTTGAGCTTCTGAATGTAAAACTCACAAAAGTGTGGGGGGTCCCCTAAGACTGGGTTCCCTTGTTGGACTCTCAGACTATCTCCACTGAGCCTCCAGCAACATATCAATTACAGTTCAGTTTCTTCTACCTGGCCACTGGTTTGCATGGAAGTTTCTGCTACAGTAAGTTGTGATTCTCTCTATTCACCTCTCTCTGTTTCCAATTTTGGAGGTAGCAGTTTGCTCTGTGACCTCACTTCTCTGACCTGTCTAAGAAGAGTTGTTGATTTTTCAGTTTGTTTAGCTTTTTAGTTGTTGTTAGGATGGAGTGGTGACTTCCAAACTCTTTACATGCCAGGCCAGAAATCTGAAGTCTGGATTGATTTATCGTAAAGAAAAACAAAAGAGAAATAAAGAAAAAGCAACATATGCTCTATCTTTAAGCTTGAGACACTTGTGATCTAAACTTTGGTTTCCCATCTTAATTCTCCAGTATCTGGAAATCTCTAGATTACTGACACCTATAGGAATTTTCACTTAAGTTACAGATGCCAAAGGCAGAAGCTGATGGAATGAAATACGATTCTGCAAAGCTTAGTTTAGGGTTCCTTTAAGATTGGCATTATAATTCCTATATTCATGTTTTTAAAAAATGTTAGTCGTAATGTCACATATCTTTCATAATATTAGTGACTTAAATGTGAAAATATTTTCCCTTTGATTAATGTATATTTAGAAATATGAGAGAAAACATTTGAGAAAGATCTTCTAAATCACAAAAACGTTACACTTTTCCTTATAAATTGTACCTGAATAACAGTACTTTCTTCAATTTCCTATTTCTCATTCAAGTGTAAGTCTTTACTGTAATGTATATCATGTATTTCTCATCTATTTTTCTCTCATCAACTAACACATTAATAAATATCTACACTATGAAGGAATCTGAAACATTAGGATGATAACCAGTGTAGAAACAGAAAATTTCACAGAATTTTGTTTATTTATTGTAGAATTGAATAAGTTATTATTAGTAATAAGTTTTGATATTACTTTCATTAATAATCTCATTTAACAAGAAAATTTTAGTATCAATAATACATGTTCACTTTACATGCATACAATACCAGATTGCTTAAAGATGATAAAAATACATATAAAAAAAGAAATGTATGTGTATCTGAAACTTACTTTTGACAATATTCATCCAACTGCTTTATTACATAGATGCTAGAAATAGCTTAATGTTAAAAGAAATTTTTAGGATAACTATGTCCATAATTCTAACACATTGGACAAAAAGAATATGTATCATTTTACTAAGTTCTAGATATTGTTTTTAATAAGGAACAAGATATAAAATATCAATAGCAATACTATTAAATATATACAATTCCAAGTAGACCAACAGGTATTATATCTAATATTCCCTCCACTAATTACTATAGGCCACACATGTATTATAGAAATTTTCAGATAATCAAACAATTTTGAGACTTTGTTATGCTTACCCATCCATATAATTAACAGTTAATTAAAGACTGGAACAGACCCAAAAAAGGAACATTTTCACTCTTTGGTAATGGGTTGTAGAGTTTAAAATTTCAACATACTCTTAAAGGTACTTTACCTACACCATCAAACCAAGCTAAAAATGGAAAACAAATGAAAAAACAAATGAAAAAAAACAAGCTATAATAATTTGTTTAAAGTCAGTTTCTTTCTTCATCTGCCCTACCCAAAATATAGTGTCATGGTGGAAATTATTTCTTTTTTTTCCCTCTTACAGATCAGTCTGTGTACATGTATAGCCTTAAACTAATTGATATACCACCCTATAAAACTCCTACATTATGCATCCCTGGACCATTTCATTGCTAATTTGTGAGAATAAAGTTTGTTAAGTAGGCTATTCATCCTGGATAGAATTATACAGATAATATTTAGCTTCTTCTTAAAACCACTGTGTAGCACATACAAATTGAATCTCTCTGTAATGTGTTAATAGGGATTTCATATCAACTTATCAGCTACTCACAGAGAAGATTTAATCTGACTTTTTAATCAGAATGTCCTTATAAGTGTAGATAAAGGGCTTTATTTAACTTTGCCTTAGATTAAGAATGCTTTTTAAAACTTAAGTTATAAAAACTGCAAAGAACTAGTGAAATTGAGATACAAAAGATAAGTTGTTTGTTTTCATGACTTTCTCTTGTTTTCCATTGTCTAGCTGATTTCATGCAGTTTTTTAAAAATAACTTTTATTATTCAAAGCACTTGCAAATGATAATTAACACTCATTTTGGAACTCTACTGTGTGTAAACAATCCTTGGAATTAATTTTATTCACTATGTGGTCAGTTAGAGTATTTCATATTTTCAAATCAACCATTTTCCAAATAATTTTGAATGGTGAACAGCACAGTCGCAATTCTGTTCTTTTCCGTTTACTTACATTAAAGTTTCATTTTGGATAATCAGAGAATTTTGTATCAGCTATTTTTTAACCTTAAAGGTTTGCTTCTGACACTTTAATAAATTATCCTGTAGTCTGTGCTGGAAGGTAACTGAATTTTTTGCTCAACAGCTCTTTGTTGACACGTTAATTTATTACCATTTCTTCCATCAGCTCACTCACTTGAGGCTAATTCTGATGAAGTACTTTCAAACAAGGACCACTGTTGGTTTACGTTAATGAGGAAATGGTGGAAAGGCAGATTTCAAATAGAAGAAATTAGAAAAAGAAAAATTATGAACCTTGGGATCAATTTTTCTATGAGTCATAACATAATTAACTATAAAATATGAAGCTGAAAAGTATTATTCTCTGTACACCCTGATATTTTGCTTCATTTAGGAACTCTATTAAGAAGGAAAATGAGGGAGAAGGATTGAAAAGAAAGATAGACTTACACAATCATATTTAGGAAGAGAAATTGTGTAAAAAACCTTGAATTAGGAAGAAACAGATTTAATCACGTATCTGGAGTTGGATGATAAAAGTCCCTTTGACTTTTATGTTTGTACTGTAATTTTTCTACCATGTTATCACCTCTAGCAGCATTTCTTGTTATGAAAGGAGATATTTGGGGGAGATTATTCTACAGATAAGCATTCTTTAGTAACGTACCTTTCACTATTAATGTAATCTTTAAACTTCCATACTGTAAACAAATGGAGGTGGTTAACCCACTCTGTGCCCTAACTCAGTTAATTTCACATGTCATCACAGATACAAGATATGTAAAATACTTAATTGTTAAATTTTCCCATATTTATTGAATAAAATCATTTTTAAAATCTATCTTGTTATAGACCTTCCGACTTTAAGTTTGGAAGATATATATTATATGTATAAATCTGGTCTTTATGTAGACTAGAGGCAAGCTTCTGATCAACTTGCATTTGAACATATCTGGGACTCCAGCTCTTCTGAAAGGACTGTGGTGCATTTATTTTTCACAGTTAAGCCTGTTTGTCAAGACTGGAGTCTTTGCATATTTTTTGAAATTTTTGCTTTCAATAAATAAAAGTAATAAGTCTTTTACTAAATTTATTAAATTAATTAATAAGTCTTTATTTAAAAAAAGGAAATTTTTACAAAAAATATGTTACAAAATATAATGCTTGGAATGGACCAATTCTTTTTCTATTACCTCAATATTATTCCTCTGCCAATATCCTAACCAAAATAGTATTTTGATTTGACCCAAACATATAATTGAAAAATATTTATATATTTATTATTATTTTCAAAATTCACTTATCAAAAAATTACCCCCTCCTATTCTGGGATACCCTTTAAAAATACAATATTAAATAAATAAATAAATAATTTAATGTTTTTCCCTTAATCAGTATGATGTCTATGAATAAGGCATACTGAGGATGAAGAGGTTGTTAGATAATTCATTATATATAGGCTGGCATAGCATCAGGGTTAGTGGCTTAAAAAATCTCAACCACTAAGACTTATTTGAAATCTAAATTTCTAATTTAGATTAATTCAATGGCCATTCAAAAATTTATAAATTAAGATATCACCAATTTCCTTGGGCAAATCCTTACTCATTAGTAAAGACAATCTTATGCATTAGGATGAAATTAAAAGGTTATTGAGATGAGTAGCAAATGTATCACTAAAATGCCAGAAGAGTTGTTAATATCTCATTTGAAATGTAGATTTTGTTTTGAATTTTGACTTAAACAGTTTGGCTTTATATAGAGCTCTTCTTGGTTGGTATAAGGAATTATTCCAGGATAGATAATTCTTGGACTATTGTAAGGGGATGGTATTTAGAACTGTATTTATTAGCTTATCTTGTCTGTTAAACATTTATGAGCTGGTGCTTTATCTTCCAAAATGGCAAGGAAGCAAGAAAGATGAGCTAGGAAAAACATTCTATGAGACATTGTAGACACTAAAGAGATATGATCATGGGTGCAGATTCTGTCTCAGGACGCCTTAAATATGTCAGAGCACTTTCTCTTCAGACCTACTCAAAATCTTGGTGAAGAAATAGGGGTAAAATTAAAGGTATCCAATGAGGCAAAAACTTTAGTATGTGAGCAAAACTGGAAAGCTCATCTCAATCATCCATGTCCTTAATTTCTCAAAATTGCCATTTCAGGAAATGAACATTTCTATTAGAAGAAAAAAGAGGCCCTAAAACATCACCATATTTCAATATTATGACAGTCATTAAAGGGAGTGGGTTTTGTGTGTGTGTATTCTGGCTTGTTCTTTGTCATAGAGAAAATGAGATTTTCCTTGCAATTACTAATAAGACATAGCAGTCTGGATAATATTCCTAAATATGAGAAAGAAATTTTGCATGTTATTGAATCTATTCTTCTGCTCTGCAGATAGATCGTTCAGTCCCATAACTTTATATGCCATCTTGATGCCAACATATCTTACAGAGAGAGCTCTTGAGCTGCTGACTCATGTAGCCAAATAGCAAACAAATAACGTGTTGGATGCCTACAGTGTATCTCAAAATCAACTTATCAATAAATGTGCTCTTGATAGCCCTTTTCGCAAACTGGCTCCTCTCCCAATATTCCCCATCTTGCAAATGTGTTTTTATCCATCAGCACTTATTTTTTTAATAAGGTAACAATCATCCTTTCAGAATTAGTAGCATCCTGAGGCAGCAGGAAATTGAGATGGGGAGGACTTGAATTTCCAGTTGACACTTTTAATCACCATCTTTTGAAAGGCAAGAGCAACTGCTTGTTTCCCTTTAATGTTTTATCAAGTTCTTTTTCACTCCTGGCATCGCCAGGCAGAGAATAGGTAACTTGCACTCAGACAGTGGCAGGTGGAGATAGGGGCATTTTTTTATGTCTGCTCCTATAATTTCTCCTTTACTACAGATGTTGATCTGATCTTTATTTTCTCTTGAAATATTAAACTGGTACTATCCTAATGAATTTTTTTAAATGCAGAAAAAATTGAATATAACATATTGCTTAGCAAAAGTGCTAGATATGAACCTGAAAAGCAAAGTTCTCCAGTAAACTGGTAAGATGACCCCTGAAGGAAATTGTTCTCACTAGCCTCCCTCTGTTCTCAGGGGTTCTCCAGCAATTACAAATAGGCAGCCTCTGCCAGTCTTCTAAGAACAAAACCACAAAGCTGTCAGATCCCCAAGAAGGAACCTCGAAAGACTGGTCAATGCCATAATGGAGCCAGTGAGCTAGCTGTACTTGAATTTGGTTTTGTTTTTAATGGCTCAGTATTTTCCCTCCAGTGACACCAGATAAGATGCAACGAGGTTAATAAGTCTAATTAGAAGTTAAGATATATATATATATATACACACACACAAGGTATTAAATTTATTCCTCTTTTATAACCATCTGTTTAACAGTCAAATGTGCAAAGAATTACAGCCCTCCTTTTCATCATTAAAATTATAAGTTAAAGTTATTTTTCTTGGGTAGTGACAGTCTTAAAAACAGATTTCTGTTTTTCTTTAACACAGAAAACATTTCATTAAAGATACTAGATGAAGTATACAAAGCCTGTGTGTTTTTCTAAACATAAGTTCATTTTAAAGGCTAAGTCACTGGTTGTTAATCGGAGTCTATTATTTTTGTCATTATAAATGACATCAAATGTCAGTGGATGGTATAAAATTACAACATGTTTCTTGTGGTCTAATAATATAATGATTCTAGAAGTAATTAGCTGAACCTGTTAATTAAAGAGAACATAAGGAGAAGAAGGTAAAATGGAAGGGGGAGAGAAGGAGGGGAGGGGCGAGAGGAGAGAGGGAGGAGAGAGAGAAAGAAGAAAAAAACAAAAAAAGGAAAAAACCACAAAGACTATGGATCTAATATTGCAATATTTCTAATTGTTACATGGTTTTAAAATCAATTTAAAAAGACTGATCTTCAAAAGTCCTGAGGTTTGTTCATTTTGCAAAGACAGCCTAGGAAGAAAGGACAGCACATACTGTTTGTCTCTTTTTTTTTTTTTATAACTATATTTTTCTTCCCTCTCTTTGTTTGCCAAGTGCTATTTAATTCTATTTATTTATTTTAATTTATGGTTGTGTTGGGTCTTCGTTTCTGTGCGAGGGCTTTCTCTAGTTGTGGCAAGCGAGGGCCATTCGTCATCGCGGTGCGCGGGCCTCTCACTATCACGGCCTCTCGTTGCGGAGCACAGGCTCCAGACGCGCAGGCTCAGTAATTGTGGCTCACGGGCCTAGTTGCTCCGCGGCACGTGGGATCCTCCCAGACCAGGGCTCGAACCCGTGTCCCCTGCATTGGCAGGCAGATTCTCAACCACTGCGCCACCAGGGAAGCCCCCCCGTTTGTCTCTTATATCACCATTTTCTTTGTGAGCAAAGGACTAAGATTTATTCCAGTGCTTCCTTGAGATGAGGACAGTTTTTTAAAAAGTTCTAGCAAACTCATGGTCTGATTAAAACAAAACAAAACAAAACAAAACAAAAAACTATCCTCTCTCAAGGAAGGTTATCATTTTGATGGAATAGCTCAAATATTAAGAAATAAGACTACTAGGTTTGTCTCTACATGTGAGTATCACATCACTCAGCATCCCTACAAATGAATGATCCATAAAACCTGCAGCCCCGACCCTTTGCCCATCTCATTCTCTCCTTTTACTCTTATCCCCCCCTCCTTTTATTATTTGTTCTTTCCATACCCTCTTCTTTATATGCCTCCAGCTCACTAGCTCATTAGCTTCCTCACAGTGTGAAACACCTTTCTCCTTCAATGACACTCAAAACTCTATACATTCTGTTTGGCTCAAATATCACATCGCCCTTGTAGGCGTGTGATAATCTCCCCTTGTCTGTATTTACATGCCTTTTGTGACAGCATGCATCAAACCGTATCCAAATTTCTGCTGTATGTTTATTTCTCCCACCAGTCTGTGAGGACGGCACTCTTTGTTTTCTTATGTCTCTGGCACACTAATCATACCTAATAAGTGTTTACCGAATGAATCAAGGAGCCTACAGCTTTGAGGTGAGCAAGGAATTTTGAAAAATATAGATATAGATATGTATACATATCTGCGATTGCATAAATGTATTCAACCCTGGAAGTTGATGGAGTATAGTTATTGCTGTTAAAATCACTCTCCCTCAAAAAGACAGATTTTTCCCAAGTATTATTATTATTTTGAACAGTAGTCTGACTTGGAGAGACAGTGTACTATACTGGTAAAAGAGTGGGGGGTTTCGGAACTCAGACTCCTGAGTTTAAATTGTAGCTCTGCTGCTCTCTATCTGCATGATATTGGATTAATTAGCTAACTTCTCTGGATAGTTTGCTCATTCAGAAAATGGGGATAATAATAGCATTTTCATTATGTGGTTGCTGGGAGAATTAAATGAGCTAATACATGGAAAGCATATAGAATTTTAAATATAGGTAACATTGAATAAGTACTAGTTACTCTAAATAGAACAAAGAGCTCTATTACATTAAAAGCAATAGATATCAATACCTGAGAGAATATTGAACATTCCAGATTTATATTTGTGTTTCTTAAGATATGATTACTAGGTATCTTTTTCTAATATTAGGTAGATATTAATCTAACCAGTTTGGTAAGGTAAAATGAAATATTACTTTAAGTCAAATTTGCATAAATATTATAAAACACTTCAGGTATATGGATTGTTTTCCATAAAAATTGTAAAATTATCTGTGTGCATCAAAACAAATAAACAATGATCAAATATAGAGAATTGTTTTCATTTGCACATTAACATTTTAAATCTTTAGCTAAATATGACTTCCAAAGCTCACAAAGATATCTACCCAGGAATAAACAGTGATAAACCATCAAATGGTTTAGCAATTTCTATGCCACTCATATCCTCCCTGTACCCTCCACCCCAACATAAATGTTGCTGGACTCATGGAGCTAATGTGGAGTGGATCATTGATGGTTTGAGGATGGGGAGTGAAACTGGGGAAGGGAAACAGATGGTGAACACATAAATCAATAGGAGAGCTCTAGAGAGTAGCGAATACCATGAAAAAATAAGACAGATAAGTGATAGAGAATGATTGCGAAAAGGCCAGGCAGCCACTCTCTGAGGTAATGACTTTTGACTTGAGACATAAAAGGCAGAAGAAATCAAGGCTAACAAATTCCTGGAAGCAGTTCACTCCAAGCAAAGTGATGGTAGCACAAAAGCCCTGAGGGGCAAACAATCTTGGCATATTTGAAGGACTGTGTGGAAATAATCATGGCATGGTGAGAATGAAACTTGGTCAATGCAGAGAAGTCAGCAGAGGGCCAGGTCATAGACCACAGTTTGAATTTTATTCTGGGATTAAATGAGAAGTCTTTGGTGGGCTTTAAGAATGGCCATGACATGCTGTATTTTGAATTTAACAATAGCATTCTGACTGCTCTTGGAGATAATGGATTCTACGTGGCCAGAATGATAGCAGTCTCTGGGGGAGAGATGATGGAGCCATTGGAAGTAGAGTTGACAGTACTTATTGATAGATTTATTCATTCAACAGATATATAATGGGACCTACTTCGAGAATAAATGTGTAAAAAGAATATCTCCTGATGTTACTTGGGAGTTTGACTGCTCTCTAGAAAACCATTTCGAAAACCACAATAATTGAGCCAATGATTCCTTACATTGTAAGTCACTATCACTGCACTTCCTATAGATGGGTTTATTTTCTATAATCTAAACTACTAAAAATTCAAGAATTATTATAAGCTATAGCATATTTTTTTTAAAGATGAATTCAGCAAAAGATGGAATAAGAGGTGATTCCAATTTGGGGCAATGTGATGTGTTTAAAGTTTCTTTCTTTTTTATATATTTAAATAGCTCATAATTCCTAAAATCTCTGTTTATGATCATAACAACTCAGCCCATGTAGATAACTCTGCCTCTATAGATGTGATTGTTTGAGCAAGTTGTTTAAGTGAACTACAGAATGGACTTCTGAAAAGAAATTGCAGGAGAATGGCAATTTTCAAGTCACATCTTTTATTCACATTTGATATGAATGTGTACCTGTGTGTGAAAGAGAGTTTAAGTGGATATGATAACAGCTTCAAGAATGAGCACATCCTTTCATGTGTTTGTTGGTAATCTGTATATCTTCTTTGGACAAATGTCTACTTAGTCTTCTGCCCATTTTTGGATTGGGTTGTTTGTTTTTTTGATATTGAGCTGCATGAGCTGCTTGTAAATTTTGGAGCTTAATCCTTTGTCAGTTGCTTCATTTGCAAATATTTTCTCCCATTCTGAGGGTTGTCTTTTCATCTTGTTTATGGTTTCCTTTGCTGTGCAAAAGTTTTGAAGTCTCATTAGGTCCCATTTGTTTATTTTTGTTTTTATTTCCATTTCTCTAGGAGCTGGGTCAAAAACGATATTGCTGTGATTTATGTCATAGAGTGTTCTGCCTATGTTTTCCTCTAAGACTTTGATAGTGTCTGGCCTTACATTTAGGTCTTTAATCCATTTTGAGTTTATTTTTGTGTATGGTGTTAGGGAGTGTTCTAATTTCATACTTTTACATGTAGCTGTCCAGTTTTCCCAGCACCACTTATTGAAGAGGCTGTGTTTTCTCCATTGTATATTCTTGCCTCCTTTATCAAAAATAAGATGACCATATGTGTGTGGGTTTATCTCTGGGCTTTCTATCCTGTTCCATTGACCTATATTTCTGTTTTTGTGCCAGTACCATACTGTCTTGATTATTGTAACTTTGTAGTATAGTCTGAAGTCCGGAAGCCTGATTCTTCCAGCTTCATTTTTCTTTCTCAAGATTGCCTTGGCTATTTGGGGTCTTTTGTGTTTCCATACAAATTGTGGAATTTTTTGTTCTTTTGCAGCTCTATTTACAATAGCCAGGACATGGAAGCAACCTAAGTGCCCATCGACAGATGAATAAATAAAGAAGATGTGGCACATATATACAATGGAATATTACTCAGCCATAAAAAGAAATGAAATTGAGTTATTTGTAGTGAGGTGGATGGACCTAGAGACTGTTATACAGAGTGAAGTAAGTCAGAAACAGAAAAACAAATACTGTATGCTAACACATATACATGGAATCTTAAAAAAAAAAAATATGGTTCTGAAGAACCTAGGGGCAGGACAGGAATAAAGATGCAGAGGTAGAAAATGGACTTGACGACATGGGGAAGGGGAAGGGTAAGCTGGGACAAAGTGAGAGAGTGGCATAGACATATATACACTACCAAATGTAAAACTGATAGCTAATGGGAAGCAGCTGCATAGCACAGGGAGATCAGCCCGGTGCTTTGTGTCCACCTAGAGGGGTGGGATAGGGAGGGTGGGAGGGAGATGCAAGAGGGAGGAGATATGGGGATATATGTGTATGTATAGCTGATTCACTTTGCTATAAAGCAGAAACTAGCACACCATTGTAAAGCAATTATACTCCAATAAAGATGTTAAAAAATAATAATAATACCTAGCTTATAAGTATTAAGGAAAAAAAAAAAAGAAGGAGCACAATTCTGCTACTTACACCTTATGTTTTGAATGGCATTATTGGATACCTTAAATTGTGTTAAAAGTGACAACTATAAATCAGGGAAACACTTCATGGCCGAAATCTTACCTCTTACATTCTTTAAGCTAGTAATTTTCATACAGTGCTAAAGGAGGCTGGCAGTCACCATGAACTCTGTTCACAAAAACATCACCTTACTTTACTTGTAAATCTGTTGGCTCCCTCTCTAGTTGTAGTTAATGTTATCACAGAGAGGTAATTGAACACTGACTGTTCTGTTAGGTGTGAAGTCCAGTGGAGACAGATCTATAGGATCAAGGCTGGCAGACATGAAGAGTATCTTTCCCCCTGTTATACGTCATGAAAATCAGCCTAGAGTTTTCTATTTGGTTTGTGGGGTTGGGTTTTCTTATTTCTACTAAGTTCAACTCATTCATCTAAATTATCTGTAATTATGTTTTATTTAGGAAGGTCTTCCATTTTTCATGTCATTAATTTTGTGTACTAAACACAGAGATTGCAATAATTCTACTCACTCCTCATTTGAGCACAACAGTCAGTGTTGACCATAAAGTATTACAAAGTATGGACCTAGTGTTTCTAGAAAATCTCTCTATTAATACAAAACAAAAAATAAATAAAAGGCCTCAAAATCAGCAACACTAACAACAAAATCAAAAACCTTTGGCAAAAACATCTGAGGTACTTTGGTAGACAACAAAATCAAATTAAAAAAGCAGTCTTGACTGACCAAGCAAGCACTGGGTTCAATGACTCAGTTTGTTTCACTGGAATAAAGAATAATGGTAGAAATTTTGTCATTTAAAAATAGCTCAGAAAGCACAATAAGGTGACAACCAAGAACATTTTCAGAAGCAAAACTTATAATGAAATAAATACCTTTGTAAAGGAGACTGTCTTTATCACATGATTTATGTCTTCTAGCGGGGAGAAACAATCAAGCAAAATTCAAACTGTAAATAAAACCAGGGTTTATGCGTTGCTAACACACCTCAGATATCATTGATAATAAAAGTGATATATACTTCTACTTTTTCAAATAAGAATTATGTCCAAATTATATACATTTTCTCTGAAAAATCAAAGCACTTGCTTTTCGCTACGTCTCATACTATCTGTGTAAAACAGTAAGGGAACCAACATTATTTTCCCCATTTTATGGACAGAGACATTCTGAGGCACAGAGAAATCATAGGACTTTTTCTTCAGTATTTAGCCAGCCAGGAAAAATAAAATAAAACAAGATTTTCTGAGTTTGGTTAGTAGACAATACAGTTACATTCCTGCCGCCCATCTGATTTTATGAAAAGAGGAAGAAATGGCTTCCTGTTTTCCTTCTTTCTTTCCATCCTTAACTCCTTTCTTCTCTTCTTTTTCTTCCTTTTCCTTTCATATTTCCTCTCTCCTTTATTTATTTCCTCTCCCCCCCACTTTTTCATTCCTTCCTTCTCCTTTCCTTTCCGTTTTCTTCTGATACAACGTTAACAACCCATGTGAAATGGCATGAGGTAGACACATACAGTTCTGATGCTATAATTTTTATTTATTGTCTAATTGAACAAGTACCTATTGAGGCAATACTATGTTCCGGGGGATGCATGTAGCCCAGGTGAGGGAGACAACATTCACTAAACATAAAGACACCACTGTGAACAGTATTATGCATGTGGCTCTGTGTGAACATATAGCAGTGAGAGCTGACCTAAGGCTGTGAGGGGACCCAGGTGAGGAAAAGAAATTAGAGGTAAAATCTGAGGGAAATAGTAAGGTTGAGTCAAGAGCAGTGGGAATAGAAAAGTACTATAGGCATATGAAGGAGTGTGTAGGAAGCTAGAATTACAAATAACAATTATTATTTGGGTCTATCTATCACTCCCTTGTTTAAATTCCATCCCTCTTCACAATAGAATAATAGCATTCAAACTGTCAACATGTCATACAAAAACTTTCATAATTTTATTTACCCACTCTTATCTTCATTTTGTACTCCTGTGAAACGCAAACATTTACAGTTCCCAAACTTGCCATGGTCATTTTACCCTCTGTAACATTCTACAGCTCTTCCCTCTCCTACTGCAAACTCCCATTCCCCATCTCCACCACGCTACCTCACTCGTCTGATGAGTCCCTACAATGCTCAGTTCAAATATCAACTCCTCTGGACAGGATTCTGAAACCTTCCTTGAAGGGGTTATACACACACATGAACATCCATACAAAAGAACTACTTTAGAGTGAACACATCAAGAAGATCTCCTTGAAAAAAAAATCAACTAAACAAAAATAAAACGATTGAGATACAAATACAATTGATGGCATTCTAACAATTCATTATAAATTAAACACCAGATTCCCAATTATTTTTGTCAACAATTTTTACGTTTGAGATTTTATGAATCTCAAAGAAAAATTTAACAAATATCAACTCAAGCTAACTTTAGTGATAGACCCCTTTGGACATCTGTGGATAAGACTGTATGGAGGGAAATTATAAGACTTTTTCTTTTTAATTCCTCAATGGATACCAGCAAGTTTAATATTTATAAATACTCCTTATCATATCAGCATTAAGTTTTCCATTAAGCCACTAATGGAAAAACTAAGACAAAATAATTTGGTTTCTTAAAATACAAAAATATGAAAATATCAACATGTTTTAGAAAAGAACTCACATTTTTATTTTCACAATATCTGACTCTGAGGAGCAGTCAGAGGAAAATGAAGTAGGAATAACCGAAATGAAAAAAAGTGAAGTGATCCAAAGAGGTCTTTCTACTTCAATGTCCTTTAAAATTTAAAAATAAATAAATAAATAAGAAAGAAAGAAACAATATATATTGAATATATATCTAGGTGTTATATAATTTGTGGAAGAGAGAATAAAATCAACAATTTTGAACACTATGGTGGGTGAATACTCACAAACCAAAAAAGCACACATATCAATATCAGTTTTGTGGGCTCCCACAGAACCCCCTAATTTCTTACTGTCTCACCAGCCACTAAATCATATAAAGACTAATACAGAGATGGTTTTGTTTTTTTAACAATCATGAATTCACTGATTTTCCTTCCAAACTATCCCTAATCGTCGAGAGCATTATGCTCCTAATATTTATATACTGTAAGCCTCAAAACAGAGAGGAATAAAAGGTTTATCTATTGACTAACAACTACATAAACAGGAGGTTGTATTTTTTGCTGTTGAAAATTTATTTATGCTAAAGAGCTATTCCACTACCTTTTATAACATGCTTTGGGAAAACTAAATTATCCAGTTACACAAGATGAAAGAGACTTCCCCAGTAAAATATTGCTGCTTTCATTTATTTTTCTAGGGAAACAAAATTGAAAAAAACAATGTAATTTTATGGATTTGTTCATGATCTAGAAGTATAGAGGAATGTAAACTGTATTCCATCAGGACCTGTGGCAACCGTTGCTTTAGAAAGATGCATGTCTACACAATAATAGCAACCTTTCTCTCAATTGGCAAGAAGACAGAGTTCAGGTTTAGGAGACAAAATATCCTGTTCTTTTGTGGTGGTGCACTTTATATTCTGAGCTATTAATTGCTAAGTAAATCCAACTGTGGAAAATCATACAAAACATGCACTACCCCCAAATCAGGAGAAAGCAAAATTTTCCCCTCATTCTCTAAAACCTTATACTAACTCTGATCCTGATTTTCAGTGTGGACAGAAAAAAATAATATCATCTGCAGTGAGGCCATGGATCTTAGCTGACTCCATATTGTACAGTATCCCTGCTGAGAGTGTGAATCACTGCAGAAGTGGTGATTCATGTCCTTTTGTAAAGGTTAGTCTTGCAAATCTTTAAGAAAAGTAAAAAACAGAAAAAAAAAACCCCAAGAAACCCCCAAAACTCAAAAAACAGATAAAGGGAAAAAAAGAGGTGACTGTAGGTCTTTCAGTGAGTGGAAATATAATTTTCCACAATCTATATATTCTACAGGGGTTCATTCTTCTCACAGTTGGTGGCTGTTCTCCCAGGCTTTAAGCCTCAGAGCTCCCAGTAACATTAATTGCTTCAAAGTCCCTGCACAGATAAGAGGCACATTTCACTGTAGTAGAGCAGTTAGAAGTTAATTTATTATTGTTTTTCTAATAAACACTGCTGGAAAATGTGTCAATATCTCCTGTGACCCTGAGTTAGAAATATTAATATATTATTTTACAAAGAAGTATATTTTGATGGAATATATATTTGCTTTGTTCTACATGAAATATTATCTGATTGTTACAATCATCTATAAAGTGCAGCATTTTTAGGAAATCAAAATCAAAATTGTCAAAGAATATTTGGATGTTTTGAATATTAATAATCTGTAATTCTTTTTAATCTTCTCTAAAAAAGACTCGGGATGTTTCTTGCATTTTATTTTGCTGCACCGCACATAAAATATGTTTCTGTGAATTATCTTACATATCTACTTCCATATTATTTCAGCATTAAAAAGAACTTAAAGTTTGGTTCAGGTTATTTCATGTTAATGTTTTCCTTCGCCTTGCAGCTGCCTTTTCTCTAATCTGTCTGAAGAGCCAGCTCTAATCCACAATGTACTGACCTGCTATTAGATTCCATGATTTTGGAGATTGATATACATGAGAAAGGAAAGCTCATTAACCAGCCTAGGTGTATGAAGTTTCAGGAGACAGCACATGGGGAAGTATATCATTGCGGTTCCATTACACTCTACTGTCAATTTCAAGTACACTGCTGTTTCAGGCACATATTTTTTGTTCACCTGAATTTGCAACTGGCCAAAGAACAGACAATGGTTAGTGAGTCTAGGCACTGCTCTGAACTTTGGACAATGTAGATTTCCTGGCTACAGTACTGCCATTTTAAAGCACTCTAGAATCGGAGCATCTTTAGATATATATGTTAAGAAAACTTAGAATATCCTATCTTCATACTGTTCTTTGTGTAGCACAAAATTAAAATGAGCTAGAAAAAAAAATTAAATCCGGTAAGCCATATTCATTTCAAGCTTTTATAGTTACTGGTGACACCATCTGATAAGACTCCAGACTTCCTTACTATTGCCAGTTGCTGCATATTTTATAGGGTAGTGTCTCGACTTGAATGATGGTGGGTTACCTGGTGTAAGATGTTTCACCTCATACATGATTAAATTATCTTTCTTCCTATCTGTACAAAGATTATATTGAAAATACAAGAAGAATTTGGCACTAAGGAAATACATGTTAGTATTTGACAAGTGTGGAACAGTGCAGGCAAATATCGATATGTGATGAGGTCATGATAGAATCTAAAAAAAAATAAGAGGAAGTTACCTGAATGTTAAGTGGACAGATGCCTACCTCTTCTTTTGAAATGTCATTCAAACAGCCCTAATATCATTTAATTTTCAATTTTTAGATTCATTTGGGCAAAACAAGTTGGTATCTAAGGAAATCAAGAAACCCCATTAAGAACTGGGGTTTTCTGAATCAAAAAATCTAACATGCAACAGTAGTAGGAGTTCATATGTGAGTCAAGATGTAAAAATATATTTCAATTTGCATTTTCTGCTTTATGATATATTAGAAATAATGACATATTTTAAAATGTGTCAAACTATGAGAACAGGATAGCAGCTAGAGTCAAAATTAAACTTAAAAAAACTATTGAAAATACATAAAGAAAAAATATCAGAGACCTTTGAACACAGAAAGGATACAGGTCTATTCTAAAGTGGGGGCGTGATACAAAATAATGTGAATTCCTAAATTGGAAGCTGGACAGGGAAAGAGGCTATGCTGGTCTTGGTGTGGTTCATGCCTTTTTGACTGCAGAGCAGAGCTGTGGAAGCTATGGACCAAAAAAAAAAAAAAAATATGTGGAACTTTGCAATGTTATTTAATCCAGTCCCCTTCCTTTAGGTAGATGAACTCCCAAGGCAATAAGAAAGAACTATATAGTCATTGATTCTCTTTTAAAGTACTCTAGAGGGGGAAATTCCAGGATATTCCCTCACATACCTTTTCCAGCTTTTATTAGACTCATAGGATGCTTGCATACAAATGAATCTAGAAACTACCAACCAGTTCAAAATGGTCTCCTAAATCTGGCAGTAATATTTCTTTCAGTATATTGATGATAGAAATTTTTTTCTCTTCTACTTCCCTCAATACATCTACCACTGAATATCTTCCCATTTTTATCTCATTTTTTAGTTCTTATACATGTTGATAAGTTACCATTTCCCTTTTTCCTCTGACCTTATAATCATAGACTAAAACTAAATACATAATGCTGGTCTGTAATATGTAAAATTAAACCTACTTCATATTTTTTATATTTTACAGTGAAAAAGATATACCCCATGTCTAACTGGATAAGAACAGAATCACAGTCTTAGCGTCAGATTAAAAGTAAGAGATTCCACATTCCTACAAAATTTCTGTTTAGACAACTTCAATGACAAGGAACTGAATAGGACATGATGCAGCCCATACAATTTTCTGGCAGATTTACTCTATCTTTATATAATATTTATCCTTATATAATGCTGGCATTATACACTATTTTGTTTGAAAGTAATTTTGGGGCTTTTCATTATTCCCTGTTAAATTTCATCTTGCTAGATTTTGTCTATCACTCCAATTTGCTAAGTATAACTGGGTATTAACATTATTATCTAGTGTAATCACCCTCACTGCCAGCTTTGTGTCATGCTATCTATATCGTTATTCATCCATTCATTAACATACTGAAAACCAAAAAGTAAAAGGACAAAATTCTATGGATCTTTTACAAATCAGAGGAGAAAATCACCACGCAGGAGAGGTGTTATAATATAGGATGTCTACAGTATTTCCATGATGCGAAAGTATAGATCATTATTGAAAAAATGAAATAAAGTTAGATTGGCCTTAAATCTTTAGAGTTTATGCTAACACTATGATCACTTATCCTACTTATAAGCCCTCACAGACATCACTTTTCCTAGGTAGAAAAGGTGGTCAGTCATCTTTCTCTACGATTTCATGGATGTTGAATGCTTTTTACTAAAATCATATTTCCCCAAGGAACTTTGATACCTAAAATAATAAAATCATAGACCTCTTATTCGGGAATAGGCTCTGTTAGAATACAAATATTCTTTAGAGTTAGCATATTGATTAATTAATGTTGAAAACATACCTTCACATCAATTAATTTATAGATTTTTTTTCTTCAGCATGGTTTTGGTGAAAGAATAAGGAGGTACTCTTTATTCTGACAAAGAATTAAGTGATGACTGGAGAAAAAGAATAGACCAGAGGAGAAGGCTGGGTATCAGTATTATTTTTTGTTTTCTTCTTTCCTCATTCCCTTCCTGCAGACTCCTTCTTTGCCAGCCTTGCTGGAACCATATAACTTAAAATAATAATTAATCAAGCAGCCTCAATACTTCTTTTTTCCACATCGGTGAAGTGACTATTGATCACAGCCCATCATCTGTGATGCCTCTCTATTTACAATAGGACAAACGTACAAAACATTCCAAGCTTACATTATCTTTACTTCATTCATCACTTCCTCCCCTCTTTCTGTGCTCCCCTTTTCATTTCAGTTACTTCCAGTCTGTTCCCACCTTAAGTTCCTCATTAGGAATGATAGTTAATTTTATGTCTCAACTCAACTGGACCACAGGTTACTCAGATATTTGCTCAAACATTATTCTGGGTGCATCTGTGAGGATGCTTTTGGATGAGATTAACAACAGAATTGATCAACTGAGTAAAGCAGATTGCCCTCCCTAATGTGGATGGGCCTCATCCAATCAGTTGAGGCCAAATAGAACAAAAAGTCTCACTCTCTTGTGAGTAAAAAGGAACTCCTCCTGCCTGATTGCCTTTGAACTAGATCGTTGCTTTTTGTTTTTATTTTTATTTTTGGTTTTTTTCCTGCCTTCAAACTGGAACTGAAACATTGGCTCTTCCTGGGTCTCAATCCTGCCAGCTTTTGGACTGGAACTACACCATTAGCTCTCCTGGTTCTCAGGCCATAGAAATTCTACTAGAACTACACTATCAGCTCTCTTGGGACTCCAGCTTGTCAACTATAGATTTTGAGACTTGTCAACCTCCATAAACACATAAGCAAATTCCTTGTAATAAATCTCTTCTCTCCTTCATCCTCTTGGTTCTGTTTCTCTGGAGAACCCTGACTAATACATCTGGTAACTTCTGCATATGCAGCTCTAGAACTAAGCCCTGTTTTGATCTGGGTTCTGTCAGATGCTGCTTGCAGCCTGTCTCCATAGAGAGCTGAGTAGGATCTACCTGGATTGCCTATAGCTACGCTGTTCACGTTTTGAGCAACATTATTCCTTACTCCCGTATCTTTGTGGACCATTATTTGTCTGATCCAGGCTCATATCGCCATACGTAGAATGTCCTATATTATCCACACTATTGACTATCTCTAGCATTGCTCTTTCTTCTGTGTCTGTCTGGGTCTCTCTCCTTTACTCATGGATCCTACTTTAAGATCACCATCAATTCACAACGATAAAGTAACTGCAGTTTGTGACTGGACTCTAGAAGTCTCCTGAAAACTCCCCCCTTCCACAGTTCTATTGCTCTGCAATTAAAATAAATCTGTGTGGCAATGGTAAGCTTTTTAAGTGAGGTTAGTGCTATTTTGTTAGTTCACAACAAGTGCTAAAGATAGAAATGCCAAATAGTCTTCCATCTTATTTAAGGGACCAACTATTAGTCTCTGAATGATGTTTTACAAAGAGTACTGAATTCAAAATTTTTAAAAACAGTTATAAATCCATCTCTTTAATGACAAGTAGTCAGATGGGCACCCAGGTAGTAAATATCAGTAACAATCAGACCTGGGGAGCAAGAGGTTTAGAGGAGGCAATCATCAGTGTTCTGATGCTTATC
Organism: Balaenoptera physalus; assembly: GCF_965194825.1. Lineage (NCBI taxonomy): Eukaryota > Metazoa > Chordata > Mammalia > Artiodactyla > Balaenopteridae > Balaenoptera > Balaenoptera physalus. The sequence goes on from NC_138884.1 coordinate 125,183,704, forward strand.
TCTTCCCCTGAGTAGGTGACCAGAGCAGATTTGGGGTTGGGAATGTAGCTCCAGAGTGAAAACGGTATGAAGATGTGACCCTTGCCTCTATGGAGATCAAATTCTCAATTAGTGAGGGAAGGGTTAAAGAGAAAGATTTCCCACATTTGCTTGCATTAATATTCACATGCATACCTCAATTTCCAAAAAATATTTTTGTAACGTTTTTGATTCGTTTAAGTCTCAATGAATTTGAATTATACACAAAAAAATGGAATATCCAAAAGGAATACTTTTGAGGAACATTGAAGACTGTCTAGTTTAACAAGCTTGTTTTACAGGAAAGCAAGCAAGTTCTGAGACATAGAGTTTCTTGCTAAGATCATAGAGCATCCAATCTGTTCCCCAGTTTAGTGGTACCCCAACACAACAGACCGTTTTGTTTTGTTTTGTTTTTAATAGTCCCGCAGTTTGAGGAGGTTTGTTGATTACTCACACTCATGTGAAGCATTTTTGCCCCCACTTCCCTATCCCTCCAATCCAATTTAAAAGTTTTCATCTTTACACAAGGTAGGTTTTTATTTAATTTCTTCAGGAATTAAAAACACCATATATAAATTATCTAAATAATTTGTTTAAAACATACCTGGAGCTTTGCCACAGACAACTGAGCTATAGTTTTGTTTAAAGCATGAATCTTTTTCCCTGAGTATGAAAATTTCTTATACTAAACAAGGTGGACATAGCATGCAACTCACTATTTCATATTTTTTATTGGTGCAGCGGGATGTAAAAAAGGACATGCCTCTTTAAGGCCTCAGAAATGGAATCTTTATGGGAAAAAATTGAGAAAGCTGAAATAATCTCAACATTATCTAATGATAATATATTCCCACACTGCTATACTTTTCCACATATAACTGGAAATAAAATCGCAGAACTTTGAAAGATGAAAGGGCACAATTGAAAGGGACAAATTCTCTAGCTTTGATTCCAAATAAAATTAATGGAGATTTTAAAAACAGGCCTCAGATGACCCTAGTATACAAAGATAATGCATAGCTATGTATTTTCAATGCAGTTTTGCGTTGTGATCATTTTTAGAGACTGAAATGTATGTCTACTAATATCTTGAGCTAGAAGCAAATTCAGCTTATAGACAAAATATGCACCACAATATTGTGAATGTTAATTTTTGGTTATAGAACTGTATATATGTCTTTACTACAATTCAAGTATAGGAGACAACGTTGAGATATCTTACATTTAACTGTTATATTCAACATATGAATCTTAACAAATCTGTGTTTTTCTTGATTGACGATTATAAAGGGAATTGAATATTTGGAGATTTAGTCTAATTTCTCTCTAGTATTTACCAACTATTCTTGTGAGAGGGTTGACAATAGAAATAAAATGAAACATATATTTGAAAGTTCTGATGTTACAGTAAAAAGCATAAACAGAATACATACTGGGTTCAGAAGGATTGTGAGGAAAAGTTCACCTCCTCTGATACTTTTATCCAATTCTTGGGGGCCTCCTGGATACTCTTTGTAGAAAATAGTGTGTGTGAACAACCCACAGGTCTGTCGAGGGAGGACCTGAGGAAAAAGAAAAAGCAGCACATTGACACGACTTAATTAAAAGCTCCATCACTGTGTCATGACTTCAGAGTCTGCAAATTTCATTCCTATTGGAGTTCCTTAACTGATAAAGCCAAAATCTTAATGTAATCAAGAGTTGATGTTGGTGTAATTATGCACATATTAAGAGACTTGCTAAATAAAAACTATAGGACAGCAGTCCCCAACCTTTCTGGCACTAGGGATGGGTTTCATGGAAGACAATTTTTCCACAGATTGGGGTGCGGGGTGTTCAGGCAGTAACACGAGCTATGGGGGGGCTGGTTCAGGCAGTAATGCAAGCGACGGGGAGCGACAGATGAAGCTTCACCCGCTCACCCACCCCTCACCTCCTGCTCTGCGGCCCGGTTCCTAACAGGCCGTGGACCGGTACCGGTCTGCGGCCCCGGGGTTGGGGACCCCTGCTATAGCACATATAGGTTAAAGCATTTTCATTCATGCCTATAAATCTCACCCACCATCTGAGTTATGTTAAAGAAATGGTAAAAAATAAAAGTCTTCTTAGGGTTGGTTTAATTCAAATATAGAGATTCTCCAGGGTTGCATTCTTCATGGTATTAGACCATTACTCTCCTTGTTTCTGAAATACAGTTTTACATGGTCCTCAGGTTCTGGGATTCAAAACAATGAGTTTTCAACACCCTCGCCACCTTTACTTTGTTTTGTTTTTACTACTCTGAATTAAAATTTTAATCACAGTAGTAGTCAGATCATCTAATGATTGCTTCCTGCATATTCTGTGGTTAATTCTGTTGTACATCTGAATGTCCAGCAGAGAAAGCAAATAAATAATTTTATTCCAAAACTTATTTTGAATAATAAACTATTTATAATCTAGTGGCAAAATGCATCCAATTGCACAGAATAGCTATAATTTTATTTATTCTTTGCTTAATTTTCGTAACAGTTTGTATTAAATTCAAGGTAAATGAATGTGTGTACTATTGGTTTAAAGGAATGTTTTTATTTAATAATGTACCAAATGGTCATGCTACTCAGTTAAGAAAACTGCTTTCACTTTGCTTTGCAATTATATCAGAGTAATACTTTTTATATCGCCTGGATTTCTATGGACACCATATACTATTATTTGCATTATCAATAGCTCCATTTAAATCCAAGGCTTCTTTAGGTCTTCTAGTACCAATTTACAATAAAATATTAAAGTTTTATGATTAAAGAATATTGAGTATTAGCTCTGGTTAACATATGTACTATTACTTTTTCTTTGGTTTTAGATAATTATTAGATAGACAGACAGACAGGTAGATAATTCTAATAGCAATCTGAACAATGGACTGAAAAGATGTAAATGTTTAAAGGAGGGAGAACAGTTTGTAAACCTTTCCTATGATCTTGGCAACTGATGATGAGAACATGACCTAAGGCACTGGACGTGGGGATGGAAGTTTTAAAATGAACTATTTTATCTCAAAGTAAAAATTAGGATTTTTTTCATTCCAATAAATAATTATAAATTCCCATCTAATATTCGTTTGCTTTTATTCTCATTTATAGGAGCATATCATTCTTACATCAGATTATTATTTTTTTAATTAATATATCTGAAAAGAAAATATATACCTTTGTTTTCATAGTATGTAAGAAAAAGAACAATGAAAAATGCTATCCTAAGATTCTTGAGTGTCTGAAAGCCAAAATAAACAGAGTAGATAAATTTAGCTTTCAGATGTTATTTGTTAGATTCTGTCTGTTGTTAGTGTAGTGACTTGAGAGGTGTTTAATAGACATGGAGAAACTCCCCAGAAGTATAAGGTCCCTAGACAAAACTTTAATCCAGAAACTGCAGTGGATGACCTATATGAAACCCGTTTCCAATATTTTGAGCTTACCTTGAATTTGCCAAAACTACCCCACAGCTTAGGAAGCAAGTCTATGGGTAAGCAATGTATTAATGTATGACCACCGTGGTAGGCAAGGGATTTATGATACTCATGTAAAAGAGTTTTGAAGTTAGATTTTGTCTTCATTCCATATGTAGACACTAAGAACCTTCAATACACACAGCGGTATGTGCTCACCATGATGCTATCGTGAATGAAGCCCTTTCGGTACCGTGCAGGTTTCAAATGCGGATACTCTTCAGTGCTGGTGACCTGAATACCCCAGACCTTCTTCCAAGCTGCATACAGCTGAATATGAACTGGGTAGACCCCTGAGTGATGTGGTGCCACAGCATAGCCCATGTTGATAGGTATTCCATGCTCCTAAAAGAAAGCCAGAACAACATCATATGGAGTGTGGTCAATTGAATTCAACTAAAATTGTTTCCACAAACATCTATGCTAAGGATGAGAAATATAAAAACTAATAGGGTAGAGTTTTATAATCCTATGATAGACATAGTAAATACTTTGGGCATGTGGTGTGTAGCTAAGATTAACTCTGAATTTTGAATATAGACGGTTTGGGGGGAAGATAGGAAGAAGATATGGCCCTTTCTCAGACAGATACAGAAAAAAAAAAGGTGCCACTTGAGTAAGTACCCAAATATGGAAGACAGAAGAGCCCAATGTGGGGTGTGTTTGTGTGTGTGTCTGTGTGTGTGTCTATGATGTTGAAGACAACCAGAAAGGTAGGTATAAACCATAATGTGATAAGCTTTTACTGTTGACCTAAGGGATTGGGATTTATTCTATTTGAATAGTATAGACAGGAAGCTCTGTGAGCATGGAGGGCCATGATCTGCTCTATGTCTTAGGAAGAAGGATATAGTGACAACATGTTAAGATGAACTAGAAGTGGGGAAGAAATGAATCAAGGCTGTGCATTAGGAAGCTATTACAATGGCGCAGATTAGAGGGCACATGAGTACCTAAACTAGATTGTTGGTGGTCGGATTAAAAGCCTGGGGATAAATGCCATACAAGATTCAGTGATGTTTTGGATACTGACGGTAAAGGAAAAGTGAAGATTGGTTTTGAATCTTAGCAGCTCAATTTATTTTTATAAAGCCTACTGTTTACTATGAGGTGCTTGCCTTGGGTAGACAGTCAACTCTAAAGGAAAAGAGGTATAAATTTAAAACAAGAATATGAAAAAAATTGTCGAAGAATGGTATTATATTGTGAAGTACACGATACAGATCTGCAGTCTTCTAATTTCTGCTTCTTTATATTTCTCCCTTTAAATGCTTATCTGCTTTATAAAGATGCCTTATAGGATTGAATCTCATCAATTGAGGTTATAAATGACAATATACAGTAATACATGAAGGCTGACTGAATCAATAAACAGAACACAAAAGTGTTGACTTGACAATTGCCATTTATATTTTCTATTACATGACACACAGCATAGGAAAAGAATTCAGTTTGGCATAATAAGCAAGTAGTGAATGGGTCACATATCTACAATACCTAAGTCATACGCCACATTCAGTTCAGAAGATGGGCCCTAAATATTTTGCAAGTTTCCTTCATTCTTTCTTTTATGGAATGACCCTCATTGTATAGCCAAATCCACCTCTCTTTCACTAGGAGTATGTGTTTTCTAACACCTATTACAATAAATGACTGTAGAAAGACTGAATTATGAAATCAATGCTGTAAAATGATCTGGAGTCTTTGGCTAGGTACTGGGGAAAATTCATTTCTTTGTGTGTGCAGAGGAAAAATACTTCTTCCAGGAGCCTGTATTTTCAATATAAAGTAAAGTTGGAAAAGTCCAGTGACAAAACTACTAGGACACTACCAGAGGGAGCAGGCAACTACTGTTACCCTGACACTCACTGGGAAGCATGTACTGGAAAAAGCCTTAGATCTCTGGTTAGTTCCATGTTGCCCAGTGAATTGTCACAAAGCGTTCTGAGGATGAGTATCGCAGAGTAGCCAAGATGTGGATGTACTGGGTATGAGATACAGATGAACTTTCTCATGAGAGAAATCTAAGGTCAAGGGTGTTCAAACCTTTCTGTCTGGTAAACAGAATTTGTGTGACTGTTGCTTAGAGAAGTAGCTCTGATTTACAAAAAGGGGGAAGACAATCTGTTACACTCTTACTACTCTTTCAAGTGATTCATACCGAGGTTTCATAACTGTCTTGTCCCATGACTAGAAGAATAACAAAATCATCGGTGTATGAATCTTAATAGTCTTCACCAATCATTTTGTTAGTGTCCATTTTTTATCACTGTTTAATATTTTATTTCAAATTTTGGGCCCAGAACACTAGATAAGTGTGTGAATCTTCTAGAAGCAAAGAGATAAAAAATAAAACAATGAGAGAATTGAAATATTAAACAACTGTGTCTCTTCAGAAAAAAAAAGACTTTTGACAAGTACTAAAATGAACTGTAGAACTTTCATGAAAAAACCAGAAGGTAAAAAGCAATTGATTTGGTGAGTAGGAAGGAAGTAAAAGGATTTTATTATATTTATTGATTTCTGGGGGCTTAATGTTCTACTGCTTATAAGGTCATCTTATCACACTGACAACTGGAGCTCAATCAAAATAGTAAATCACACTAGATAATTATGAGTTTATATTTTTTCAATCTAAATGATAACACAAAATGAAAAGTAATTCCCTAGTCAAACTCTTTTTCTGTTATCAAGGGGCTTGTTATAGAAACCTTCATTCTTTACTGTCCAGAGCTTAAAACACCCTTCACAGTGACTTGGTAAACTAAAAAGTGAGCTAAACATATATTTACACAAGATCAGAAAAATTACAAAATTTGAAAGACTTTCTAATGTGAATATAGGAAGCATTTGAGACTACAAAATTAGACATGTAAATGACAGAGTAAACTAATTCAAACATGGTTTTTATTATTTATTAAAACAATGTCTTTGAAAAGATCTAGGAGTTCTATGATATCATAATATGAAATGGCACCACAAATATTTATGGGAAGCTTAACTTGATCATTCTTATTTACATGAAATTCCCAGTTGACTGGAAAATGAGACAATGTGGTAACTTACAGACTATATAAAAATAGGGTCATCATTTTTCAAAAACTAGAATAAAATAAAATATATTTAGCACCAAACATCTAACAGTAATGGACATGATCTCATTTAATTTTTCTTTAATCATTCCTACTGATCCTATCTGCTTGCTGTTGCTTAGTGCCTGATAGTTATGAAGTGTCTTTACATTCATGTCTAACATTATCCTCATAATTACCCTGTGAGGTGGCCTGGATTATCAAATGTGGAAACTGAGGCTCAGAGAAAGCAAATGACTTACTCATGTTCACAAATGTCAGAGCTAGAATTATACCCAAGTCCTCTAAATTCATTGCTTTTGCTTTTCTACTAGGTTGCTACTACTGTGACCCTCTCTCCCCACTCCAAGTTAATGACTAGAAGCACTTTACTGACAAAAGGGAATTGATTTTAATATATATTTCTGAATTGGAACTCCTACCACTCTATTTTTACTTGGGGGGGTTATAAAGCAAAATTATACATTTCCCAAACTCTGCCACTATCATTTTTGATGCAAACAAGTTTCAGCCAATTACAAGTACTTAGGATAGATGTCAGAAGGAAGTAGGTGGGCAGATGCTAAAGTCTGGCAGCTCCTGGCTCCTGCTGCTGGTACGTAAGATCTTTGCTGAAGCAGTATTTGGTGCCCATTTGCAGGGCAGTGGTGAAAACTTATTGTTTCTGTCAGAGCTCCAGTGGCAGCTTTAAAAGCGGTGGCCCCGCTAGGGAACCAGTTCTGTCTGGCTCTGCAAAGTCCCAGAAGAGTAGAACCTAGAATCTGCTCCATCAGCCCTTCCAAAGTTTTTGGAAGCACTTAAATCGCTGAATAAAAACTCCCTTTAAAAAAGTTCCAAATGGCTTCTGCGTCTATCATGGAAATCTGACTGATACAAGTGGTCTTTCCCCTTTCTAATAAGTATAAAAGGTTTAAGAGGTTCAGGTGAGATGTCAGTGGTCTGAAACTAGGAAAACAGAAGAAGAGTTTACTAAAGCACTGCCCAGTATTTCTCCAAGAAAACTCATTGATACATGCGAAACACCTATTTGTCTAGCTAGATACTATCATGTTATACATATGACTGTTAAATCCTAGGTTGATCAGTCAATGACTAGTGTATAGAGAAAATAACTAGGAGACTAGTCTGTTTAAATAATAAATGTCACAGGTCAACCCCATGGTGAAACCATGTTATAACAAAAGAAGGGGAATGGATTGCATTGAAAGAACATTGCTCTAATGGATTAATTCTGATGACTTGCAAGCACTTTTGTGTCAGCACGTAAAGCAATACCCCTTTATAGGATAACCACGTCCTAATATACAGGCAAAAAGAACTGCAGGTATCATATGCAGAGGTCGAAAGAACTATCTGTGGTCAGTCAGTGGTAGATACTCTTTAGAAGACCTGGCACACCATAGAGAACCAGAGAAGAAAAGGAGAAAACTAGGAGTTGGGAAGATTGGACTCACGGACATATAAGAGGTATTTCCTACATCTACCACAAATAGCTGGACAGCAACCTGAATAATGGTTGGAGGTCCTCATACAGAGAGGAGAAAGAGCCAGACAAATGGCATTTTTCCCTATTATTATGACCTTCTGTTTACACTCCAGGAGATATGGCTTGTGAAACCAGACCTAATACATTTAGGATGGTTTAATATTCCCAGTGTTAGCACCATGCCTGGCACATTGTTAGTGTTGAATAAATATTTTTTAAAGGAAATAGCAAATAAAATTTTTTATTAAGTTCATCATAGATATTTAATAAATGAATAGAAAAGGAAAATAAATAAAATGATGATTGCATAAATGAATGTACTTGTAGTAAAGAGATAGTTCATTGAACAGTAACTTTTTGAACTTAAAGTATTGATTTGTCTTCCTAAATATACAACTTCTAGGGAGTGACACTTGTGCTAAAGAAAACAGATCTCATTATCTAATTTTCCTTTTAATAAGGACAATGTGGAATCACTTGCCAACTTTGAGAATGATCCTAGGATCACTGATTTTGCAGTGTTTTGGGAACTGAAATTGTCTTCTGTTTTCCTAAGTGATAAAAGCAATGACTGTGTGACCCTGGAAATTGGCTGGGTCAGTCCTTACACTTTTTGGACTGAAGTCTAGTAAATGGTGTCAAATCTCTAGAGAGCTCTGTGTTACAAATGGATTTTTCTTTTGAAAAAGAAAGAGCACAGCAATAGTATTGCTTCTATAGTGTGAACTTTCCAATTCTAAGTAGAGCTATTTTGGGCAACTGAGACACATCCCTTTAATATTCTTGACCCTGCTGAAGGTCTACTTAGCTGCTTGAAGAGATCTAACACAAAGACTAAGCAAGTCTTCATTCACACTGTATAAAATGTGGTTGATTAAGCATTTTCATTGCTAACTTTTGGTACTCAGAAGTCCCACTTCATTGACAATCATTCAATATATATTTATTATGTATTATAATGTACTAGGAGCCATTTGTTGCAGAGGATGCAGCAGTGAACACAGACAGAAATCCCTGCCATAGGGAAGCTTATATTTTAGTGGGCGGAGACCAAGATTACACAAAAGAAATAGGTAAATTGTATATTATATTAGAAGGGCTAAGAGCTATTGGGAAAAATAAAGCAGAGAAAAGGAGAGGAATGAAGAGGTATGGGTTGCAATATTAAATAGATTATTCATGGAGAAGGTAATATTTTGAATCAAGGTCTAAAGTTGTAAGAGATTAAGCCATACAGATAACTTGGAGAAGATCATTCCAGGCAGAAGGACAGTACATACATTGTTGTGAGTTCAAAGAACCTCAGGTATTTTTGAGGAAGAATAAGAATTCAATTGCTTTTGGAGCAGCGTTAGCAAAGGGGGAGAGTAGCAAGAGATGATGTCAAGAGGTGGCACTGCTGCAAGTAGCCTTGTCAGTTATTTACTGAACAACTCCAGGGGGCACCATTCACATCGACTATGCTTTTACAGAGGTTGTATGATGCAGTATCACTGACAAGAAGGAATGGGTGCAGAGTATTTAAGTCCTTAATGTGCCACAATAAGGATGTTGGTATTTACCTTGAATGAGATGAGGAGCTACTGGAAAGTTTTGAACAGACGGATGATCTAGACTATCATTAAAAAAAAAAAAAAATTCTTCTGGCTGCTATGTTGAGAGCTGACTGAAAGGAAGTAAGGAGGAAAGTAGGAGCCAGTTACTAGGTTTTGGTAACAATCTAAGTGAGAGATAATGATAGCTTGGACCAGGGTGGGGACAATGTAACTGGTGAGAAGTGATTTTATTCTGGATATACTGTGAAGGTGGAGCCACAGAATTTGATGATAGATTGAATATGCAACATGAGACAAGGTGCTCAACTAGAAGGATAGAATTTCCATCAAGTGAGTCTGGAAAGTTTAAAAATTAAACAGGTTTGGGGGAGAAAGGACATATGTTTGAGATTAGACATTCAATTGGATGTCTCATGTCTTCCCATTCAATTGGGAAGTCAAATAAATAAGTTTAGCATTTAGAGGAGCAAGTTCAGCTGGAGAGCTGAAGTTCAGCTGGACAGCTCAACATATCAATTTTATTTAAAGTCATAAAACTCATTAAGATCACCAACAGAATGAATGTGTAAACAGAGAGAAGAGGAAGGCTAAGTCTTTGGGACAGATTAACATCAAGAAGGCAGAGAGAAGAGAAGAAAACCAGAAAATAAACTCAGAAAGAGTATTGCAAGTGAGATGGGAGGAATACCAGGAATTTCCAATGAGAACTAAGAATTGCCCATTGGGTTTAACACTGGATGTCCTTTAATGAACTGGAAAAGAGAAGATCTGGTGGAGTGGTGAAGGGCAAGAAAATCAGAGTGGATTTAAGAGAGACTAGAGGGAGGTGAAATGGTGAAAGCGAGTATAACAACGATTTTAAGAAGTTTTGCTAAAATGAAGAGTCAAGAAATGGTGCTGTAGTTGGAGAAACAACATAAGCACAGGACTATCTAAAGATGGGAGAAATAGCTGTATGTTTATAGAAACGGTAATGATTTAGAAGACAGGGGAGAACTGCTGGAATTGCAGTTTTTTATATATATAATTTACAAATATAATTATATATATATAATTTATATATAATTTTATTATATATAATTTATATATATAATTTATATATATAATTTTATTATATATAATTTATATATATAAATTATATATATATATTTAAAATTTTCTGATTGGCCAACCCCAGCGTTAGTGTTTATTTCAGAAGGAAGGTAGTGGTAATCCCGTTGCAGAGGCTAGGGAAGCTTGCTGATGTCACGCAGCTGGCGTGGGTCTGGGCTCGGCTGAGAGGCCAGAGCCTGCACTCCCGGCCACTAAGCTGCTGAGTAGGGTCGTGGGAGTTGCGAGTACCTGAAGCCCGGAGTCCCCAGGGCTTTGTGGGCGCTGAGCGGGTGGGCCCAGTGGCCTCAGTGCTTGGTGACCGGGCGTAGTCATCCACCGGAAGTGGTGAGAGCGGTAGTCGGCCGTGACCTGTGTGAGGACGTTCTCCCGCCTGAAGCCCGCCTTCAGCAGGGCGGACACCTGCGTCTCTTGGAACACGGTGGTGACGTCTGAGTAGTACTTGGACTTCATCCGCTCCCCCAGGCGGTGAGGTTGCAGGAGGTGAGGACGCTCCCCGGCTTCAGCAGGCGGAAGCGCATGGTCCCTAATGCGGTTGAACTGGTGTGTGTGCCAGGTCCCCTCAGACAGCGGGTACGTGTCGTACAGGATCCCATCAAAGTGACTGTCTGGCAGGGTGGGCGCCACCTTCTCCCACAGGCCTTTCGAGGGAACCACCATGCGGGGAGGCCGCTGGGCCGAGTCCTGGAGCCGCTGGAAGACTCCGTCGTTGCATTCAACGATCCAGTGCTCGTCGATGGGGGCCTCCTGCACCTTCGTAGCTGCCATGGCCGCGCCGAAGCCCGCCTCCAGAGCTGCCATGGCCGCGCCGAAGCCCACCTCCAGGACCTGGCCCCTTCTGGAGGCGGCGGCGGCCGCCAGCGCTTGCAGGGTGGGGTCTCGCAGCTCTCCATCGCCAGCTCGCCCAGGATCTGCACGTGCGTAACCGGCCCTGCGCAAAGACGCGGGTCGCGGCGCAGGCGCTGGTGCTGCGCGCCGCCCAAGCTCTGGATACGCAGGGCCAGGTCCCTGCCGGGCCTTCTGGGCGGGGCCTGGAATGATATTCTCGAACAGTTGGGAAGGGACGTGATTGAGTGCAAAAGGACAGAATCTGGTCTTTGCATTTCTAGCTCTTTTATTAGTTGTTTCAAGACAGAAACCAGGATTGTGTGCTGCCCTCACAGCATGCCAAGCCACGACATATATTTAGGTCACTGTTAACACAGTTTATGGTAATAAGGGGTACCTACATATTCAGAAAGATTGTACTAAATAATTAGGACCACTTGAGTAACTAGCTATGAAGATTATAATTTTTATGGTTTTTTTTTTCTGTATAGACATGCTCACGTTTCAAATTAAAATCAAACCTATTATTATATTTACATTTTGTTATCACCACGTTGAAATAGTAGTTGTAGTAATGGGGCCATGTGGAAGTTCTCTTTCAATTGCTTGACTTTTTTTTTTTTTTTTTTTTTCAGTGAAATAAGAAACTCTTCAGTTGAGAATGAAGATGGGGCAAGACGTGTAGTAGTTTGCAGAAAGAGACGGTATGAAACACTGATCCAGGAGAGTAAGATTGTGAACAAAATAAAGACTTGCTGTGTAACTTCTGGGCAGTATTGAGCTCCACTTGAGGTCTGTGGTCATGGTTTTAAAGTGAGAACAGTTAAGTGTTGATCCTAGCCACATTAATTTTCAGGGGTACAGGCGTGGACTAGGTAGAGATTTGGATTTAAAAGGAGTTGAGACTTTGCAAGGGAGTTTGATGAACCAAGAAATGTATAGGAGTTCAGGGAGGATTCAAGGGAATGCTTATAATGATGGGTTCTTGAGAAAAGCTTAATAAAGAGGAAAGCAAAGACCTGTGAAGAGTTAGGGGCAGCAAAGATGTGATATCAGGCTATCTCAGGAAATACTAGATCTGCATTTTGGTACCTTTCTCTTCATTGTTGCCTCTGCTGCATGGAAAGATCTAGTTCTAGATGTAAGTGACAAGAGAGATGACACCAGATAGTAAATATTTAGAGCTTCTAACAATGCCTTTAACCTGGAAGGAATAACATTCAAGATTCTTCGTAAATGTGTTAAGAGATGGAAACAAGAATAGTATGATCCATTCCATTATGATATCATTTCTATAGTTACTATAAGCAGAAACGTGCAAAAAGAAGGTATTCAAAATAATTTTGCTTAATACAAATCACAGCATTTTCACAATACGTTCATTTGTAATTTTATCTCAAGTAAATAATGTAACTAATTTACCTTCCCATATATTTCCATTCTTAGTACTTCAAATATCTATACACAGCAAGTATAAAATAATTTTTAAAAAATCTTCTACCTGATTGCCTATGTTCATGAAATAAAGCACTGGTTTAGGTGAAATGGCTAGGGGTGTGTGTGTGTGTGTGTGTGGTAGACAAGTTGAGGAGGGTAACTTGTCCTTTTTGAAACTGGCTGGAATGTCCTTCATTTTTAAATTTTGCTCACATTTCCTAACTTTTTGGATGCTTCCACAATTATATAGCTGATGGTTTAGAATCATTAATTTAAACGCATCACTTTGCAGAAATAGATTTGCATAAACTATTACTCTGAGCAATGGAATATATTTCTAATATTATTTTTGAGTCAAGCTGAGATTTCCCTTAGGAGTCATTTTTCCCCTTAATGCCAGCTTAATGCATTTATGGAAAAATGCTTTAAACATTTGGTGTAGGAATGAGACATCCCTCTGGTTGTAAATTTTCTCCCCCACCTCCAAAATACAAAGTGTTATTACATGTTGTCCTCTGTGGCATCCTGTGCCTTCTCTAAGAGTTAAAATAATTCCCATCTGTGATTGTTTCCAATTTTGTGGAAACTTTACTACCATGTGAAATAAATTTCATCAGACAAAAAGTAAGCTTATGTTAATAAATGGTACGTATATAATAAAAAAACTTAAATAAATTATGATGACTTAAGTAACTGCCTATAAAGATGGTTAAATTACTATATTTTTCTGTAGACATGTCATACCAAATATTATATTTCCATGTTGTTATCGTCATGTTAAAGTGGCATCATATTTGGAAATCAAACTTTCAATACAGTTTTCATCTCAAAACAACTCCAGTTCAAGCCCTTCAGTTCTCCTATATTATTAACCAGCTTTAACGCTCTCCACTGTCAACAGGTTTGAAAACAATTTCTCATATTCTCATATTGCTCAGGTTACTGCAGAAGTGACTGCAGGGAACTGAAGTGTTGACTCTGAAGAGATAATCACAGAATGATGAAAATGTTCAGCCCCTACAGATAAAGCATAAAAGAAACTATCTAGCTGAATTTTTCAAATTGAAAAACAAAAAGAAAGAAAATGAAAAACTTGTGATAACTACTGCTTTTGATGGATTAGCCAATTTGAATAGGGTATACTCAATAGAGCAGGAGTTAAATTTTTTTAAAAATCTTGCAAACCTTGGCTTTTGATTAGCTCACAATCATTTATTAATTAAAAACAAGCTTGGTCATTGATGCAATAAAATGAAAATCTGTCAGTGAAAGTTAATTATGCTATTATTAAGCATTCTAAGAATTCACTCACAAAACTGCTATCTAATAAATGATAATTAGGCATAAAATTTTCACTATCAACACTTCTTAAAAAGTGTTAGGCCATGTTTAGGGTATTCTATATAAATATTCCTTCGAAGGGTCTACAAATTTTAGACAATGGGGCAGTTTGGATGTAGGCAAATCTCAAAACAGCTTAAGAGAAAAAATGCAATGGAAAAGCACTGGATAGGAAATGGTCAAACTTTGCATCAGAAAAACAAGAAACAGTGGATTGAGAAAAAGAAAGTGCTTATTTTTCTTGAGTAATTGGAAATCCAGAGATGAGTGGTTGGTTCAGAAGTTCAAGAATGCCAGAAGTGAGGTCTCTGATTCTCTTGGCCTTTCCTTCATGTTTTAGATGAATGTCTTAGTTCCAGCCAATAGGACCACATACTAGGCAAGAGAAAGGAACAAAGGCAAAGTGCAGAAGGGCAAACATCAGCCATCTCTAACCTGCTTTCCTGGAGATTTCCTGGAAGTTCCATACCATGACTTACTTTTATATCTAATTGGCCAGAACTATGTTAAATGCTCTCTACCTGAAATAAAAGCTGAAAAATCCGTCCTCTAGCTAGACATTTTGGCTCCACAAGCAAACTTTGGCTTTATTCACTAGGAAGAGTGTGAAAAATGGGTACTGAGTATGCATTTAGAAGTGATGACCAAGTATTAATCTGTACCCTACCAGAATGTAGAAATAAGAATTCTCATGCCTTGTTGCTAAGCAGCCCACTTCCTAATCTTATGTATAAAAGGCACATAAGAGTCCTGATCTAGGAGGTAAACAGGAGAGCAGTAGATGAGAATACATTAATTAGGGGAGGTGATATGAGAATCTGGAGACCAGGAATTTCAGAAGGTAGAATTCTAAGCAAATGTGATCAGAACAGTTGGATTTAGGGTCCCTGAGGCCCTAAAACCTAGGGGAAAAGTTCCTGCATATTCTGGCTCCACATGAACTACACGGGCTCATTTTCTCTTAATTCCCAACTCAAAGCCTCTTCTGACACCAAATCAATTTCTTCTTCTTTTCTTCAATATTTTATGCTCCTTTTGGAGATTCATAAGGGCAAGAATTATCAGAAATGTATTTTATGTTCCACAAATTTCATATTTCTAAGGACACAGCAAGTTACCGATAATCATTATGGATAGATGTACATTAATTAGGGATTCATGAAATACTGTCCATTATTATGATTCCAATTTGACATACCTTCCTCTGCATCTTTATAGGTCAAAGTGTGTAGGTCAAAGTTTGGAAGACTTTTTCTCTAAAGGGCTATGTAGGAAATATTTTAGGCTTCGCCAGCAACATAATGTCTCTGTCACATGTTTTTCTTTGTTTACTTGATTTTTACAACCGTTTACAAATGTAAAACCAACTCTTAGCAGACCAGCCATAACAAAACAGGCTGCAGCTAAATCCCACAGGCAGTGGTTTCCTGACCCACAGATAGGTTGTTGCTGATGCAATATATATTGATATATATTTTGTCGCAAGAGTGGAACACGGTGTTTTGGGCACTAGCCTGTGCCCTTTCTCATACTGCTCCCTCTGCTTGGATGCCCTGCTCCTGCCTTCTGCCTCAAGCACACCTACTCGTTTTTCACAAGTGTTGTTATCTCAATTGTCTGTCCCGTTTATTATTTTTCTTCCTCTTATAACTAACCCGCGTCTCCTTTGTGGCTGTGCTGGGCTCTGTACCTGTCTCTCCAAAACCCAAAATGCTGTTTTGTTAAACTGAAGTTAAACCCCAAGAATAAGCAGCATCTCATTCATTTTTGCATCTTTGGTGTCAAGTAAAGTGCTTAGTAGATAATACACATTCATTAATTATCTGCTGAGGAGAGGAAGGAAGGAAAAGAGGGAGAAAGAAAGGGAAGAAAGAAGAAAGAAATGAACAAACGAAAGACGGGAGTTACTTTTTCACAATGGAGGAAGTATCTGAAAATTTTTGGACATAATTGGAAAGCAATAACTTCAAAGATTCAAGAGTTCACATATACATGGATCAACTTTTTTTTTATATTTCGCTTATTTTCTTTAAAAACACAACTTTTATCATCAATGTTCCTTTTTCCTGGAATGTTTGGTAAGATATTGGTCTCTTTGAATCACTAAAAATTAGTGACCACATTCAGTATTGAATGATGGATAGATGGAGGACTGCAAAGCAAATTAGCCTATCTTGTATCTGTTCCCAATTTGCATATTACATTACCTTGAAAAAGTCACTTGGTGGTTTTACAATCATCATCAACCTCTTATTTCAAAAGGAATGATCACATGCTTCCTGAAGAAATACGGTAAAAATGATGGTAGCCATGATGATGATGATGACGACAAACACTTTTTGAAAGACTTACGTGCCAAGCGCTTAGCTAAGCGTTATACACATATGAACATGTACACACATCACCTAAACCTCGTAAAAACCTATGTGGTAGAAACAACTATCATCTCCAGTTTACACATTGATAATTAAAGCACTGGAATTTTAAGTCATTTGCTAAGGGCACCCATCTAGTAATTGGCAAAGAAGCAATTTGAACCAAGATACATCTGAAGTTAAACACATGAACTTAATACTCAGGGCAATTAGGCTGTGTCACACACAGGGTAAACTCACGTCATAAAAGGTTTTTATGTATAAAAATAGTTAAGGTTTTGTTTTCTGCAGAGGAACATGAATTTTTCTTTTGTATTTTGTGCACAGTTTATTGCTCTGTATTATATAAATATAACTTAATATTTAGAGGAAATATTTATTTACCTTAAACCAAGTAAATTAAATATTAATAACTACTTTAAGCAGTTATCAGCTTACCTCCTAGGGGGAAATCTTTGTTGCAATTGTTATATGTGTCAGCACTTGAAAAGAATTGGAGCTCCTCTAGTTAATCTTAAAATATTATTTAAATGCATAAAAACCATAAAGCAGAAAGAATGACTTTCAAGACTTTATACTTACTAAAAATAATGATAACAAGGTATCCAGAACAGACAGGTGCAAACCTTGGTAGATTCATATCAATGCATCTGAGTAATATAAATAGTTCATTTCCTTCAATTATTGCTGCCCAATATTAAAGTGCATTTTGTAGGTAGCATTTATTCCTTTGAGATTAAACATGTTCAGGAAAAAAATAGCTACTATACAGAAAAAAGATGCTGCAGCTAAAATAGGGATTTGGGGGATGAGGGTGTCCGATGGTGCCCTCTGCTAAAAAAATCAAATAGATAAATATGTATTGTAGAAATTTTCCGTCTAAGGGAAATTCTTTTATCTACCCGTCAATACCAGACTGGCAAATCAAGGACTGACCATGATACAGCACATGACAAGAAAAGCCATTTTTTTCTCTAAATCCATTACTAAGCAGTATGAATATTAATAGCTAATGAAAAACCAATCCTAATTTCCAGGCAAAAAGTTTATCCTATTCTTCATGTCCTAGGTTTGGTGAAAAACAGAAATTGAGAACTTTAGTGACTGCTTGAATAAACTAGCTAAGAACTTTATTAAACAATATCATCCTACTTGTAAAAAGGCCAAAAACCTATACCTATCTGCTGTCAACGGGTAGCTGAAAGGGAAATCAAAATATTTTCACTTGTTACACAATACATTGATAATTATGCCATTAATACACGAAATTTTCCATATTAATCTTTGAAATTTTATACAATAACATCTACTTCTCTCAATACAGAAGAAAGGTCTGGGTTCTTCAACTATTATTCAACTTTGCAGAAGTCACATATATTACCTTAATTACCTGGACTACGGTTAACAAAAGGCCATTAGAATAACCGGGCACACAAGTTGGTTCATTTTACCTTGGGAAGATACTGTCTGGTTCTCCCACAGATCATCAGCTCTTGCTTGGGGTGTTGTATGGTGCAATTGAGAGCACTGAATTAGGAACCACGAGGCAGAGTGTGAGTTCTCTGTGTGACCAAGTACAAGTCACTTATGAGCTCAGTTTTTTCATTTGTGAAATTGAGAGCTTTCATTATCACTTTAGCAACAAACCTAAGAAGCCTACTCTACCTGATTTCCAAGCTCAGGGCAATTCAGATTCACATAATTTTACAGATATCAGGGGCTTCAGTGGTCATCTAGTTTGACCACTTCATGTTACTGAAATGGGAATCTGGCTACTAGGCCCAGATAACATGACAATGGCTAGAAGAGAAAGCTACCAACATTACAAACAATAGACTGGAAAACTAGAAAAAGTAGACACAAGAATTCAAAAATTCTACGAACATAGTTTAGGAGCAAATAATCCACATAATCACAGCTGACTCTGAGAGCACAGCAGGAAGAGAGTACAGTAAAATCATTTGTATTAACATGAAAACCTTTAGCCGTCGTGAAAAATGTGTCTTGATGCTTAGTACACATTTACCATTTTAAAAGTGGTAAGTTATGTATTTTAAAAGGTTACTCTCTGAAATGCTTAAAACAATAAAGCACTCAAATGCTGAAGATTTTCAGTGACGAATGAATAGCTCACTTATTGTAACACAATATTTCATCTTGATATAGCATATATTAAAGGTTGAATCTATAGGTGTGCAATTTTTCACGCAAAGTTTTATTCACTTTTATTGTAAATAAAACACAAGAATATTAACAGGAAGGTACAAAGGACTGTGATATTTCAATACTGTCACAGAAAAGGAATATGGTAATGGATAAACTGTGTCTGTGAACAATAGTTTCGAACAAGAGATGAGAAATATATGCATATATAATATAAAAAGAAAAAAATTAACAGACATAATGATGAAGGGATATCTCTACTGACCACATGGATATATGGAAATACTTTTAAACTGTTGGAAAAGGCCGTCTATAAATAAACGTTCTATATTCAGTAACAAAATCATTTAAATGCTCATATAAATGAGCTTCAAGTTTGCTGGCTGGTATCCTATAATCATCCCACTGTGATTTTATTATTTTCTTCTTTCCGAACACCATTTTGCTCATCATACGTTTCCAATAAGTAGAATTAAATATATTCAAGATCATACAAATATTCCATTTACTAAACATTTAGCAAATTTTCACTGCTCTGTCTTCCAAGGAAATGCCATTAATATTTGATTTCATTATTTAATGCTTTTTCAAGCTTAAAAATATATTTTGCCTGTTTCAGGATTAAAAACTGATACAAAAAAATTGTTTCCAAAAATATAGTGGGTTTTAATTTGAAAACCCAGTCTAGAAATTCTAGCTTATCAGGGGACATTACCAGCAATTACAGCTGCATTTCTATCACAGGGCTTAAATCTAAAAGTAGCATGGCAACTTTGGTATGGAGAATTAGGATAGTGGATTACACAGAGTGAAGTATATGAAAAACGAAGTAAAATAAAAGTGGTCCCATCCTTAAGGAGCAAGGAAAAGGGAAAATGGAAGATAAGACTAGAACACAGGCAATTTACTTTTAGGTAAAAGAGACAAAGGCAGTACTTTCTTCTCTCTCTTCAACTTCTTTTTGGTACTGGCAAAGATAACTTTTGAATGAACACAAGATGATGTCACTAAAATATTCTTTAACCCATGCCCTTCTAATTTGCTCTTAAGAGTGTGTATACGGTGTAGAAAATGGGAGGTAAGGAAATGCTCCTCCAAATTCAAGAACCCCAGAGCCTGGATGACATTAGGTTAGCAGTGACTTGTAGAAAGAGTAGGAGAAACTTGGGGTCAAAACCAGAGTCACCAAACTGGGAGGAGGAGCACAACACAAGTGTGATAACTGTGAAAAACAACAGTCATCATCAAGGACTGCATGAAGGGAGGCACACTGGAGACTTTCAAGTATCATTCATTAAAAAATGAGATGGGAGCATATAATACACAATATAAGGGGCCGGATGCTAGGGCCTTGCGGGCTATTTTAAAGTAGTCTGAAGGGCTTTGAGACAAAATGTGACAGAATCTGAATTACATGTTAACAAGATCATTGTAGTTGCTTTGATAAGAATAGACTCAACAGGGCCAAGAATGGAACTGGAGACCAGTGAAGAGGCTATTGAAACAAATTAGTCAAGAAATGATGATAGATAAAAGCCCTTTCATTTTTCAAAGTCAAGTGATAAATATATAATAGTAAAGATGTCTTCTGTCTAAACAAATTGTCTAGAACTATAGTTAAAGCTGAGTAATTTTTTATTAAATCAAAATAGTTGGAAAGTCCTCCTTTATTCTCCAATTCAAAACATGATTCATTTAGAGATATGCAGAGATGGGTAATAGCTCTTCTTGGGTACATATTTTGCAACTAGACTTTTAACTTTTATTATATCAATAGGACAGTAATATGAAAATACTCTAATAAGGACATACATTTGAAATATCTATAGTCTTTTAAGAGACTATCAGCAAGACACTGCATGAAAAAATATTCACGAGCCTTCATTTAAAATAGTCTATGTCCAGCTTAAAAAAAAAAAAAAAGAAATGATGATAGAATTCAGACATCTGGAATGGTGCTGTGAGGAGCTCAGTGGTCCCTTTTCCAGCAAAACAACCATAACTGGTAGAAATTATTTTTTTAAAAAAACCAAGCATTTAAAATCTCTGGAAAATGAACTGAGAAGATACAGCAAAGAAATATTTATTCAAGAAATCTACTAAGATTGGTAAGAACAGTGAAAGTGTGTAGCATTTGAGCCATGGCCCACCCCTTTCCCCACTTGCTCCAGTTTAAAGTGGCAAAATCCCTACCCACGTTGGGTGCAGCCAAGAACACAGGGGGTACCTCTCCTCCTCAAGGTAGCCACACTCGCAGAGCAGAAACTGTACCCCAGATTCAGACCAAGAATACTGGAACCATGATTTATCCTGGCTCCAGCTGAATTGTAGGGTGGTAGTTCTAAGCCAGGAGAGGCAAGCTGAGAGGACCAGAGGCTACTATCTCAACCCAGCACCCTGATCATAAATCTGGGTATTGCTCTGTGAGAAGGGGGCCATTATCTCCACCCTCAGCTCTGGAGCATTGGTGCAGAGATTTTGCCCAGGGTAGGAGGCAGATCATAAGAAGAGAGAGTTCCTAAGTTCTCTCAAAGGGAACTGACTTTTTTTGGGACAGAGAGTTAAGAAGTTCAAACCTAAGGTCACTCTTGAAAACAAATGATGATTTTGATAATAAGCAATTAAGAGGAGGTTGTTTTTATTTTAATTAAGATTAACAACAAGCTGATAATAGACCAAACAAAAGTTTACTAGACAGAATCAGGGAAAGAGACAGCTCAGGTTACTCCTGGAGTCATAAAAAGCCTCATATACTGGCTTCAAAGACTACTGTGAAAAGGGCCACATTTTAGTGGTTCAGACTATGGCACAATTTGCATCCTAGGGCATTGTCAAAAACAATAAAGCATATTGTTGGTAATTACTGTAGGTTCATATCTGGCTAACTTTTATACCTGGCTAGCTGTCTACCGCAGGCAGACAGCTTAATAGAGACATCAGGAAAAGACGCAAAGGCAACCTTACTAAAAATACTGTTATGCCAGAGTGACTGTGCTGCCTCTGAGGCGTAGCGTTGAGGCTACACACTGCAGGGGAAAGAGTCTCCACTTCAATTCCCCACTCATATACTAAACAGATAAACACCTGAGTCAATAACAACAACAACAACAAAACCCTGGAGACTGGGGGAGGGAATCAATATCAAGAGTGCTACAAACATTATTTAAAATGTCCAGTTTTAAGCAGAAAATTACAAGATATGCAAAGAAACTGGAAGGGTGACCTATAGACAGGACAATAAAGTAAGCAATGCAAACTGCCTTTAAAGGGCCCAGATGCCAGACTTAGTAGACAAAGATTTCAAATGTATTCTAAGAACTGAAACAAACCATACTTCCAGATGTAAAGGAATATATAACAGTGACTCATCAAATAGATCATATCAATAAAAAGACAGAAATTATTAAAAAAGAATCAAGTGGAAATCCTGCAATTGAAAAGTACAATTACTGAAATGAAAAATTTATTAGAGAGGTTCAACAGTACATTAGAGCTGGCAGAAGAAAGATCCCATGAACTTAAAGATAGATCTACAGAGATTATGCAGTCTGAAGAACAGAGAGGAAAAAAATAAGAAAATTCAATAGAATCTCAGAGAAATGTAGGACACTGTTAAGTGCATCAGTATATTTGGTTATTACCTTAACACCACAACCAGACAAAGATATCATAATAAAAGAAAAATACAGATGAATATCCTTATGAATATAGATGCAAAACCCTCAACAAAACACTAGCAGTTAAATTCAACAACATATGAAAAGCATTATACAGCATGGCCAATGGGATTTATCACACACACGTAAGGTTGGTTTCACATCTAAAAATCAATTAATGTAATATACTATAACAATAAAAAAAGAAAAAAAAAAACATAATCAACTGGATAGACACCCCCCCCAAAAAAAAATCATGTGACAAATCCAACAGCCTTTTATGATAAAAATACTCAACTGAGTAGGAATAGACAGAAAAATTCAACTTGATAATGAGTATCTATAAAAAGCCCACAATTAAGATCATGCTTAATGGTGAAGGACTGGATGCTTCCCTCCTAAGATCAGGAATAAGACAAGGATATTTGCTCTTACCATTTCTATTTAACATTATATTCCAGGTTCTAGTCAGGAAAATTAGACAATAAAATGAAATAAACTGTATCCAAACTGGAGAAGAAGTAAAACTATCTTTGTTTACATATAACAGGATCTTGCATATAGACTATCCTGAGGAATCCATTAAAAAAACCTTTAGAACTAATAAATGAGTACAGCAAATTTGAAAGTAACAAGGTCCATATACAAAAATCAATTGTACTTCTATGCATAAAAGTGAACAATGTGAAAATGAAATTAATAAAAAATTCCATTCACAGTAGCATTAAAAAGAATACAATACTTAGGATTATTTTTAATAAAAGCAGTGCAAAACATAGACCCTGAAAATTATAAAATATTGTTGGAGAAATTAAAGACCACCTAAATAAATGGAAAAACAGCCCATGTTTATGTATCAGAAGAGCTAATGTTGTTAAGATGACAATATTTCCCAAATTGATCTGTGGATTCAAAGCTATCCTTATCAAAATCCCAGCTGGCCATTGTGCAGAAATTGATAAGCTGATCCTACAATTCACATGGTAATTTCAAAGAGCTTCAAAGAACCAAAACAATCTGCATGTTGTGAGTTGCCCTCTAGAGTGGCCCACATGGTGAGGAACTGAGGGTGGACCCAGGCAACAACTGAGGAGAAACTCAGGTCCATAGTCTAACAATCCATGAGGAACTGAATCTTGTCAACAACCATGTGAGTGAGCTTCAGAGCTGGTCCACCCTCTAGTTGAGCCTTGAAATGACTGCTGCCCCAGCTGACACCTTGGTTGAAGTCTTCAAGAGATCCTGAACTGCAGGATCCAGTCAAGTCATATTCAACTTTCTGACCTACACAAACTGTTAGATATCAGTGTGTGTTGTTTTAAGTTGTTAAGTCTTGGGCTAATTTGTTATGAAGCAATAGATGACAAATACACTCAATTACCAAAGTATTTTACATGGATATTTGTACCACAAGGGTGTGTATTCTGAAGGATCCCTCAAGAACTCATGCAATTGCTGAAAATATTTTAAACTTTTCTTTGCCTGGATGCTTTGCTTCTTTATATTTTATCTAAATCCATGTTCATGTAAATGTCCACTCTGTTGAGTGTACAGACTACCTTATACATCATTGAACCTCCAAAATACACTATTTGCTCCATAGTAAACTTTCATCAAATCAATATTTGTTCACAGTTTTACTTTTGATTAAATATTATTACCTTCTCTACATTTCCTACTGTTGAAATACGTTATTAGTTGTAATTATCAGGGTTTTTTGACATCTGGTATTTGATGTACAGCATAAGGCTACATACTGCATCATTTAGTAAACACAGAGGCTTAGCAGCTATTGAAAGGCAGCTCTCCCTCTGTTTTATTTCATTGTGCCATTAATTCCACTATCATACTCCTTTATTTTTTAATTGAAATATCTACATAGCTGATTTAGTGTGCAGGTCATTACGACACAAAGATTGTTCATAGTTGCTCTTTGAACAGTTTGGGTTTTTATGAGAACAATTTAAATGTCAGAATTTTTCGTATCAGGGATATTGTGTCTTATTATGAAAAAAAGTTATATAGAGTTCATAAATACGTGTAGTGTTTTAAAAGCAGATTTAAAAACTTGTGCCTTTATTTCAAGAATCCTTTACTTATTTACTTATGAATAAGGTTTCCAAATGTTTGATAAAATGTCAAAAAGAACCTCACAGCATTTTTGAAAAGTTACCACTGAAGACGGAAAGTGCTCTTTTTCCCTTCGGGATGTTTTTGGCCTGCTACTATTAGTGAACTGAAAAGCTCCACTCATTTGGAAATTTTAATGAAGCTATATACAAAACTTATAATAACAAACCACCGTTTCTTACTTTTCCCCACAAATCTATTGTGAAATAAAAATAAATAATTCGGGTTTATGCTACAGGCATTCTCTCTGTGTTTGAGAAGGAGATGTGGGTTAAGCCAGGAATGATTTTTGGTAGCTTTTTCATCAAGCATTTTAATATTAGCCGATTATTCTTGTTCTCCTTAGCCTTAATTTTTCTGTTGTCATCTTTCAAGTGTTGTTTTTATTTAGTGACAATAAAAAAGTCACTAAAATAAAACTAATCATACTAAAAGTATGATTTGGTAAAAAAAAAAAAAAAAAAAAAGGATCAAAATTATTTCCCCCTACCCTACTGCCATACAAGTATAGTGTCTTGCAATGACCATATCTGGGTTGCTTGTGCTAATCATTAGATTAACACCTTCTATAAAAACATACACATGCACACACACTCATGGCATATATGTTCATGGATTAAACATGCATACATATATATATATATATGCACACACACACACTCACCCTGCATACACATGTGCTCATGGATTAAACACAGACATACATGTAACTGCCCATACACACAAACATTCGCACTGCATACGTAAATGTGCATGCATTAAGAAATAATGATGCTGTACAGTAATAATAGTTCTTCTGACATAATGAAATAGTAAAGAAACAGCCTTGCAATATGTTTTTCTCATGACTTTTAGACATATTACAACAGAAAATAAACTCTATCCAGAGAGAATTTGGAGAAATTCTACAAATGGAACCATTTCGATTGATTAACAGTTTTTGAAATATCAGTATGAAGCTACTAATATGTTATTTGAATCATTTTTGTAAATGTTGTGAGAACAACTGTGCTTTTCACTGATAGTCCCTCTGCCAGCCAAGGTCATACCAAGGAATAGGGAGGAATGTCAGGATGGAATAAAAAAGAGGTTTAAACACTTTTGATTTTTTTCAGTATAAATTGGCCATTTAGTTTGAAAATCTCTTCCCATAATTGCTTCGATTGCAGCTAGATGAGTATTTCAAGATGTCCATTCCAAATTTGTGGACTGATGTCAATGATCACAGAATTTTAGAATTGGAATTGATCAGTGGATCATCTGGCCCAGTGCTTTTGGTTGGCAGATGAGTTGATTTAAATTAATTATCTAAAAACTCTGTAGTTTAGAGAGTGAAAAAGGGAATCATTACCATCTCAGGGGAGGAAACCGAGGCATGAAGATATTAAATGATTTGCCAGCTGTATTAGAACTTGTTACTAGCTGTCAGGGATAAAATTTAGCCTGCTAATACAGTGCTTTCCACTACCCTATCCCATCTTGATACTGTTGAGGGTTTTGAAGTGTCATCTGGGTATGGAAAGATAATAATTTAATAAGAAAGAAATACATTTCCTGGCTCTTTGAACAACACACATATTGCCATCCTAGGTTTACAGTTAAAGGTGGGGTTCTGAATGTCACCGCTTGAAGAATCTTGAGAAGTTTTATTGGGCTCGACACCAGAAGGAAAAGGACAATGTCATTTCAGTATGTGTGTTTAACGGACTTCACTTTATTATCATATTTTGATTATGCAACATATAATAAGATTTTTTTCTTACAAAGTATATTTATAGGCTTCAGTCTAGTTTCTAGCCACTGACTAAACAAATGTAATTGTTCTGAATGGACTCTAAATAGCTTTCAACATTTCATTACAAAGCAATTACATCTGAGTCTTTCCCAGTGCTCTCACCATGGCTTTAAAAAAAAATTACACAAACAGATGAAATCAACCATTATGAAATATAATCTACATGCCTAAAAAGCAAAGCTTCAGAGTGGGAATGAGGTGGGGGGGAGGTTTAAGCCAAAAGGTAAACACAGTCTATTTTCAAGGTAACTGCACTGAGAGAATTCAGCATGCTTACTCAAGGTAAGTTTATTTTTTTGAAAAAGGAATATTTACTTAATTTTCCAACGTTATGAAGCAGTAAAAAATTTTTAGGCATTCCCCAAAAGTAAGTGACGATCAAACTTTTATAAATCCATATTTTGAAAAATATTTGGCTTTTGTAAAGTAAGACAACTGCATAATTGTCTGGATTTAGAAATGTCATAATTGATTAATTAACACCCATTGAATGCTTATTGTATTCCAGGCACTGCTCTAAGCACATTATACATTTCCTCAAAACAGTCCTATGAGGAAGTTGTCATGATTATTTTCATTTTTACAGATGGGGAAACTGAGACACAGAGTGTAAGTAATTTTTGTTCAAGATCAAGCAGCCATTGATGGAAGGTCAGGATTCAAACACAGGAAATCTGGCGATTGAGTTAATGATC
The DNA here is from genome assembly GCF_965194825.1 of Balaenoptera physalus. Taxonomy (NCBI): domain Eukaryota; kingdom Metazoa; phylum Chordata; class Mammalia; order Artiodactyla; family Balaenopteridae; genus Balaenoptera; species Balaenoptera physalus. The sequence continues at coordinate 125,210,876 of NC_138884.1, forward strand.
TTAACTGCTTTTTATACTCCCACACTTACTAGTAAGGATCCTGTGTGCAGATTTGACACCGTCCTGGAGCTTTAGAGATGGAAAGAGGGGTGAGCCACTAACGTAATAGCTAGGCATAACATTATTAAATACCATTGTACTCATATGGCCTTGGGTCTACGCCTCCCAATTTGGCTTTTAAAAAATTAAACATATCAGCAATCATACAGTGCAAATGAACTGTTTATTTTAAATGAAAACTTGAAGACAGAGTTTTTAACTGGGGCCCAGGGTCTTTGGGGAATTCACATACCCCTTGTGACCAACTGCCACACTGTGTGAAGATGTGAGAATATGCATCTGAGTATTTTTCTGGGGAAAATATTTCTTTCATTAGATTGTTAAAAGGATACATGATTTACTTGATATCCAGCGCAGGGGTGGACAGACTTTCTCGGTAAAGGTCCAGATAGTTAATATTTTGGGCTCTGTGGGACATACAATCTCTTTTGCAACTACCCAACTCTGCTGTTGCAGTGAAAAAGCAGCTGCTCCAATAACACTTTGTTTATGGACATTGAAATTTGAATTTTATATAATTTTTATGTCACAGAATATTACTGTCTTTGTTTTTCATTTTAAGACGTAATTTAGAAAACCCCAAACAAAACTCTCTTAATTCAGGAACAATAAAAAGCAAGCAGCAGGCCAGATTTGACCCATAGGCCACAGTTTGCCAACTGCTAGTCCAGAACAGTGGTTCTCAAAGTGCAGTCCCAGCAGCAAGGACATCCTCTGAGAATTTGTTGGAAATGCAAATTCTCAGGCCTCTTGGGCAATCTACCAAACCAGAAACTCCAGGAGTGGGCCTAGCATCTATGTCTTAAAAAGCCTTCTAGGTGAAAAAGTTACATGCTAAAGTTTGAGAAGCACTGATCTAGAGTCATTGTTCTAATGATTCAATTTATCCGTCTATTTATTCACCCTTGCAAAAAATACTTTTTGAGATGGCAATTATCATGTACTAGGAATACAATGGAGAAAGTACTATTTTCCCTCTTCATAGAATAACCCTTCCATAAATCAGGAGATGGTAACTTTCTGTCAACGACCAATTTTTTTGAAATACATTTTACAGCACATCACGACCCAATACACATACACACACATGCCTGAAACAAAATAATACAAAGCAATGTGTACCCTTAATACTTGTGATGCACTCTGGTATCTTCTGTTCCATTCTATATATTTCTATTGGATTAAATCCAATAAATTGATTTTACAATATATCACAACTCATAGTTTGAAAATTTCTGCAATAAAATGTGCTCACCAGTGCAAATTCTTTGTTGAGAATCATCTGCTCCACTAAAGATGACTCATTGTGGAAGAGATGGGGCTGCATGTGGCTCCACATGTGAGGAAACCACCAGAACTCATCCACAGAACGAAGTAAAAGGTCATCTCCTTCATCCTCCTCTTCAGTCCCTGTACAGCATATAAAATGGCTTAAGTGAAAATTCTATATTAGCTAAAGGTTATGCTTGTCATATTTTTGTTATTCTTCTTGCTACTGATACATAAATCCGATTTTGTGTTGTTCTAATAAAAGAGAAATGACCGTAGCCTAAATTCCACCAGAGGCAATGGGGGTGGGGTGGAGGTAAGTGCAGATAGTTGCTTAGATTTAGAACTTAGGGGAATTTTATCACTGACATTGTTTAGAATAGCTAGCATATGGTGGTAATAAAAAGAAAGACCGAGTTTTAGTCAATTTATTTTTGTTTTAAATTCATTAACTCTTAATTCTCTCCTTTGTTGCATACATAGGGTAAGCATAGTCAAAGGTGATTATTCTTTTTACTCTTAAAAATATTTCTGCATATAAGTCTAACATTGAGCTGAAAAATCTTTAAATTTAATTGATGAAGTTTGTTGATTTTTTTCTGATTATAAAATAATATGTGCTTACTGAAGAAATGTGAGAAGGATAGACAAGTGATACATAAAACTCAAAAACAAAAAACAAAACAAAAAAACATCTTCCAGAACGTACCCAATGGAAACGTTTTGGTATCATTTGTTAAATCCTTTTCTACTTTTTTTTTTAAAAGTTGAGGTCTTACTGTATAAATACGTTTGTGTCCTTACATTTTAAACTTACCACTATAAACAAACATTTCTCACTTTGATATAAATATTTTATAAAATGTAAACAATAAATCTATTAACACAATAGAAACTTGACTTGAGAATTTAAAACTAATATTAATTTCTCATCCTCTATTGGGAAAATTTGCTAACAATGCCCAATGCATAGAAAAAAGTATTTGTCATACCACAAGTGAAAAAAAATTAAAGAAAGGAAGGAAAAACAATATCAGCAACTTAGTTCCAAGGAAATTCACTATGTTGCAGGCTATCCAAGAACATTTTCACTGTATGAATTCATAGTTTTTGTACAATTTTACAACATTCAGTCCAATTTTAAAATAATCTGAATCAATAATATAAGAATTGATTCCTATGTGCTCTCTAGATACTTAACTAAATAAGTAAAGTAACAAATCCTGGCTTACAGTGTGAGGTATATTTATTTCGATTTTTTTTTTTTTAATTGGAGTATGTTTTATAGGTGTTTTATATCCTTAAATAAATATTAAGGAAATTTTTTAAAAGACTCTTCTTTAAATATTCCATTTGAGTGCCCTATAGTGAAGACTGCATGAATCATGAAGTAGTGCCATGAAATGGTTAAAGCATATATTTGTTAAAGCATATATTAGGCTATGTGATCTTGTATAAGTTAACTTCTTTGAGTCTTGGTTTCCTGGTTTAAAAATGGGGAAATGAATATCTATCTCATAGGCTCTTGTGAAGAGTCAAGGAGATCAATTTATTAAAGCACTTAACATTGTGAATTGCAGATAGTTAGCATTCATAAATATTAGGATCACTTTCTTCTTAAAAATAGTATCTACTGGTTTATACCTATGGTGTTCTAAATTTACATATTTTCACACATTATGAAAAATATTGCCTGCCTATATTATTAAATTCTTGAAGTCAGAGACTGGATCCCTTTAATATGCATTGTATCATGCCACTTCCCCAGGAGAGTAAATAAGGGAATAATTTATTTCAGTCTTAATATATATAGTCAGTGAATTTTTTTTTTTAAACATCTTTATTGGAGTATAATTGCTTTACAATGGTGTGTTAGTTTCTGCTTTATAACAAAGTGAATCAGTTATACATATACATATGTCCCCATATTTCTTCCCTCTTGCATCTCCCTCCCTCCCACCCTCCCTACCCCACCCCTCTAGGTGGTCACAAAGCACCAAGCTGATCTCCCTGTGCTATGCGGCTGCTTCCCACTAGCTATCTATTTTACATTTGGTAGTGTATATATGTCCATGCCACTCTCTCACCCTGTCACATCTTACCCCTCCCCCTCCCCATATCCTCAAGTCCATTCTCTAGTAGGTCTGTGTCTTTATTCCCATCTTGCCACTAGGTTCTTCATGACCTTTTTTTTTTTTCCTTAGATTCCATATATATGTGTTAGCATACTGTATTTGTTTTTCTCTTTCTGACTTACTTCACTCTGTATGACAGACTCTAACTCCATCCACCTCATTACAAATACCTCCATTTCATTTCTTTTTATGGCTGAGTAATATTCCATTGTATATATGTGCCACATCTTCTTTATCCATTCATCCGATGATGGACACTTAGGTTGCTTCCATGTCCTGGCTATTGTAAATAGAGCTGCAATGAACATTTTGGTACATGACTCTTTTTGAATTATGGTTTTCTCAGGGTATATGCCCAGTAGTGGGATTGCTGGGTTGTATGGTAGTTCTATTTGTAGTTTTTTAAGGAACCTCCATACTGTTCTCCATAGTGGCTGTATCAATTTACATTCCCACCAACAGTGCAAGAGTGTTCCCTTTTCTCCACACCCTCTCCAGCATTTATTGTTTCTAGATTTTTTGATGATGGCCATTCTGACCGGTGTGAGATGATATCTCATTGTAGTTTTGATTTGCATTTCTCTAATGATTAATGATGTTGAGCATTCTTTCATGTGTTTGTTGCCAATCTGTATGTCTTCTTTGGAGAAATGTCTATTTAGGTCTTCTGCCCATTTTTGGATTGGGTTGTTTGTTTTTTTGTTATTGAGCTGCATGAGCTGCTTGTAAATCTTGGAGATTAATCCTTTGTCAGTTGCTTCATTTGCAAATATTTTCTCCCATTCTAAGGGTTGTCTTTTGGTCTTGTTTATGGTTTCCTTTGCTGTGCAAAAGCTTTTAAGTTTCATTAGGTCTCATTTGTTTATTTGTGTTTTTATTTCCATTTCTCTAGGAGCTGGGTCAAAAAGGATCTTGCTGTGATTTATGTCATAGAGTGTTCTGCCTATGTTTTCCTCTAAGAGTGTGATAGTGTCTGGCCTTACACTTAGGTCTTTAATCCATTTTGAGTTTATTTTTGTGTATGGTGTCAGGGAGTGTTCTAATTTCATACTTTTACATGTACCTGTCCAATTTTCCCAGAACCACTTATTGAAGAGGCTGTCTTTTCTCCACTGTATATGCTTGCCTCCTTTATCAAAGATAAGGTGACCATATGTGCGTGGGTTTATCTCTGGGCTTTCTATCCTGTTCCATTGATCTATGTTTCTGTTTTTGTGCCAATACCAAACTGTCTTGATTACTGTAGCTTTGTAATTAGTCAGTGAATTTTAGAGCCTTCATATGTCTGCTTAAGTGCATGTCAATTTCTGTGTGTATTTATGTATATGCAATATTCTTGGTATATATTCCATAATCCATAATTCTCAAAAGGTGTAAGGACCACCAAGTTTAGTTAGTATTTTGGCACTGTTACTGCTATAACAGTTGCCACTATATAAATATATAAAGGGTAAAGAAACAGGACTTTTGAATGTGATAAAGTTCTATGAATTAGATAAGCAGACAAAAATTCTTAATTTTTGTTAACTTGAGCCAAAACTGTTAGTAATATAGACCTACAATTCATTGGCTTTTGTTAATATATTGAGAATTTCAAATACTGAAATCCAAATGAAGAGAAGTTTGTCACTTCCTCAGATGGATTTTAAATATAAAATGTTTATGCCATACACCAAGTGTCTCTCATGGTCATAATTTAGCAGACTAAGGCATAGATTAGAAACAGCTACTTTATGTCACATGAGATGAATGAATTGATCGTTCTCCCACAGTTCTGTTGTGCTTTGAATATAGAATGTTTGAGAAATGCTTCCATTCACTTTAAACTCCACAGATTGTTATTGGAAGCGATAGGAAGCACATAATGCATACTTGACCAAGAAAGAGGTCAATTACTCAATTTAAAGAAAATTTTGCCGACTATTGATATAAACAGATGTATAACTGATCCTAAAATCTTGGTGTTTTTTTTTTTTTTTGGTGATTTTTATACCAGAGAGTGTGTTAATTTATAAGTACTCCCCACAAGGTTAAGAGTGATATTTAAAACCTCTTTTTTTTACTCCTTGGATTAATTCCCCATCAGCCTTTCTCTTATTTTATACAGGTCATATAATTCAAAGCCACATAAGCCTAGCTCATGACACTAGAAATTGCTTAATGAAAAATGTGATATCAAGTCATGCTGAGGGACCAAAGAAGAATTTCAAATATTTTCAAATCTAGCTAAATTAAAATATTAAATTTTTGACTCCTTGTATACACTTAATTTTTTATACCTAATTTATGATTAAATTACACTTGAGAATATAATTTACAGTTCATACATGACTATATTTAGCACAAGTTCTAGTACATTAAGGTGTCTATATTCAAATTGAGCCTTTCACTTCTAACCTGATCTAGATTCAAATCTACATCATTGTTAATTAAAAATATGGTATTTTTTGTTCTCATTTAAATGTTATGTCATTTTACTTTACTGATTCCCAGAGGATAAAAGTATTTTAATTCAGAAGTAAAATATTTATGCACTCATTTCTTTGTTTCCTCTCTCGGAGGATCTGTGTTTTGAGATAATAGCGTGCTTCTAGAAGTTTTTAAGTCTGCCAAAATAAGAATAATTTTAGCAAGATTTGGGCTATAGGTTAGTTTCCATAAGGCACAGTTGTGACATTAAAATCGATACATAAATGAATGCAATACATCGTATCAAGGAGAAAAACTCTATAACCATCCTGATAGATGCAGAAAAAGTACTGGAGAAATTCAACAACCACGCACACATATTTTTAAAGTTCCTCAGCAAACTAGGCATAGATGGAACTTCCTCAACCCAATAAAAGGCATCTACAAAAAAAAATCTACAGCTAATGCTATATTTAATGCCAAACTAAATGTTTTCCACCTAATACTGGGGACAAGGCAAGGATGTGTGATCTCATCACTTTCATTCAGTGTTGTAATGGAGATCCTTGCCAACTCAATAAAAAGATAATAAAAGGCCTACAGATGTGAAAGGAAAAAGTAAAACTTACTTTATTTGCAGATGACATGATTGTGCATATTGAAAATCCTAAAGAATCTATAATAAAAACTATTATACTAATAGGTGAATATAGGAAGACTACAAGATTAATATTTAAAAAACTGTTTGCTATTCTGTATACTAGGACAGTGAACAATTGCAAAATAAAACTCAAAAATGCCATTCATAATAGTATCAAAAAACGCAAAATACCCATAAATTTAAGAAAAATGTCTAAGACCTCTACAATAAAAACTACCTTACTATTTCTGAGACAAATTTTTAAAGCCCTAAATAAATAGAGAGATATGCGTGTTCATGGATCAAAAAACTCAATTTTGTGGCTAGATCAATTTTCCCTGAATTATCTATGGATTCAGATTCTAAAATAAATCTGTAGATTCAAAATCTTAGGAAGCTTTTTAAAAGAAATTGTTGGATTTTTAAAAACTTATAGTGCTATAAAGCAAAGGACCTAGAATAGGTGCTGAAAACTAGAAATAGAAGCTAAAACTATAAAACTTCTACATGTATTATAGATCTCACAATACATTGTTATCATTTTTGTTTTAAACTGTATGTTAACTTTTGAAGAAATTTAAAAATGAAATAAACTTCTTTTGTATTTACTTGTAAAAAAAATCAGATACATACAATTCCATTGTCTGCATTATCAATTTTGTACAAATGTTTGTCTTATATTTGCTATTATATATGAAATATTGTAATTCCTAAATTTCAAGAAGAGATTTCTAATTTTCTTTGTACACTGTACCTGGCACAGTTCCATATAAGTGGGTATAGTATAAACTCATTTTAAATAGTATACTAAATGAAAAGAATCATTTGATGATGAAAATTGATTTCAAGCTATCTGTATTTCCAAAACTGGAAAATAAAGCCTGGGGAATAATTCAATATTTTAAAATAATATTTGATTCTTAAAAATGCTTTAAAAAGTAATAATAATACTAGACACTTACATAGCATGACATGCTATGCACTGTTCTAGATAAGAGAGATATTATTATTCCCATTTTGGAGATGTGGAAATTGAGGTACAGAAAAGTGATCTGTTTACGTTCACATAGCTAGCGAAATGTCAGAGACTAGATTTAAACAAAAGCAGGCCGTTTCCAGTGTCTAGTCTTTGAGCCAATACCTTGTACAGAAAAGCAAAAGCAAACAAAAGAGAATAAATGTAACACTGTTTTTTACTTTCATGTTTAAAAGTTAATAGTTTTATATAAAGATCTGTTTTCTTTATATAAAAATGACCTCTTATAGAAAAGACCAGTATTTATCCAATTTGTAAATATTATATGAGGTAATTGATTCATATTCAATTCATTATTAGTTACAGAGAATGGCAATGACTGCCACCAGAAATCATGTCTACAAAAAATATTTGTAGCCTTCCATTCCTACAAGGCATCTTAATCCTGTAATGTCTCCATTTTTCAACTGAGTTTTCATTGTGCAATTCCAGTCATGCTTTAAATATTTCCAGACTAAAATATTTTACTCTGAACTCCATGCTTTTATTTTTTTACTTTTAATCAACAGTATGTCCTTCCCCTTTCAATTTGGCACCCATGAGTGACTGACTTTTAGGGAAGGCTTAGCGATATGTCGTTTTTGGGTGAGATTGTTTTTAGCATGTGAAGGACAGAGAAACTGAACAGGAAAGAGTACATGGAAAATACAAATGAGTGAAGCAGTCTGAGAAGGCAGCATCTATCATTATTACAGTGGGCATATGTGATTAAATGTCTTCAAAACAAGGAGGCTCATCAATCAGTGTCTTCATGCATTGGGAAATCAGATCATCCCGGGAGAGTTCTGGGACACTCATTATGACAAGGCCATCTTCTCATGGTTACGCATCACAATCAAGTGCATAGGTGAAGAAAACACTTTTCTGATTTGTTAAGCTCCCGATAGTTAAACCTCCATATAGGAATGTGACTAGAAAGGGGAGAGGCATGCCCTCCCCATAGTGAATATCATGTGTTTAACTCCACTCTGGAAGAAGCCCTGATAACCCCGAGTGAATAAATAAGTACTTAATATAGTACGACTGCACCCTTGAAAAACGTCATGGATGCATTTCAATGATTCTACACATAAAGTAGCAAATCAAATAAAGTTTCATATTTATGTGAAGGTAATTAAACTTCCAGGACTCACAAATTTATATATATATATTGCTTAGTCTCTAAAGTGAGTTATCCCACAGCATAACAGGATAGTGTTTCTTCCAGTATTTTTATTAGGTTTAGTACCAACATAAAGAGTCAATAAGGTCCATTTAAGAGATATAATTATAATACCTTTTTTTGTTATTGTTGTTCGGTACCTTCCTCCAACAACCGTCCTTGTGATATTTACTAGTGTGTTGTTCATTTCGTAGTGGATGTGTAGTGTGTACATGTTCGGGATTATAAAAAAGAAATGGGAAGTGTTATAACCTGTTATGAACATTAACTCTGCAAATGTCTGGCAGATTTAATAGGTCTGAATATGAAAAGTATATAAAAGCTGAGGCTGTTATCCAGATATATTTCAGCCAAAAGAATGGCTTTACTTACCCTATACAGCTATTTAAGACAAAATAGTACTGTTTGTGTGTGAACTCCAAATAATCCCATATTTTTTTCCCCAGCATGAGTAGATACAGCCTTTAGAGCTATCTGCTTTATAACTTCATAGTCGGTGATTCTTAGGTCTGAACTCATTTCCTGAGGGGGCTTTTGAAAAGGATTTACAACACCATGTCTATTTTCAAAATTGTAAGCTAGAATTGCTTTGCCTGTGCAGATGTGATGACCCAAATCTTTCTCTGCAAAATGTCCTTTTAAAATATGCAATGATTTGATTTATCAACTGGTCTAAATACAACTTTTCCTTCTATTACTTTAAACAGATTTACATGTTTCAGAGCAGGAGGAAAAAAGCATTAAAGAAAAGCCAATAAGAAATTGCTACTTCAATATTCTAATAAACCATGCTGAGCTTCTTTGGGTAAACGTTAAAAAGCCTCTTTGGGTAAATGAACTACATATATGATAATAAAAGACTACCTTTGCATGGGATATTTTTGATGAGTCACTAAACTGCATGCATTCATAGAGAATACTATGAAATGTTTTCACTAAGATACTGTGAAGTAAAAACAATGCAGAGTCCTAAACGAAGCATTTAGCTTTCACCAGAGATGCAGAAATAGAAGCAGATAGTAGGTATTGCCCTAATACAGGCTAAGACACCATTTTGTGCCATTTTTGTTATTACTATCCAACAATCACTTTTATGCACATAGTTTTCTCTATACTAGTGCCTGACATTATAATATTGCTATTCAGAAAATAAGAGTCAAATTCTGGAGGTAAAGATGGGTAAAGAGGTGAGAAATACCAGAACATGGAGTAGTGCATGAACACCGTTCACATTTTGAGAATCTGTCGAGAGGCTGAGACTGAACAGAAGTGCAACTGTGACTAGATAGACATGGAAAGAAATATAAACCTGATTGTGATGGTATTAATGCATGTTGGGCCAAATCACTGTAATATTTTTAAGGAAAATCCTGAAAGGGAAGGTAAATTAAACAAGATGACTCAAAATCTATTAAATTTCTTTGAGGCTATAAAATTCCTCTCTTATCACTAGATGTTTTCAAAAGGAAAATAATACATACAAAAATGTCACCTGGATTGTCCTACAATTTAGAAACACTGTCCATTATTATTATTATCATTATTACGTCGTTGTCATCATCATCATCATCGTCGTCACTACGCTTCCTACTTAGACTGTGCTGACACAAGACGCATAGACACACTTAGAACAATGGTTATAGTTTCTTTTACTGAGTTGACAAAGTCAGTTCTCTTCCTCTTTTGCCCTTGATTCTAACAGTATTTGAAAAAGTAAACAAGTTCATTGATTTTGGATTTGGCTACTCATAATGCACCCAAGTTTTTCCCATAATCAGCCTGGATATTCTATTTCTCCTACTTAAGAAACATTAAAAATCCTCTCTCCTATTTATATGTAGCTGCCTGAGAACACAAAGCTCCTTCTTACCTGTGTGGTAAAACTTCCCTGAAAATCCAAGGTTGAAGGTAAAATTTGCAACCTGAGTGCGCAGTAAATTTTGAGTCTCTAGTAATGCCTGAAATAAATAAGAAATTAACATGATTTTAGAAAAATAAATATGAAGATTTGGGATGCCTCTTTTTCAAAAGTGTATGCATGAGTGAAACAAAATGTGGGCTTTATTGCTTTTTGGGTTTTTGATGGCTACTGGTATGTCCTATTCATATTTCAGGTATTATAATCACTATTGTTATTATTTTTATTGAAGGTTGCGAATTATGAAGCAGTTAAGTCCTAAGCATATTATAAGCGGCTGAGAGGCAATTCTCTAACCACACAGCACTGAAATCATTTTTCATTTCTGTGTGAGACATTTCTTGAATTTCAGATTATCACACTTCTTTTCCTTGGGGAAAAATTTTCAGAATTGTTGGATGTAGACAGGTCCTGGATTTGTTGGTAAAGAATAAGAAGTTAACTTTTGTTTGAGTAGCAACTGAGTATTTTATTTAACTGTGCAACCTTTCCTATCATTTTTAAGGCATAATTATTGAGTTGAAAGCTTGGATTTTTACTTTACAAACTAAACAGCAATTTTTATATTTTATAGGATGATAATTACAAATGAACAAGGAAAGGACAGGTAGGAAATTGGTAATTCCATAGAGAAATATTCTCTAAACATTGCAAAAAATTTCCTAATTTCTCCTTTTGGAATTATTCTATGTTAATTCCTTGTTTGTAAACAGGATAAGAACATACTGATAATAATCTTTGAGTAAGACTTAGTCCTCTAAATTTTCTGCCAATCCTTCCACTGCTATTATTCCTATGTCGACATATGTAGTTTAATTCAGAACTCTCATATCCTTGGGCTTTTTAGTTTGCTTATTGATTTGGAATGCGTTTTTCATTTTTTTAAATGGATTTTTAAAAGGGGACTTATTTTGTTCTGATGGAAATGATAAACATTTCAAATTAGAGATATTACTAAGACTGATTTTTGTTACTACTATCCATCTTTTAAGGTAAATAAAGAGCCAAAGGTTTAGACAATTTCTTTTGAGCATTAGTTATGGTGGCTAAGCATTTGCTTCAAAAATTTGTGAACCCAACTTTTTATTTCCCCAGAGTTAAGACGGCTCTCCTGCAAATTTCTAAAGAAAAAAAAAAAAAAAAAAGAAAGAAATAACCAAATAATTAAAAGGTTGATAAACTATATAGGTTCTGGTTATCCAAGATTACAGTTATACTGCATGTAATCCTGGCTAACTTATTTAAATATTATCAATTAAATAGAAAAAGGAAAAACTGGACCTACTAGTTTGACTCAGTTATATAAAATATTCAAAAAAGTTCTCATAAAAAAGCAAACTAGATACTAAAAAGAGAGTAGGGTTAAAAATAAATTTATTGACTAGTTGAGCTTATTGGTAAAGACTGTAGAATATAGCTTTAAACTTAAAAAAATAAAACCATCATGCATCTTTTTTTCTTAGGGAGTTCCTTTTTCTGGCACTCTTGTTATATTCAGTGCACAATCCCTGAGCTTTCATATATTGAAATTGTTTTGTTTTGTTTTGTTTTTAATTCTTCCTTTCCCTGTTCTCCTCACCGCTCCAACCACATCCACTCAATTTTCTACCTCTGGGGTCTTGAAGTCATTCTTTATTCCACATTTATTTATCTACCATCCATTCTTAAATTCAGTAAATATTTCTTGTAGGTGGATACAGTGTTGGGTTTGGCAAGCATAGTCTCTGTAACCTTGGGCTTTACTGAGAGGGAGAGAGATATTAAATAGAGGGTCCCACAAATGTGTAATTACAAATCATAATAAGTGCTACAAAACAAATCTAGAGCATGTCGTGACAGATGCAATAAGGGATTTAATTTAGACTGGGGAAGTGGGCCTACACTTGATGCTTTCTAAGGGGCCATTTTAAAAAGATCAAACAATTTATTTTTTCCCAATCAGCTTGCTACCACTTTAGGCAGGTCTTCATGTCTTTTTCTTGGGCTTTAAAACACTGTAGACTGCTAACCGTATTCCCACCTTCCTCTATTCTATTTTACACTCTGCAGTCATGCTAACATCCTAGAAGCAGTAAATGCACTTTACCCTTGAGGTCAGGCAAGACATTCACTTAATGACTCAGCTTGGTTGGTCATTTCACTTCTCACATCTTTTCCCTTCTCTGTGAAATGGGATCATGCTTAACACTTGTTTCATACTATTATTGTGAAGATTACATTGTATAAGGCACACAAAGTACTTAGCTAAGTGCCTGGTACATAGTAAGAGCTTGATAAATGCTGTTAATGATCACTTAATATGTCATTCTCTTCTTGCCAGTTAGGTATAAATGGTGCCTTCATATTTCCATATTAAGCTACATGCATTGGTATTTCCCCAAATCACCCTGTCCTCTGCACTATTCCCCACCTCCTACATTTCTCCATGTTTTTCCTCTGTTTTTTTTGGGGGGGGGGGCCTGGAAAGTGTCCAGCTGTTCCCAATCACATTTTCCAGTCCCAACCCATTTTTAAAGATCTGCCCAAATGCCACCTTTTTGCATGAAGCCTTCCCTGATGCCTTAAAGCTTTTCCTTTTCTCATCTCCCAAAGTAAGTTCCTAAATTGTTTTTCTTAAGACTTGCATCATTTTCCACTTCACTATATAACTTTGTATTTTATTTCTCCTTTTAGTCTAAAAGTACCTGAAGGTTGATCAAACCTTACTCATTTTTACACATGCCATGTTGCTAAATATAGTTTCGTATATGTGGAAGGCATTTAAAATGTGATAGGAGCATATATTCATGCACAGCTGTCAATTGAATTAGTTTCATTTATTTTTATTGCTAACATTTTTCTGATGGTAACATGATAAAAATGGCTCATGGACCATACCATTAAATGATATAGATAGGCTCTTGCATTTCACGAGCACATTCATAATATGGATGTTTTATAATCTTCTATTGTAAGTCGCCTAGTAAGACAAGCTCACAGAGGTGAGGGCATATGGATTTTTCTTCCACTGGCGCTAATTAGCTATATGAAGAATTTGACAGACCTTTCCATTGTTAAAAGAAGTAGAGTTGTCTAGTCACAGCCTCCCAACATGTAATCTTGATTAATGTGGGAGTAAAATGACAATTTCTGTAAGTAAAAACAAAACAAATGGATAAAAAGAAGCAAATTCTAAAGGATTCAAGCTTTCCTACTTCATTGTAACTGAACGTTCTTTGAGTTTCAAAATTCAAAGAAAGAAAGGTTCCATGTCTTTCAATGATAAGAAAAAGAGAGACACAAATAAATATGTATAAAATGGATATAATTTTAAAAAATAAAACTCAGAAATAAATGTAAAAGAAAAACATGTTAAACCATAAAAATTAATGAAGAAATATAGAAAAAAGTAAAGGATTGAAATACAGGAAAAATGTATAATGCCAGAGGAAATATCAGACAGGAAAAATACAAATATAAAATTATGAATAAATAAAATATAATAAAACCATAGAAACCTTCTTTTGGAAAAATTTGTTAACGGACTAGAAATAATGTCTCAATTTGAGATAAAAATCAAATAGTAAAGCATAGGAAATACAGCATAGCTGTATATATACTATTTTTATCTGAATATTTTGTGGGGAAATTTGACTAACTTTTGAAAATATATGTAAAATAAAATATATACAGTGTTTGGATAATAAACCTTAGTTATTTTCTTTAATAGTTTATAAGTCATAAAAATATATATAAATGGCTTTGAAGTTTTCCCTTGCATTATTTATGAAAGGCTCACTAAATTATTTGATTGGGTATCAAAGAGAATAAATATATAACTTATTTAAGCAGAAGCAAAAAGTCATTATTTTAACAAACATTACTTGCATTCACTTAATGTTCTTATAATAAATTCCTCAGTATTTAATAAAGAAAGTCCAACTCTGCCCTACTGCAAAATGTTAAAGAGAACAATGGTTTTCAAACTTTACCAGACGTAACATTTTCTAGAGAAGGCTGCTAAAATTGTCAATTCTGGGGGCCCACTTGAAGAGTTATTGATTTAATCTGTCTATGATGGGGCCCAAGTATGTGTATTTCATTATAGACCCCAGTTGGTTCTTAAGAAGGGTCAAGCAATTGTTTCCAGTTTACTCATAAGAAATCAATCACCAGGATGCTTTTCCCAGGCGCATTTTCTGGGTATTCTGAGTTACAGTATAAGATGGAGCCTAGGAATCTGTGTTTTTAACAGTGATTCTTTTTTTTTTTTTTAACATCTTTATTGAAGTATAATTGCTTTACAATGGTGTGTTAGTTTCTGCTTTAAAATAAAGTGAATCAGTTATACATATACATATGTTCCCATATCTCTTCCCTCTTGCATCTCCCTCCCTCCCACCCTCCCTATCCCACCCCTCTAGGTGGTCACAAAGCACAGAGCTGATCTCCCTGTGCTATGCGGCTGCTTCCCACTAGCTATCTATTTTACATTTGGTAGTGTATATATGTCCATGACACTCTCTCACCCTGTCACATCTCACCCCTCCCCCTAACAGTGATTCTTATAGTTTCAAACTGGAGATTATAGCCATCAAGGAACTTCAGGAAATATTGTTAGTGCACTATTCATATTTAATTTCAAGGTATATTGCATATGTCTTAACCCATTCTGATATTCAGATTGTTTATCATCAGGTTAACACTTTCTCTACGTGTACATAATTAATAAGTCATGACTGTATACATATTTTTGTATAGGCTTACGTTTTCAGAATTTCAAATCAAATACCAAAGGGTGATAGTTTTTGTTTGTCTGCCTTGGAAAATTTTTTATTACATTCAATAACTCAATAAAAATGTTATCTTATTTACAAGATCTTACTTATCTTTTTATCTTACTTACAAGATCTTGATGTGGGAATCAGAAAAGGTTACATCTATGCTTATTTTCCAGGTGGAAAAAAATTGCTTCATGGAAAGTTTAAATGGCCCACCCAGATAACACAACAAGAGGGCCAAAATTGAGCATGTTTGCCTTAACATTTGGTCCGACTTTAACCTCAGGTCTCTCTACAGTAAATCTGTGTGGCCACCCAGTTTGAAACAGACTCGGAATTTCATGAACTTTTGTGCAGAGACTATTTGTCAATGTACAGATGAAAATGAATAGGGCTGACCCAGGGTGAAAGTATGAAGCTTTTGAAGTTTGCCTTTGCTAGTTTCTGCCTCCCTTCTTGTTCATCTCTTTCACTTTAGAAGAAATCTCCATTCCTTCAGAAATCTACTCTCTTCCTTTTTTTTTGATAAAATCTTACTGCTGTTCAAAGAGGAAATTGTTTGATATAATTTATAAATTGACAAAAGCTTATTACACTAACATGCTGAGTCTTCTAAAGAATTTCACATGGAACAGTTTAGCTATGATTGTGGAATGGGTGAGTTAATTAAGAAAGAATGAATGTATACTTCTGATATCTTTTGTGGGGAGAAAGGTTTGGGGCTTGGGGGGGTCCTTCTGATGAAATCACATTCAATTCGAAGAACAACTTGCCAGGTAGAAAAACACCATAGTGTTTCACAGCAATTATCCTCTCGCTTTCTGCCCATCACCTAAGTGTTCCACTGCTATCTATCTTCTCTCGCTTAAGTCTCCAGGAAGCAAGGAATCTGGAACTCTCTGGGCTCTCTACCTCCTTCACTCATTTATCCATTCAAACAGTATTGACTGAACCCCTGCTTCTTGTTTTAGGCATTCTTCTAGGTACTAAGGACACAGTAGAGGATGGTAACAATAATATCTAACATAATTGTGTTAGGTACTGCTAGGTACTATGAGTACTATGAGATGTACTCAACTTGAATTATCTCTTTAAATCTCTCCATGATCCCTTGGGCTTCCCTGGTGGAGCAGTGGTTGAGAATCCGCCTGCCAACGCAGGGGACACGGGTTCGAGCCCTGGTCCAGGAAGATCCCACATGCTGGGGAGCAACTAAGCCCGTGCACCACAACTTCTGAGCCTGTGCTCTAGAGCCCACGAGCCACAACTACTGAGCCTGCATGCTGCGACTACTGAAGCCCACGTGCCTAGAGCCCGTGCTCCGCAACAAGAGAAGCCGCCGCAATGAGAAGCCCCCACACCACAGCGAAGAGTAGCCCCCGCTCGCCGCAATTAGAGAAAGCCCATGTGCAGCAACGAAGACCCAATACAGCCAAAAATAAATAAATAAAATAAATAAATTTATTAAAAAAAAAATCTCTCCATGATCCCTTTATTAACCCTATTTTACAAGTGGGGAAAATAAATCGCAGAGAGCCTAAATAAGCTACCTAAGGTTATGGAGATAGAAAGTGTCTGCCAGACAAAACCACTATATTTGTTGTTTTCATGGAGCTTACATTCTTTTTAGACATGCAGATGATACACATGGCAAATCAATCAAATAATTATTTAATTGAAATTATTATTAATGTAAAAATCATTATAGTATATGCAAATATTGAAACTAACACAGAGTACCTACATTTTAACAGGATAGGCAATGAGTTGTATGAAGGTCTTTCTGAAAAAGTGGCAGTTTAGTTGAGAGAGAGATGAGAGGCCAGCTATGTCTAAAACAGGGACTCCAGAGAGTGTGCTCCAGGCAAGGGGGCCAGTGAAAACAGGGCTCCATGTCAGGAAGGACCCTGGCACCTTTTTAATACACCACCCTCTACCTCACCTCACATAGGATATGATTTACATTTTAAATTGATTTCTCTGGCTACTTGCTGATAAAGAATTGTAGGAAAACTTGTAAGAAATGGGGGAAATCATTTAGGAGGATTTTGCAGTAGTTCCAGTAAGAGAAAATAAAGGCATGGCTTCTACTGGTGGTACTGGGAATGGAAAGAAGTAAATAGTGTAATTATTGATGGGCCGTTGTGGGAAGCAAAGCTGAGTGATTTCATCAATGATTCAGATTTCTGACATTCGATGAAGTGAGGGAAGAGTTGAGATAGGTTTTGAGGGAAAATCAACACCTCCATGGCTACACTAAACATTTCTTCCCCACAGCAGGATGGCTACGTTGTTGAAACCTCTACATCACCCCTAACAGGAAAAACAGAGTTTAAAGTCTCACGTCGTCATTGTTTTCAAACATTGGTACCCATGATTAGAGCTAACTGCACAAGGAGTGTATATATTAGTAAGGGGAGTGGTCTCATAGTACAGGGAGTGCTTTTTGGATACCGGAAGGTTAAACATTGATACTGATTAAAGATACAGGCAAAGAGAAGAAAAAAATTGAAAATTAGTTTGACCTTGTAAAATAATATTAATTCATGTCACGTATGTGAAGAGTCTGCATTTTCTGCTTGATTATCAAAGAACACAATGAAGGTTATATAAATCATTAAACTTGAAGTGCATTTACAGTGTTGTAAATTTTGATTGTATCAGCAAAGCACTCCATGTGTCTTTGACTCCCTTCCCAGTGGCTATGGATGGATTTGTCTTGTGCCCTAAACTGTGTTACGGGGGAATGTCATTGGCATCTCTGTGTCCACAGAATTCTAAGCCACTGACTTCAGTCCATTCTGAAAGCATGTGAGATGAATTTCTGCTTCTGCTTTCTGATTGGCACTGGTTCTCTCCCTGGGATCAGAAAAATTCCATAAAGGTAGTGAATTACTGCCCAGTTCTTAAGAGCCCCAGTTTCTCTTCAACTATATTCTCAAGTCAGCCCATAGAGGTCACCACAAACCGTGAGTATGCCCTTCTCTCTGTACCTCTGTTTCCATGTTTTTCATGTTCTACCTAATTGATTGGAATTTTGAATCAAATACATAAATTTGAATCAAATATGAACTCGTATGATCCTTCAGATAGTACTACTTGAACCACTGGCTTTTCCTTTATAAGTTAGTTCTTCTAAGTCTCGTCTTCAATTGTATTATTTAATTTACTTTTTCTGTAAGCTTTGCTTCCAAGTCTCCATCATGGCCTGCAAGAATTTTTGAGTTGTAAAAAGATAAATATAATGTAACTTTAGAATTCATGGTTCATGTAGCATGATTATTTCCTTAAAAGGATCTTATAAAGTAATGGCAAGAATAACTGTCTTATTTTCCCTAGGCCCAAATGTTTAAGTAAATGATAAAGTAATAATGAGATAGAACTATCTTACATGAGGACTTCTTCGGGGATGTGGAATGAAACTGGTCATTGTAAGCCCAGTGACTGAAAGATGCCTTCAGGAATCATCAGGAATCAGAGAGCTGAGAGAAACATACACATGCACAACAAAATAATAATGTCAGATCTTTATTAAGTAAGGATGGGAATAAAGTCGTTTTAACTCGAAATATTTCCAGAGATTCTAAGTAAGGATCTGCACTGAACTGGGCCCAAATTCTCTCTGTGTTAGGTTGAAACTTTAAAATGTAACCTGAGTCACCCTGCATAATCCTGACTTCTGTGTTGGAGAGCCTACTTGATAGAAATGCTTTGTCCTGCTGTGGAAGTACCAAAGCAGACACAGAATCACCTTTGGAGCTAGCTTGGAGTCTCTGAAGTGTGGAAGCTTGGGCTGCCTTCAATAATGAGTCATCATGGATGATTTTATTATGTAAGAGATGATAAGCAGTGAAACAAGAGTTCCTGGTTACAGATTTCCAAACGGTGATCCATGGGTCACTAGGTCTGTAAAATTTAACAGTTCCATGAAAAAATAATTCCATGTTCAAAATGTTTGGGAAACACTCTGTAGTATATCCCTCTTGGGAGGTTCTCAATTCACATTTACATGCTAAAGTCTTTAGTAGAAAAAATTTTGTACTTGATTTCTCTCAGCTTTTTCCCCAAACTATTTGCCAGGAACACACACTCCTACCTGCCTAATTTTAAGATACAGTCTTAGGAAGAAAACATTAAATGGATGGCTAATACCTTGGAGGTAGAGGTATTTCCTGGGGTCACGATATCCTTGATCAAATACAGTTTCCTATTTAGTATCCAATGCAAATTGCAAAATATAATAGCTGTAATTTTACATGAAACGTGGTTCTGCATATGTATTCAGTTATATAATCACATTAACTCTCTGCATGTGATCTGAAGAAAAAGAGGACTTTTCCATTATTCCAGGATTTGTCATCCCGCAAGAGCTTCAGATCAAAATCAGTTTCTTAGTATTATGAAATTGTGGAAATATACTTAGAAATAATTACCCTTTTGATAAACATGATGTTACTTCTTGGAGCATCTTATTCTTGTTGAAAACTTATTAAAAACAACTATTAAGTTGTTTTCATTACCTAAATTACATTTTACTTCATGATCCAAGAAAAAAAAATTCTCATTTTATTTTTTAGGCCTTAAAAAATGTAGGCCTCTCCAGCAGCTGTCTCCTTAATCAAGGTCAGATACTGGCATCCTTCCTTACGAATCATGCTCTGCCTCTGTTCATGTCTCATTCTCCATCCTCTGGTCACAATCTCCATCCTCTGGTCACTCGGTACAAGTCTAGGGCCTCTTACAACAGTTCCTGGCACAACACAGATATTCAGTAGTTGTAGGCTGGTGTTGTAACTGACCTTCCTAATTTCATCTCTAGAAATACCCTCTGCTCACATACACTCAGAAATCTCTTCAAAATGTCGAGGTATCAGCTTATCAGCTATCATCTTTCATTCTTTTGCTTATTAGCTATCATTCTTTCATTAAATATTGTGTTGTAACAATTCCAAAATATTTCTTGAGCACAGGAGGTTTACACTCTATTCTCAGTTTTATACAACTCCCCATTCTTTCATGGATGCACCCTAGAAACACCTGAACTCTGTGACAGATTTTTAGGATATTGGAGACAGGCTTCAGAGATTCCTGCCATAGCTTTGGCAGATATGTCAGTTCTATAATAATTCTCCTAAAAATGTCCTGGAACCACAGAAGGGAGTTCTGAGGATGGTAGGTATTCAGCATTTTAATTTCAGTATCTCTACAGCCATTTCATTCAAGATTAAAAAGAAAAAAATTTACTTTCTTGTCAATTTCCATCATTCCTGTCCCACAGGAGCAAGGGATACATTACTGAGAGTATCAAGGGATGTCTGCAGGTTTTTATCCACTTCTTCTTAGTAAGGTATAGTCTCTTCCTGTCTTCTCTGTGATTTCACTCACAATTTCTCTCTACTCAAAGTATAAATAAATTTCAGGTTAAAATCCATATGATCTTTGCAGTGGCCAAACTTTTCCTTTCACTAGAGTTATTTCATTAAGATTATACTTGAAAATTACAAATCATATGTTTTAACTTTATTACTATCTTTCTCTTATTAATTTTAAAGGAACCAAAGCTTTGCCTTACTTTTATTTGCTACATTAATAGAGTGAATCTTATCAATCTGAAGTTACCACTGGGGCAGAGCAAGTTGATAATGGTGAAAATAGTTGTGTGCAGTAATGATTCAACTGATTGATATGCTGTAAGTGATTTGAACAAAGATAAATCATTGACTTTATTGGGTATTGAAAAATTGCATAATACATGTAGGATAGGTGGCATGCTGATATCTATATATCTATATATCTATAGCTATATCTATATAAATATATGTGTGTGTTTTATGTCCCACAGTGAATATATTTGTCTTCTTTCTGAATAAGGATATCTATTTTTAAATACATAATTGGGCTAATAGATGAATAAACAGACTGCATCTTTTAGCAAATTTATTATTTATCAACAGGGTGTACTCTATTAAGGTGGTACATGATAACTTAATTGTTTAGACTTTTAAAAAGGATCATTATTTCAGAATATTGACATATTTGGATAAAAAGATAGAAGTGTCAAATTAAAAAAATCAAGAACATTCCCTTGATGGCTTAGAAAACAAACAAAAAAAGGTTATTACTTAGATTCCATATATATGTGTTAGCATATGGTATTTGTTTTTCTCTTTCTGACTTACTTCACTCTGTATGACAGACTCTAGGTCCATCCACCTCACTACAAATAACTCAATTTCGTTTCTTTTTATGGCTGAGTAATATTCCATTGTATATATGTGCCACATCTTCTTTATCCATTCATCTGTTGATGGACACTTAGGTTGCTTCCATGTGCTGGCTATTGTAAATAGAGCTGCAATGAACATTTTGGTACATGACTCTTTTTGAATTATGGTTTTCTCAGGGTATATGCCCAGTAGTGGGATTGCTGGGTCGTATGGTAGTTCTATTTTTAGTTTTTTAAGGAACCTCCATACTGTTCTCCATAGTGGCTGTATCAATTTACATTCCCACCAACAGTGCAGGATATGGGGAGGGGGAAGGGTAAGCTGTGACAAAGTGAGAGAGTGGCATGCGCATATATACACTACCAAACGTAAAATAGATAGCTAGTGGGAAGCAGCCGCATAGCACAGGGAGATCAGCTCAGTGCTTTGTGACCGCCTAGAGGGGTGGGATAGGGAGGGTGGGAGGGAGGGAGACGCAAGAGGGAAGAGATATGGGAACATATGTATATGTATAACTGATTCACTTTGTTATAAAGCAGAAACTAACACACCAAAAAATAAAAAATAAAATAAAATAAAATAAAAGCATCCAGTAATACAATTCAAAAAAAAGGTTATTACTGATAATAGAATTGAAACTGCAATGGTCATTAGAATTTTTCATATAGTCATTGTAATAGCATAAATTCAGTATTTAGTTTAACAGGTGAAATGAGAAAAATTTATTTGTAAATAAACACATGTACCTGTAGTAACCAAATAGACTTTAAGTAAATACCAAAAACTTTATCTCCATAAGGAACTGTACCCCAACAAGCATTTACCAAACCACTGGTATCTTCGAAGCTGTCTCCTAGGTCTTGCTAATATACTGTGCCCCTTTAAAAATTATGTAAATAAGTAAATAGTCTCTGTGTAAATAAGTAAATAGTCTCTGTATAGAAACATTTCTGTGTCTTATTTTCATGTTATTTTACCATTTTGAGTAAATCTGGGTTAGTTAAAAATTTCACAATCAATTCTATAAACTTCAGAAAATTTTTCGTATGCTACATAGTTTAATATTTTTGCAAATACACATTCAGATGCATATATTTTAAATGCATATCACAAAAATCATTTCCAAAGGCTAAATATCAAATCATTTGTCAAATTATATATATTTGGGGCATTAAATCTTCTTTACTGTTTAAGTTCATATGTAGTAGAATCTTCTCATTATACTGCCAGCAAGGAAAAGATGCATCTATTTGTAGTTTTTTAAAAAATCAATATGAAATATACATGTCATTATCTATATAGATTTGGTTATAGAAACCATAACCAAAGTATATTACCATTCATAGTATAGATATTTTAAGGTGGATTTTTCCTGTATGTTGTAGACAAATTATCTTTCAGCAAGTCTCTCCCTCCCTCTGACAAAATTTAAGACTTTTGAAAATAAAAAGCTCCTGTGAGATGTTGCTGTCGCCTCCTCAAGCTCAATTCTATTTAAAGCCTAATTACGATTCAGGATCTTAACAAAACAGTCTTGACATCATCTGATAAACACCTACTAGTCTACCAAGTCTGCTTTCTGGTAAATGAAGGGAAACTAGTGAGATATTCATAAAGGAGACCGACAAAAACAAAAATATATTAATGGTAACATTTTCTGTACAGCTCTCATTTTCCAACACAAGAAGGCAACATTCAAAATATTTTCTATGTAAAAGGTATCCTTTAGAGTTCTATGACTGACTTTATCCACCTTTCACAGTATATTTTTATACAGAATTTGGCTATAATTTAATTTTAAGAAGGACTCTCAAATAAGTGAAGTATGTTATTGTATTTACTCATGCAGGAAATATTTGAGTAGCTAATATTCCAGTTGTTCTACGTAGTAGAGATTCAGCTTTGAACAAAACAAAGTCCTTTCTTTAGGAGTTCATATTCCAGTGGATGAGACAGACAATAAACAAATAAAGATATGGTGCAGTAAGATGACGGTACTAAGAAGCCATTGGGGAGTTTTGATCAAGCAGAGATATCATGTTCATCACACCCTGAAATCTGGTCATTGTATGAAGAATTACTGGGGTCAAGGAGGACATGTATGGAAGAGGGAAACATTTAGAAGAAAGAACTACCCTATTTGAGGAATGAATGTCTTGGAGTTGGTGGTAATGTAGGAGGAAAGTGGTCAGATTTGGGATATAGCTTGTAGACATCTAGGACTCTAAATATCAAATGATGAATTGAATGCAGGTTGTTAGAGATTTGAATGGGGTGCATGATGACTATTGCATTTGTTCCCATATTTTGTGTATCAGATGAAAGTTGTTTGGAAATTACCAGCCACATCTATTCTCAGGGAGTGAAGTATCTCTTCAGCATCCCCAGAGTATCATTTAGTGTGTTGGCTTCATCTACAAAAAGCAGGTGTTCCTAATCCATTAAATTTTTTGGTCAAACAATTTTTTTTTTCCATCTGTGTTTTCATGAGAGCTCAAAAAGTGTGGAGTGAAAGCAAGCTTTTTCAAATATTTTGGGAAAAAAATGTTGGGATGAGTTATCACGTAAAACTACTGCTCTAATGATTGTTTGTTTAAGAATATTAGATACAGGGTAAATGCAGAGGAAATACATTGAGACATATTTAACAAACCTTACTTAAGGTATCTGAAACAATGTAAAATGAGAAGCATATCATTACCAATCATTTTATGTAGATATTGTGGTATAGACATCAGATATTAAATAGGATTTACACTTTCATTCCATTCTCTGAACTGTTGAAATAAAACTCAATAAAACTTAATTCTTATTTTACTAATTATGGCTCATTTAGCATTATAAAAAAAAAAACTAAGTGTTAGAATTTGTTGAAACAAAAGTCTTCTTACTTCTATAAATGAAGTGTAGTTAATTCTTTTAAATAAGTTCTTAAGGAATCTCTTTCCTAGACTATATTTAATCAACTACAGGGACGTTTCATTTTATTAACTGACTCTTTAGTTTGACATTGCAAATATCTCTCACCTTGGGCCATGAATGAGATAAAGCCTCTTAAAAAATCTTACCCTCACATTCCGCATTATTTTACATTAATCTCCAGAATTACTTTTAGAGATTTTTGAGCCATCTTTATTCTTCCTAATTGCTGCATCTACTAAGCAAGACAGATATTTTTCTACAAAATCCTTGTTAATTACTAACATATCCCACATTTACATAATACACTTTTTGGGGCAATTTCTGTGGTAACATTTCATGGCTAATAGGAAGCAACTTGCTTTCCTTTATTAAGTGCACTAAAACTTCATGCCCTAGACATCATTGACGGTAAACATTTGATTCTGCTCAAATTTAATGCACGGAGGCATTTTGCTGTGCCAATATTAGGTTTATTTATGTGCTGTGTTCTGCATTGTTAGCTGCTAATGAGACTTCAACTCTTATTGCTCCAAGGCCTGAACACTAACCTCATTTTAATGAGTTCATTATTTGCTGTCTTCTGAAAGGAAGACAACAAATTTTCCTTTTAATTAAAGGTCAAAACACCTCTGGTGAAGGAAAGGGAAGAGGTTATCAAACCCTCGGAGAAGCTGAGAGATAGCTCTTTCAGATTTCTAAGCTAAGCAGAGTTAGTATAGACTGGGGCAGGTGGTGGTTTCTCAAGAATATAGACGGTCAATCAATCTCCAGAGACCAAGGTGCATCTAAATTTAAGACAAATGAGAACCCTACAGTACGATGGCTAATGTGCCTAAGACTGTAAAAAATGAAAGTCAGCCAAAGTAATTAAAGAGGCTTTACTCCTAACCAAAAGGGCCCCCTGGATCAATAGGGCTTCAGGAGCATGATTTGTCTTTTGCATGAGGAATGAGTTATGGGGTGGAGAGAAAACATGCTATATTAATTGAGGCCAGAAAAACTAATCTCAAATATTTTATCACAGAATGTGAAGCAAAAGCAAGTCAATATTTGGGGAACTATTTTTAATAATGTATAAGATATGTGGACCTAGCATGAGATATAAGAATATGTATATTCATAGGAAACTTAGCTGCTAAACTGTGAAATTCCTGGGAATGTCAGTTCTTATTTACATTTGCAGGCAATGCAGACCTCTAACCACAGGGCAAGGTGAATTTAAATAATATATAGTCCTGTCATAACAGATAGTATGAACAACTTGCTACTTAGGTAAATTTTAATATGAATGAAACCAAGAGATTCGAGCATAACAATTACACGGAGCCTTTGCACTTAACAAATAGTGTGGTTAGATTAAAGCCCAAAACACTTTCACTTTGCTCTGACAGCATACACATTCACACACGGGTGATTTCAATCTTGTACATTGCTTTCTAATTAATATCTAAATGTTTAATGATAATATATTTTTAATTTAAACATATGCCTTCAGTAACTTTATATTTATACATGAAATCTAGTACATACCTTTTTATGTTTCTAAGCATTGTTCCTGGATTAGAGTATATGAACCATAAATATTTTACTTCAATAAACTTTTTATTGTAGAATTTTTTAGATTTACAGAAAAATTGCAACGATAGTACAGACAGTTCCTATATACCAACACCCACAGCATCTTATGTTAGTGTGGTACATTTATCACTATTAAAGAGCTAATACTGATATATTATTATTAACTAAGTCTATACTTTATTCATATTTTTCTCAGTTTTTCCTTAATATCCTGTTTCTGCTTCAGGATACCACGTTACATTTATGTCTCCTTAGGCTCCTCTTGGTTCTGAGATTCACACTTTTTTTTAGAGCAGTTCTAGGTTTACAGAAAAAATAAGCAAAAGTACAGAGTTCCCATATACTCCGTCTTCCCCGTATCCCCTCCCAGATTCCCCATTTGTTACAATTGACGAATTAACATTATTATTAACTAAAGTCTATAGTTTACACTAGGGTTCCTTCCTTGTGTTGTAAATTCTATGGGTTTCGACAAACGTAGAATTTCACGTATCCACCATTACAATTCCACATAGAAAAGTTTCACTTCCCTAAAAATCCCCTGCACTCCACTTATTCATCCCTTACCTCTCCTCGTGGCAACCACTGATCTTTTTACTATCTCCCTAGTTTTGCCCTTTCTAGGATATCATTTAATTGAATGATTATACAATTAAATTATACAATTATACAGCATGTAGCTTTTTCAGATTGGCTTCTCTCACTTTGCAATGTGCATTTAAGACTCCTCCATGTCTTTTTGTGGCTTCATAGCTCATTTGTTTTTATTGCTGGATTCCGTTGTCTGGATATGCATATTTTGTTTATCCATTGACCTTTTGAAGGACATCCTGGTTACTTCCAAGTTTGGGCAATTATGAATAAAGTTTCTATAAACATTCAGGTGCAGGTTTTTGTGTGGACATAAGTTTCAACTCATTTGAGTAAATACCAAGGAGTGCAATTGCTGGATGGTAAGGTAAGAGTATGTTTAGTGTTGTAAGGAACTGCCCAACTGTCTTCCAAAGTGACTGTACCATTTTGCATTGTACCATTTTGTGTTCATTTTGCAATGAATGAAAGTTCCTGCCGCTCTACATCCTCCCCAGCATTTGGTGATGTCAGTACTTTGGCTTTGGCCATTCTGATAGGTGTGGTAGTGGTAACTCATTGTTTTAATTTGCAGTTCCCTAATGACATATGCTGTTGAGCATCTTTTCATATACTATTTGCCATCTGTTTATCTTCTCTGGTGAGGTATCTGTTCAGTTCTTTTGCCCACTTTTCATTTGGGTTGTCTGTTTTCTTATTATTGAGTTTTTAGAGTTCTTTATATATCTGGATGCACGTCCTTTATCAGATATATGTTTTACAAATATTTTCTCTGGCTTGTCTTTCCATTCTTTTAACAATGTCTTTTGCAGAGCAGAAGTTTTGAATTTTACTGAAGTCCCACTTATCAATTTTTTCTTTCATGGATAAAGCTTGAAATAAAATTTATTTGGTAAATGACTCAATACAAAAAGGCAGATCAGCTTTTATTGACCATCTTTTTGTATGTAGCACTGTGATACGGACTAGAGTAAAGTGATGTGGGAAGGAGACAATACAGTAAACATCCCTTGTCTTTAAGGAGAATAAAATTCTGTGTAGTTGTTGATCATAAAGAAATTACTGTATATATTTATTTAAACACCATTTTATGGTTTTATCTAAATGTGTTTCAATGAAATCAAAGGTGGTCAATTGTGTGCACTTGGAAGTTATCCAATAAATAATATATATATTAACTACAAAGCCCAAAATATCCAGTTAAGAGAGACAATAAAATTGGCTCTCAGTGTTCCCTTTGACAGTCTCCTTGTTTTGGCTTTTTCCAGATATGCAGAGGGGAAAATTAAGATTTGGAAAAGAAGAGAGTTTTACAAATGAGGACTTATTTCAAAAGTTTTTTTTTTTTTTTAAGTTGAGAAAACATTATACCATACTGCTATACTATGAATAATGTCTATTAAGCGTTTTAAATTTTTCAAAATATTGTCATATAGTATTTCACTTAATGTTTAGAATAATTCTGTGCATTGTTGCTATCTTTATTTCACAGCTGAGGTTAACAATTCATCTAAAAAGTGGTGTGGCTCAACCAGGCTCTGAAATCTGAAACTTATGCTTCCAAATCTCGTTCCTCATAATTCCTATGGGACCTCTGGCTACTGTCCTATGTGTGCCATCATCTACTTACTGATGGTTAGCTGAACTGTCACTAGTTTAGCTGAGCTACGTATATTTTACTTAAATAGCCACTTCAGTTTCAGAATTTAATGTTTCAAAGGAAGGAGTTAAAACTCACATAAATGAAATAGTATTTAAATTATGTTATATAATCATAATTTAGTTTCATGCTGTGCTATATACAGCAAGTGCTTGGAACCTCAAATAAAGAAATGAGACTCAAATTACAAAGCGTCTATAGTGTTTAAAAAATCTAGTTGAGATTTTAAAAAATCTTTTTGCTCATTACTCTTATTTCCATGCTAAGAATCTAGAGGTGTTTTGGATATAGGAATTTCATCTGGGTCCACTGCTAAACTGGACCCAATCTGAAAGGTTTAGGACTCATTTATTTTGACAATAACCTGAATTAGTAATGCATTGCTTCATATTTTTCCTTATCTGATAAGAATAGGATAGGCTGCAGACTTATTAGGTGTTTTTTTTTTGCCCTCTAACCTTAAAGTTATTGTTTGTTTGTTTGTTTTTTAAAGACAATCAGATGTATTTATTTATTTATTTATTTATGGCTGTGTTGGGTCTTCGTTGCTGTGCGAGGGCTTTCTCTAGTTGCGGCGAGCGGGGACCACTCTTCATCGCGGCGCGCGGGCCTCTCACTATCGCGGCCTCTCTTGTTGCGGAGCACAGGCTCCAGACGCGCAGGCTCAGCAATTGTGGCTCACGGGTCCAGCTGCTCCGCGGCATGTGGGATCTTCCCAGACCAGGGCTTGAACCCGTGTCCCCTGCATTGGCAGGCAGATTCTCAACCACTGCACCACCAGGGAAGCCCTATTGTTTCTGTTTTAAAGAAGACTAGTTTTAGATGTGGTGGTGGCTGACATAGAATAAGACACAGAAAGTAGCTCTGTCTCAGCATTAATTCCAAGTTGTTATGATGATGCCTTCCAGTGGACACCTATTCTGCTGACTTTTAGATCTGTTTTTGCTGGATAATTTATGTGTACTTTACA
This sequence comes from Balaenoptera physalus, assembly GCF_965194825.1. NCBI lineage: Eukaryota > Metazoa > Chordata > Mammalia > Artiodactyla > Balaenopteridae > Balaenoptera > Balaenoptera physalus. The sequence goes on from NC_138884.1 coordinate 125,240,213, forward strand.
TTCCTTTTGACAGAAAAACAAATTTAAGATAATTTATAAAATTATATTTGAGCTTCTGTTTTCAAAACCAAGTGATGGGGAGGCAACTGTCTATACAGGTTTGTTATGAATCCTGGAAACCTGTGCACGCATCAAGTCTATCTTCTGTCTAGAAGTTCTCTAGTTATTTAAAGTTAAAATCCTTGTCCTTAAAGTGAACTTCCATAAACACATTGTTCCTCTGGTTTTGGTTGTACCACCTCAATTCAAGATGTAAGAGCAGATTAGTAATTCTGTTTTTATTCATGATTCATAAATGGTCAACTACATTCCATATCTTCTTTTCTAGGGGCACTGTTTATTGGCAAATCTTAAGGAAATTGTTAAAAGTATTATCCTGTATCTGTTTCATTTTGAAAGCCATATTTGACCCTGGTATTTGGTTCAGAGATTGATGCCAAATTGTTAAGATACATTTGTATAAGTCTCAAAAACAATGTGCTGACTTTTTTTGATATAGTGTTATATTTGTTAAAAATCATATTCTTATTCCCATTCAATAAAACTTGTACAGATGGAGTACTTAGTATATACTTGAAACTGTTCCATGGTTTTAGCAGGAACCAAAATATATAAAGTAATTGTCCCTACATCTAAAAGAAGTAATTTTCTGTTGAACAAACAAAACAAAATAAAGCTGTTTAAAAGGCAGCATGAAAAGAATGGTATAACAGAAGCAACTAGATGTAAATGCTCAATAAATCCAAATTAAAGAAAAGAGTAGAGCAGTATAATGTTGATCAGAGGAGGTTTCATTAAGTTAGTGAGTTTAAAACAGATCTTTGACAGATGGCCGAAAAGCACATGAAAAGATGTTCAACATCACTAATTATTAGAGAAATGCAAATCAAAACTACCATGAGGTATCACCACACACTGGTCAGAATGGCCATCATCAAAAAATCTACAAACAATAAATGCTGGAGAGGATGTGGAGAAAAGAGAACCCTCCTGCACTGTTGGTGGGAATGTAAATTGGTACAGCCCCTATGGAGAACAGCATGGAGGTTCCTTAAAAAACTAAAAATAGAATTACCATATGACCCAACAAACCCACTACTGGGCATATACCCAGAGAAAACCATAATTCAAAAAGATATATGCACCCTAGTGTTCATTGCAGCACTATACAATAGCCAGGACATGGAAGCAACCTAAATGTCCATCACCAGAGGAATGGATAAAGAAGATGTGCTACACATATATAATGGAATATTACTCAGCCATGATAAATAACAAGATAATGCCATTTGCAGCAACATGGATGGACCTAGAGATTGTCATACTGAGTGAAGTAAGTCAGATACAGAAAGACAAATATCATATGATATCGCTTACATGTGGAATCTGAAAAAAAAGGGTACAAATGAACTTATATACAAAACAGAAATATGTCACAGATGTAGAAAATAAACTTATGGTTACCAGGGGATAAGGGGGGGATGGATAAATTGGGCGATTGGGATTGACATATACACACTACTATATATAAAATAGATAACTAATAAGAACCTGCTGTATAGCACAGCGATCTCTACTCAATACTCTGTAATGGCCTATATGGGAAAAGAATCTAAAAAAAAGACTGGATATATATATGTATAACTGATTCACTTTGCTTTACACCTTAAACTAACACATTTTAAATCAACTATACTCCAATAAAAATTTTTTTAAAAAACCAGATCTTTGAGGAAACTGTAATATTTGACCTAGTGTACAAGAAGAAAAAAATCAGGGAAAGGTGAGAGAGAGCATGCAAAGGTGAATTATTTACTATCATATTTTTTGTAAATTGCATTTCTCTTTTCCCCATTCTCTGATTTTGGAGAGAACTGGGTTATTTTAAATGACATCCCACAGTTTGAATATCTGGCTATGAGAGTATACTTTATTTCCACATTTCCCATAAAATGACATATTGTCAAATTTCCTGCACTTCTTTGTACATGTGTCTAAGTAGCTTCCACATGTACAATATTAGCTAATGTTTTCTCAAATACATTGATCAATGACAAAGAGAATATTAGGGCCTATACGGTCCTGAACTATGTTAAAGTTCATTATAAATAACCAGGGAAATATTGCGTTATTTTAGAGTACTTTTACTCATCAAATATTAACTTTGAGTACTTATCAGCCTGCAAATATGCTAGAAGTTGGTAAGAATTTTTTTTTTAATGTGTGAAACATGGTCTCTATCCTCAAGGGTAATCAGTGTGAAGGAAAACATGTACCTGAGTAATTATAACAAAAAGCAGAAAAAATGTCATAAGTATTTTATCAGCAAAGTGCTATGAAAGTTCAAAAGAGGCTTGACATTATTGTCTTGTACTGGGCAGCAGGCAAAATATAGAATGAGAAGGCCAAAGGGTGCAAGATAAGACAGGTGAGGCAGAGAGTTTTGTGAGCCAGGTGGGAGAACTTGTGCACTTCAGGATGGTTTTTTGAAGAGGATTGGAAATAAGTCCTCTTCAAAAAACTTTAATCTTTAAAATTAGAGTAATCTGGCAAGTGTGGACAGATCAGTCATGGCTGTTAGATGGGATTTGGACATAACGGGAAACTAGCGAAAAAGAGGTTATTAAAGTAATATTTACTTGGGCTTTAAGAGCTTTGGTGGTGGTAGCCATGAATGCAAAGGAAGAGACAAATGGAGTGCCATGCAGAGGAAGAAAATGCAGGACTTGCTAATTTTGTTACATGCCAAGAAATAGAGAGAAAATAGAGAACTTTGAGCCTGAGTGTCTGAGAAGATTGGGAGCCCACTCATAGAATGATATTGATGTTAAAGGAAAAATAACTGGTATGGATGGTGACATCAATGAAGTGTTAACATTAAATATTTTAATTGAGTTAAAATGACCTGAAGATGAATTAAACATACTATGTTCTTGAATAAGTGCATGCCTATGTCCCAAATATAACCATTTATAAAATGATAGAAAAAACCCAGAGTTAGAACTAAGCTTGAAACAGTAAGATTCATTCAGACATTTAGAGACATCATTCAAAAGGTGTAAGTATGGACATTTAATTACTATTAATTTGTATGTTATTACAGAAGTAAATTAATGTTAATTTTATAATAAAAATTCGTTCCCATTTGTAATGGTAATAGTTTTGATGATCTGGATCTGTGGCCTCAAAACTATCAGTAAATATTTTGAGATTATCTCCTTAATACATGAATATTTATTTTTATAAATCATATACTTGTACTCCCATAATCATTTATGTACTTTATAAAATATGCAAAATAGAAATGAGTAAATGAAATGAACACTAATTTTAAATGTTTTATTATATTTGTTAACAGCATAATAATTTTTTTGGTGCTAACAAAAATTATGTCTTAACTGAAAGGAATGTGACTGAACAAGTCAGATCTGATTAGTGATCCTTGTTTGAAACCTGTAATGTGACTTGACTGACAAAACATGCACTAAAGAAGTGGGAGTCCTGTCAGCTGTGCCATTTTCTTGCTGTTCATTTGTGCTCGAGTTATTGGTATTACGTTTAATCAGTGGTCTCTTCCTAGGAAGAGTTTTCAAACTACTTGCTTCATCTGGGAGGGTTAACTTAATCAAACTAGAGCATAAAAAGTGCCTGTAAGTGCCTTTATACAGTTTTATAAAGTACAATATGTAGTAATAGACTGGAATTGAAGAAGGCAGGGAGGTTACTGTTGTCAACCCTGCTCACTCTGTCACTCCCTTTCTCCTCCAAGGATGTTGTGAGATGGTCTGAGAAAGGAGGCTGCCTGAGAGTCAGCCTAGTGGGGCATCAGGGTTCATCCCTACAAAATAATATTTTAGGTCAATACCTCTCTTTCTTTTAGATGAATATCCATCAGTGTCCTAACACTTTTTCCCGAACGCCAATGGATTGCCTTGTATTTAGCCCACATTGGAGTAGTGCTTGTCAAGGTCACATTGTGGTTAAGAGCTCAGAAGTCATATGCATGGGTTCAAAACGAGCTCTACCACTTACCTTACTTATGCCTTCTGTTTCTTAACTCCCCCACCTGTAAAACGAGGGTGTTACATATTTTGTAGACATGTTAGGAGGAATAATAATTGAAGTAACATATAATGCTCCAACATGTGAACAACGTGTGGTAGGTAATAAGCCTTCAATAAACACAAATCATTGTTGCTGTTGTTATATGACAACGAAGAATCCATCTGAGGTCATGCAGGATCCAGAATGTGTGAGATTATATTAGTCCCATGAAATCAAATGTACATATATACTGGAGTTATTTGGCATTACCTCAAACCTCCTTTCTTTTTGTCAGTCTTCAATATGATATCGTCCAATGTGTGGGGGGACGCTGTGTTAGCTGTAGCTTCATTCCCTTTTGCATATATTAGTAAATTCCTTCCTCTCTTCTAGAACATTTATTTTCAATATGTGATAGAAGATATTTTTATAAAATTAATCTGATGAAGTTATTATTTAAAAACAAAACAAAACAACTGTGACCCCATCTCTTTTTCTTGGAAGGGAACTCTTGATAACAGATTCAGTATAATTTGCATTTCAAATGTAATGGGAGTTATGTTCCATCATTTCATGTAATTACTTATTTTGAATAGATCTTCCTTGGCTAACAATGATTTTCTTGGTTTCACACAGAAAAACAGGGTCCTTGGTTTGTTGAAGCAGTACTGGCAGTTAATTCTGGGACCTCTTTCAAGATTTCCACCTAATCTCCCCCTAAAGCAACCTTGACTGAGCTATTTAATAATGCAGCCTCCTCCAACCCTCACTCAGTACTCCTTATCCTGTTCTACATTTTCTTTATTTGCCATAGGACTTAACTCCTTCAATATGTCATATTACTTATTTATTATATATGTGAACTGTCACTTCCCTGCCCCCCTGCCACTCAAATAAGGGTAGGAGACCTTTCTGTCTTTGTACCCTGATATATCCCATGGGGCTAAAACACTACCTGGAACATAGAGTGCTCAATAAATATGCAGTGAATGAATGATGACAGTGTTTGGAACTGATGGAAATCAATTACTAGGAGGTAGGTGCTCACATTTCACAGCCCCAGGGTGAAGACATTCCAGTGGAGCTGTAATCACTGTCTATTGGCTGAGAGGAATAGAGAATCATGTTCACCATGTTTTCTTTCATTACTGGCCCATTGTATATAGCTGGGTATTTGAGCCTGTTGGGTTAGATAATCAGATGATACTGTAAGAGTAAGATTGCAATTTGAAGAACACTTTGAGCCTGTGAAAAATAAACCCTTAGAGTTAAAAAAAAAAAAATAATGGCTCTCATTTTTCCTGTTAATTAATCAACAAGCTGGAAGTAAGTAGGTATTCATGATTAACTAACCAGAAAATGCCAAGCTAAATGGAGAAAACCATAAAAATCTCAATAGACTTTTTGAGCAGCAGCAGAAAAATCTCTGAATAAATTATCTGCTTTTCTTGGAATAGGTCACTCAAGAAGTCTCTGAAATTCTCTCTGATTTGTAACTATTACAGATCTCTGAAGTGGTACAAGAAGTATAAATTTAGAGACTGAAATGTGTGCTGAACTGTCTGCTCTAATTCACACAGTTCCTCTCTGAGAATCTCAAAGAAGCGTTTCTCATTTTTTTCTAATTTCCCCTAAACTGGGCAGGAAGCTATACAGTTATGAACTGTTGGTTAATGATATAATCAGATGAATCCAGAGCTATTTCATCACTGTTAAGGGAATTGTGAACCTCAAATCAGTACATGAAACATTTACAATGATATGCTGACATATATTTTAATTTGAATTAAAATATTAGATTCATAATAATTTCTATTACTGATTCATTTTCAATAAACTGATACCTCTGTTATTTTCACTTAGGAGTAATGAAAGATGAAAATATTTTGACATCTCTTTTATATAACTATTATCATTACACTGCTAAAATTCTGACCTTGAAATACAATGCTAATTTGAATAAGCATCTACATTAGACACATGTGTAGACATTATTTTGTGTGGTCCAATACATTTCTTCTGGCTACCATATATGATCAGAGACAAAATGATGTTAAATGATCCTGGCATTTCTGTGTAAATTTTATTTGAATTCTCCAAAATTGTCTTCCCAATCATTCATTTTAATTGAATGCCTTGGTTTTTATTTGTTTCGTATATTGTATATTTGATTTTTACAAATACCTTTTATAATTTCTCTGTAAAAATAATCTTTTAAAAAATCTCTTTTGTTACTGTGAAAAAAACTTCTACTGGTTTTTTTTGATGCATTAAAATTATAATGCAGTGAAGATTTAAAGTAGAAACTTGTGTTGTCCACTGACAGAGTGAGTTTTCTGAACGTTAAAATGAGTGAGTTTTCCCATCCTTAAAATAGAAATAAAAAGACCTACCTTGAAGAATTAATGTGAGATATAAATGATACAAATCATGAAAAGCTGCCTTGCGCGTATACTTTTTATGTACTGAGAAGTAGAAAACCATGATAATAAGATTTCTTAAATTCTTAGAGGAAGTTCATCTTAGAGTAGAGATTGGGATCCTTGTTTTCTGCTCCCTCATCTTTCTACTATGCTACGCTGTTATTCATGTCTAACTCCAAACTGTTGTGTCAAAGAACACCTTTCACCATAAGGACACATTTAAATAACAGTAATATGCAAGAGGCATTCTCAGGCAGGGCTGAATCTTCATCTCTTACCTCTGTTTCCCAAGTTGCATCTCAGACCTGGAGGCATTTGCTTTCTGCAGCAAGCCTAGTCCCCTCCCTGTACCTGTCAGAAAGGTGATCAGCCCAGGATCAAATAAACATCCCTCATTTTTATTATGACAAACTCCGTAAGTTATTTAAACAAGGCCAATATTAAAAATCTAATTTTCATTCAGTCTGCAGCCCTCCACTGGCTTAAAGTGAGAACTCAAATTACTTGCCAGTGTGAGTCTCTTCATTAAAGCTAAATTAGAAAATGACTCCGGAGAATTCCTTTCATGTGTTCATAGGTGGCTTCACAGACCAAAATGAAAAAAAGAAGTCAATGCATTCTTAAAAAATCAGTGATGCTGCAAGGTGTCCAACTGAGGCATGTAGGTTTCCGTGAGGCAGCTACCTCAACCGTTCACGCTGTACATAGTTAGTTGAGTGTAGGGACCCTGGAGGGAGCCATGTATACCTTTTCCATTTCTACACATTTCTCTACTATCCAGGCTGATGATACTGATACCAGTCAGGGTTCTTGACCTTTCCCAATCAATAGAAATTGACTACTGGCCAGACAAGAAATACAGACAAGGCTTTACTGGGGCTCCTGCGGCCACAAGAAAAAGTGAAATCAAGTAACACGTTCCCTTGCCCACTCCCCAAGATGGGGTGAGCTGGTTCCTTATGTGGGGTGAGGGTAGGGGTGTGTCCAGGGGTCGGGCTTGAGGTGTGGCTTAGAAATTTTGCCCACCCCCTAGGTACTGTTGAGTGCAGGGGGCATGCACAGTACCCTGCTTTTGCTCTCGACACCCTGTTTTTGCTCCTGGCTCTTCAGAAGTGGCAGTTGGGATTTTTTGGTCTTTTTGTATCTTTTGTCCAGAATTTGCCCCAACTGTGCATGTTATTTTTAGTCCAATATAGTTTCTTTGTATTTTGTTGCTGGAGGAGACATTTGTCCAAGTGCAAGCACTGCAGAACTGCAGCAAAGGGTCCCAGGTCCCAGCCTGTCTCAATATCACTTGTTGCTTAGCAAATATGATTCTTTTTCCAACTTCTGAGCTTTTGTGTATTTGGGGTACTTTTCACTTCCACTGCAGCTCTATTATAAAAATTACTCTTCCTCCAAAGCCACTTATAAATCTAAAATTTCCATGATGCTTTTCCCAGTTCTTCATTAGGAGAGAATTTCCCTTTCCATCCTATTTTCATTCTACTTCTAGCATATTTAGTCATCCATATAGATGAAGGAGACAGAACAAGGAAAAAAAATGGAGATAGGCTCTCCAAGTTCCTATAGGAAATATATATCTGTAAAATCGGTGATAATATTATCAAAAATTCATAAAATCAGCTCTTAAAGGTGTGAAATATGTCACCATTCTAATTTTTCAGTGACCGATTTTTTCAGTACGGTAGAAAGTAACGTCCACCTCCATTTACAAGTAATCTGAATATAGACGTGATATTACATCGGAAGAAAGCTATGTCAGTGATTCAGTCTTACAGTTTTTGTGGGTCTCTTCTTAACTTCCTACATGATAGCAAGGGCTCAGAAAGAAGGAACTTAATCTTATTTATCTTCATATTTCTTACATAAACAAACATGCACAGTGCACTGTCCATAGTACAGACCCAGCAGCTACTGGATTGAATTGCACTGAATACACCATTAGATTTCTTAATATACCTAGAGAGAAATATGACTCATTTTGGAAGAATTATGTAAGTGATGTTCTTTTTTGCCCACTCCAACCATCAAAATCCTGATTTTAATAGAGGAGTACCACTTCCCCAGTTCTAGGGGTTTTAAACTTGCATCCCTTTGAAGAGGATTAAAGGATTTGTTGGAAATGACACCCTATATTGGAAATTATATGAAGTCTATGATACATAAGCATCTACAATATGCTGTGAGAGTCATCTCTGGTTTTCCTCCACTGATGATAACTTAAGTAGTGCGGCTAATGGAGTCGTTGTGCCTTGGACTGTATTTCTGTACTTAGAGGGCCTGGGGATTAATAATTTCCACTAGAGGCTGTTATCCCCTGCCTGCTTTCCTGGCATGTCCTCTAGTCTCAGAATTCTTGCAACTGTCCACAAAACTTAGTGTTTGCTTTGCTAAACGCAAGAACGGCTGTTTCGCACTGCAACTTTCTCCATCTATCCCCCAAGTGAGCACCTTATATCTATAGCCTCTTCTGGAGATACTTTTTCTGGCATACTGTGGGTATGAGAGAGGCTTTTTAAAACCTGTTTTAATGGAAAGAATCACTTCTAGCTTAGAATCCAAGTTGAAAATGGAGTCTCCAAAATGCAGAGACCTGAAGGTCATGGCTCGTATTGTACAACCCCATTAACTATTCCCTGGGTAGCGGCTCCTCTGCAGTAGCACATACCTCACCCCCTTGATGAAGGCCTTAGGGAAACATTGTTTCTAAAAGAAAGCAGGCTCTGGGCAAGGATTAAAAGCAATCTCATAACATAAGTGCTAAAATTCAGGCTTTCAAGTCTCGTTGCTCTCAGATATATCATCAAAGTGACACTGCTGATAGAGGAAATTTTGTGGTCTGACTATAGTTTTGCAATCAGACTTTTTTTTTTAACTTAACCCCAGACTTAATCAATATTTTGTGGTCTTGCCTCTGTTTGCTGAGGCTACTTCCTCATGATGTATATTTTGCCCTTTGGTTGAGGGTCTCCTACTGGCAAAGAAAGATCTTTTAGGCCTTGAATTTAAACTGGGCTTGCTCTTCTCAGATGAGTCATTTCAACCACCAAGCCTCATAACAAGGCGTGATTTGCTATCCCCTCCGTTCTGGGCCTAAACTTTGGATCAAGTTGAGAATGTATCTTGCTTAATTCCTACTGACAACCATGAAAGACTGGAAGAATAAGCTTCATGAAAGCAGAGTCAATGTCTGTTTTGTTTATTGCTATATCACCAATGCCAAGCACAGTTTCTGGTTTGTACTATACTAAGCACTTAAATGCGTCTATGCAAATTAATGGATAGATTAACACATCAATGACAGTTTTATGTTTCATCAAGATATTTAATCACCTGCTCATTTTTGTAAATGTGCTTTTTAGATTGTACTTCCATAGAAATTAATAGGTCATAAAAACTAACCTCTATTGAGCATTTATTAAGCACTGTTCTAAGCACTATATACATACTAACTCATTTAATCTGTGTCAGTTGGGTACATGTTACTACTACCTCATTTTACAGATGATGAAACTGTGGCTCAGAGAGGTAAGTATATTGCTTGAAGTCAAACAGCTGGTACGAGGCAAAGCCTGGATTTAATCATAGATGGTCTTGCTTCAGAACCCTTGCAGGATCTCTGAATTTTGAAATCTGGTTTGCTAAGTACTAGTAGTGTGACCATTTGGAATTTCATTCACCTCTTACTTACATCATCTGTAAAATGGGACTGATATTTGTATCCACCCAATAGCGTCTTGTGATCAATACTAGAGATGCTACATAGAAAGTGCTTAGAATAGTTTCCTGGCAAACAGAACGTGCTCAATAAAGATGAGTGATTAATATTATCATAATAAAACATTTATCATAATTGTTATCTGGATGTGCATTCATTTAACTAAACTTGTACCTGACTTTGCCAAAGGGAGAAGATTTAAAGCATAAGAAAGGTATGCAAATGGTCATAGCATAGCAAATGGTCATGTTCATGGAATGGTAAAACATTCTGAGTGTCCTTTCTATTCTTTTCTTACTAATAAATTGGAAGTTATTTTCTAGGTAACAAATAATCACAGAGGTTTTCCAGGATGATTATTCTGAAATATGGGCTGTAGTAGGGAAAGAATCACTATGGTAAGGACATAACTATGGTAAAGAATAACTATGGTTAGGAAGTGTATAATACCTCACCGTCCCAATGAGATATTTACTAAGCCCATAATTGACGTGTAGGGAAGGCCCTTGGGGGAGGTGATCAATTAAAAGACCTATACGTACAAATCCTCACTTTGCCAATCTTAGTTTAAGTGGCAACATTTCCATCTTTCTCAAATATATTCAAAATCCGTAATAAAGTATATACATCTGACTTTTTCTGATCAATAGTCACGAACATCTGTCATTCTATGTTGTAATGCAACAACGTGGAATTCAAAATTATGTTTCAAAATATTAAATTTTATACTTGTTTAAAAGCTATAGTTTATCAATCCAATTCACTTCTAAAATATCACGGCAGCTAGATCATCTTACATTAAATGGGAATTGATCTGACTATAATGCCAACTCAAAATCATGGTAAATTAAGGGTAAAGTTAATTGACATAAATTACAGGCAGTGTGGGAAAATCAAGTATCTTCATTTTAACAGTTTACCTCATTTCCCAGGAATTTAATCTTTCTTGTCTCTTATATATTGCCTCATGGAAATATGTGCTCCTTAGAAGTCCTGCTAAGAAATCAAATATCTCCATTCATCAGCACATGATGATAAATCAAAGATACAAAGGATTTTAAGGTATTTTAGCTCCTTTCCATATATGCAGTGAGAACTTTGTTTAAACATAGTTCCAAGTGGATTGCCAATCATTTAAAAAAGAAAGTAAAGTAAAACCAAACAACCCCCAAATTCCTTGATGCAGGAACTTAAAAACTCTGTCTTCATTGTCCAAAGTCTTGGTATGATACTAGTTTTTATGCAAAAATTCTTTCCCTTCTGCAAGAGTTTTCTGCATCCAGCTGTTCAAATCCTATCTTTCAAGATCTACATCTTTCCTGAAGCCTTCGTTGAAATCCTCCACGCATCATAATTTTCTCCTTAGAATGGTAATTTTTATTTTCCTTGCCAATTATTTATTTCCCTCATACTAGCACCTTAATTTTCCTCCATTGCATGAGGTCTTAGCGGGTTTCTTAATGCCTGCCCTACTTTATCTAAGGAGTGAGCATGCACACAAACTAGGACTCTCTCAGACTCTCAGACTCTCTCTTCCAGGATTTTAATTATTCAGTGGAGTGACCCAAAGACAGATGCTTAGAGTTGATTGACTTACTAAAGTGATGCTGTAGAGAGTATGGCCATTAATTTCCCCCACCTAGACTACCAGGGCTGTCCTGCTCTCTGTTTTGAAAACTATTTTTTTCCCCTCCAGCTTTCTAATACATATACCTTCCAATTGATTTTGCTTAAGATAACCACAGTCTGATCCCATTTGATTGCCAAAGAACAACAACTCTGTATATTAGGTAACTTTTACGGGAGCCCTATATTAGAATTTAGTTACGTATTTATAAGTGTTTTCACTAGGTATTTTTTTCACTAATGTGTTAGTCTTATATGTATATCATATTGTAAACTCCTTCAGGATTAGAATTATGTAGTATACCTTATTTTCACAGCACCCCTCAACTAAGCACTGGGCAGTGCTTAATAATAATTGTTAAAATCTGCCCAGTTTTCAATAATCGTTTATAGTTTTCAATTTAGTTCATAAAATCAACTTATTTTTATATCCACTGTGTGAACTTTCCAAGACAGATATTATCATCATGCCTAAAGGCAGCATTGCCAATAGGAAAGAGCAAGGGCAGAGAGAGGTTTGAAGCCTGCTCTACCACTTAGGGGCTCTTGTCTGCTGGGGCATGCTAGGCAATGTCTCTGTAGTCTGTCTCCTCTCCTGTTAAAGAATTTGAAAAAGAATAGATACATGTATATGTATAAATGAATCAGTTTGCTATACAACTGAAACTAACACAACATTGTTAATCAGCTATACTCCAATATAAAATAAAAAGCTAAAAAAAAAGAGAGATCACACAAACTCTAAAAAAAAAAAAAAGAAGAAATAGATAACTTCTACCTTAAATTGTGATGCTACTCTGCTACTATATAATGACGTAAAGGGAGTATTACAAAATTGGTACTAGGATTTAATAAATGTTAATTATTTTATAATCATTTTATAAATCATTTTATAAATCATTTTACAAAATTGGTACTAGGATTTAATAAATGTTAATTATTTTATAATCATTTTATAAAGCACACAATTTTTAAATGTGTTTTGCCTGTTCACATGGTCAGTAAGTGGCTGAGTATCGAGGAGACTTGGTACTGTGTGTCCCTGACTACTGGGCAGCCCATCACAGCAAGAATCTGCTTTCTCATTACTTACTGATCTATGGCTGTCTTCACTTCTCAAAATTAAATAAATATCCTGCCCTTTGCCTACCTCTATGGATCTAATCTCCTAAGTTTTAATTTTTTAAATTAAGTAGCTAAAAATAAAATAATTTAAATTTAAAAATATAAACAGTTGAAAATCAGTCATTTGTACAAACATGATGCCATAGCCCATTAAAACAAACAAAAATAATTAGAGGTGTTTTATCATGATCACCCTTCAAATATTCATAGATATTTTGGCTTTAAACTTGTATGACTCACTAATTATCAAAACAATAAATAAATGAGAATCTTCAGTGGAGATCTAAAAAAGGTATAGGCTTCCAAATAGTACAATTCATTCCGTTGGGAGGTAAAGGGATTTTGTTGATTGCTTTTGCAGCTGGCACTTGGTAATACTTTATTCCCGAATCCCTAAGCTTTGGGCGCACTATGTGCAATGACTACAATAGGAGGCTTTCTGAGCTGTGGCAGACAAATTGCGTATCTGTCATTTTGTAAATTAAGCTGCCCTCGGTTGGTGTAAGTCCATCTTCATCTTGCTGCTCATCACAGGAGCCACCCCTTCTCAGTCAACCCCAAATCACAGCACCATTTGTACATATAATAGAAACTTATTCTACTGTAACAGATGTATTAGTTTTGAGCTGTACATGACATGTATGGTATTTCCTCAGTACTTAATATTTCATCCTTTTCAGGGCTAATTGGGCAAAAAGTTCCTAGGATAGTCTTTAAATTAGTGAGAGGAGAAAAAAGTGAAAAATAAAATGTTTTCACTGGAAAGTTAAGAAAAACTTTTCACAGGAAAGTTAAGCTGTAACAAATTTGATTTTCAGATGATCAAACTGAAATAAAGTTGAATTTACAAGGTTGAGTATTTTTCAATCTTACCATAGTGGGGGAATTTTCCCTCTAATTTTAACAAGGACTTGATTCTTTAATTTTAAATTGCTTATCTTTAATATAATTGTTAAAATTTAATAGTTTAAAGCTTTAATTCATTACTAACTCTATAAACATTCATTGAATACCTATTATGTGTTTGGTGCTATACTGTCTAAAAAGAACAACTCACTTATCTCTCTTTTTATTCATTTTTAAAATATTCATTGAGTACATTTAGAAACCTAGGGAATGACCTAGAGCTTAGTAGGTTTTTCTAAGGTTTCTGACCCAGAAGAGAATCTCTGAGTTGGCCTTAAGAATAGCCTCAGAGATATGATAAGCTCTGATAGATCTTTCTGGATGGACGAGATGAGGGCATCTTAACTTTACAATTTTCATCATACACACATCAAATGTAATATATTTCGAGAGGGCACAATAAAAACTATTATGTCATAAATATACCATTTGTCTTTTCCTTATTGCCATACAGTTGTCAGACTTATATGAATAAAACTATAAGATGATTTTGTGGTTCTCCAATAAGTAAATTCATTGACTAAGTCTAGCTCCATAAGTTTAATATTTTAGGAGATTTTTCCTTTACCTAGACTCATCTTTTACTCAAGATTTCTGCCAGATTTCAACTAAAATTTTAGATGGTAATCTTAACTAGAAGTTTTTGCATTTGCCTCTACTTAATTTATGTTCTCCATATATTTGGTAATAGTAAGTGACAGTTACATTATGTGATTGTCTTTGAAAGACATAGGCACAACTTTATTGGGTTTACAAATAACTTACTTTACAATATTGGACAAAAAAAAAGTCGCACACATACTAGAGTTAACACAGTGAATTGCCATTACTCTTGCCTCAAGCAATCACATATACTTGCACTCACACATATGGATGTCAGATGATATGCTGTGTTTTCTGAGGCTGATACAATTTGCCTGTTAGCCCTCCCATGAACTGCAGGGCTTCAAATGTTTTGAGATGAGGTCACAGCAATTTCCTTGATCTTTCAGTGCTTTACTAAATAATTTACTAGAGTAACCTTCCAGTAAGGATTCCTAGGGGAAAAACTCCTCATAAAACTCACTGAATTAACCACTTACTTGCTTCTAAAATATCTACTCTGGACAAATGAGTCACTGATATATAGGACATTGTTGGTAATATACTGTGCTCTCTTCAAAATCTTGAGAACTAATTCATTGAAAACAGATTATTAAACAAGAGAGAGAACTGAACTAAGGGAAGACTTGCAGCTGGACTGTCATCTCCAAAATCACTTATTAAAATATTTGTATGAAGACCAAACTAGTATTAACTCTTCAAGATATAGTTCTATTGAACCCTCCTTTTATCTTCTTCCTTTCACCTGTCAGATGACTTACTCTTTTGTGTCACTACTAGGGCCCAGTATATTTTTTATCTAAAGTAATATTGTTTGGTTACTTTTTTTTTTAACATCTTTATTGGAGTATAATTGCTTTACAATGGTGTGTTAGTTTCTGCTTTATAACAAAGTGAATCAGTTATACATATACATATGTTCCCATATCTCTTCCCTCTTGCATCTCCTTCCCTCCCACCCTCCCTATCCCACCCCTCTAGGTGGTCACAAAGCACTGAGATGATCTCCCTGTGCTATGCGTTTGCTTCCCACTAGCTATCTATTTTACGCTTGGTAGTGTATATATGTCCATGCCACTCTCTCACTTTGTCACAGCTTACCCTTCCCCCTCCCCATATCCTCAAGTCCATTCTCTAGTAGGTCTGTGTCTTTATTCCCGTCTTGCCCCTAGGTTCTTCATGACCTTTTTTATTTTTTTTTGTCCTTAGATTCCATATATATGTGTTAGCATACAGTATTTGTTTTTCTCTTTCTGACTTACTTCACTCTGTATGACAGACTCTAGGTCCATCCACCTCACTACAAATAACTCAATTTCGTTTCTTTTTATGGCTGAGTAATATTCCATTGTATATATGTGCCACATCTTCTTTATCCATTCATCTGTTAATGGACACTTAGGTTGCTTCCATGTCCTGGCTATTGTAAATAGAGCTGCAATGAACATTTTGGTACATGACTCTTTATGAATTATGGTTTTCTCAGGGTATATGCCCAGTAGTGGGATTGCTGGGTCGTATGGTAGTTCCATTTGTAGTTTTTTAAGGAACCTCCATACTGACCTCCATAGGGGCTGTATCAATTTACATTCCCACCAACAGTGCAATAGGGTTCCCTTTTCTCCACACCCTCTCCAGCATTTATTGTTTGTAGATTTTTTGATGATGGCCATTCTGACCGGTGTGAGATGATATCTCATTGTAGTTTTGATTTGCATTTCTCTAATGATTAATGATGTTGAGCATTCTTTCGTGTGTTTGTTGCCAATCTGTATGTCTTCTTTGGAGAAATGTCTATTTAGGTCTTCTGCCCATTTTTGGATTGGGTTGTTTGTTTTTTTGGTATTGAGCTGCATGAGTTGCTTGTATGTTTTGGAGATTAATCCTTTGTCAGTTGCTTCATTTGCAAATATTTTCTCCCATTCTGAGGGTTGTCTTTTCATCTTGTTTATGGTTTCCTTTGCTGTGTACAAGCTTTTAAGTTTCATTAGGTCCCATTTGTTTGTTTTTGTTTTTATTTCCATTACTCTAGGAGGTGGGTCAAAAAGGATCTTGCTGTGATTTATGTCATAGAGTGTTCTGCCTCTGTTTTCCTCTAAGAGTTTGATAGTGTCTGGCCTTACATTTAGGTCTTTAATCCATTTTGAGTTTATTTTTGTGTATGGTGTTAGGGAGCGTTCTAATTTCATACTTTTACATGTACCTGTCCAGTTTTCCCAGCGGAACTTATTGAAGAGGCTGTCTTTTCTCCACTGTATATTCTTGCCTCCTTTATCAAAGATAAGGTGACCATATGTGCGTGGGTTTATCTCTGGGCTTTCTATCCTGTTCCATTGATCTATATTTCTGTTTTTGTGCCAGTACCATACTGTCTTGATTGCTGTAGCTTTGTAGTATAGTCTTAAGTCAGGGTGCCTGATTCCTCCAGCTCTGTTTTTCTTTCTCAAGATTGCTTTGGCTATTCGGGATCTTTTGCGTTTCCATACAGATTGTGAAATTTTTTGTTCTAGTTCTGTGAAAAATGCCATTGGTAGTTTAATAGGGGTTGCATTGAATTTGTAGATTGCTTTGGGTAGTATAGTCATTTTCACATTGTTGATTCTTCCAATCTAAGAACATGGTAAATCTCTCCGTCTGTTTGTATCAACTTTAATTTCTTTCAACACTATTTATCTTGAAGTTTATTGTCTGTTAATAATTTACCAATAGATACACCGACTTTCTTTGCTTCATGCTTCCATGTCTCTAATTTTTCTACCCGTTGAGTTTTACCATTTATGTTTAAAATGAGTTTCCTATAAATAGAATAGAGGTTGGAGCTTGCATTTGTTCAATATTATAATCTGTCTTTTAACTGGAGTCTTAGTTGCTTACACTTCAATAATTACTGATATGGTTCTGTTTTACACCAACAATCTCAGTGTTTTTTTCAATACGTCTCATATGGTTTACTTGTTCTTTATCCTTACTTTTATGCATTCTTTTGGGTAAATTGAACATTTTATGTTCTATTAATTCCCCTCTATTGACTTTTTAGCTATAGCCATTTTTAAATGACTGCTTTAAATATTACAATATATATCTTTACGGCATTACAGTCTATATTCAAATAGTATACTACTTCACTGACAATGTAAGAGCCTTACAACACTGCAATTCTATAATTCTTTTCTTTGTGCTTTTGTTGGCATATATTTTACTTATACATATGCTCTAAACTCCAAAATATATTGTTATTTTTGTCACTTTAAACAATTAATATGCTTTTAAAAAATTTAAATTATGTGTAATGAAAA